>NC_137604.1:56127017-56154517 GCF_963280865.1 Gymnoscopelus braueri | reverse complement strand
GAGAGTGTCAGTACCTGGTGACATGTTGGGTTCCGTACACGAAGGACTGACGGCAGCTTTTATCTGCACACATGCTGGAGAGAGAGGGAGCATACACACTTGTGTGTGTGTGTGTGTGTGTGTGTGTGTGTGTGTGTGTGTGTGTGTGTGTGTGTGTGTGTGTGTGTGTGTGTGTGTGTGTGTGTGTGTGTGTGTGTGTGTGTGTAAAGGTCAAGCTTTGACAGTGTTTGGTGAAGGCAGGCAGATGAACGGTGTAACCTTCAATGACCCACGAGAGGATGGATGCATGGATGGATGGATGGATGGATGGATGGATGGATGGAAAGAGGGATGGAGAGAATGATGAAAGATGAATGTGAGTCTAGAAGGCAGAATGTGGTTGGAACAGAAGAGCGGGGGCTTAACGAGGCTCATGTGAGAAACATAATGAAATATACATACACATACATGCCATGTTTATATGAATATAAATGGTAGCTTTGTCCAGCCAGATTGCCAGATTTATGAGGAGAGGAGGTGAGCTTTGGGCGTACGAAGAGTAATTATGCAGAGAGAGAGAGAGAGAGAGAGAAACCATCTGAAAGATCTGAGTCCAGTATGGAGGTCACCGTTTCAACACTGCAGCCTCTCCTAAATTTTTATTCTCCTGGACTCAGCACTGCACGTGCATATATGATTTGTGCTCTTTTCTTGTGCGTTGTGTGCGTTGTGTGCGTGCGTTGTGTGCGTGCGTGCGTGCGTGCGTGCGTGCGTGCGTGCGTGCGCGCGTGCGTGCGTGCGTGCGTGCGTGCGTGCGTGCGTGCGCGTGTGTTGCTTCATAGCAACTGATATAAATTTCAAATAGGCGTGGCTGTGTTTGTATGTGTGTTGGTGTTGTGTGCACATACATACTGCACACGTGCATGTGTATAAATGTATTTGTGCACTGCATACAGTATGTGAAATTAATATTATTAAGCGTGCAGAGGGAGAGCGAGAGATTGACAGGATAAATTGATATGGTGAGGTTTTGGGATTTTAGTTTAATCCATAGTTTTAAACAGACACACAGCAGGGAAAGAGAGAGCTTTCAGAAGAGCAGTAGTTAGGAAATTGTGGAGTGGATCTGGATATGGGCAGATGGACAGAGCAGAAGAAGAGAACAAAATGAAGCGTGCACGCGTGCGTGTGCGCACGTGTGTGTGTGTGTGTGTGTGTGTGTGTGTGTCACTGGCTCTGGGTTGCACCGTTCTCGAGGGTTAAGACCGGGTCACAAGATGTGTACAGGGATACTCGTACATGCATGCACACACTCACACACACACACACACACACACACACACGCAAACAATTCCACATCACAAACAGCTTGATTGATTGAAAACGTATACACGATCTCTCTTTACGTCGTCCTCAGGCGAGACCTCCACCGCCGTCTTCGAGCAACTCGATTCGAGTTCCCGGTGTCGATGCCAGTGACCTACAGTATAGTCTCATTCTCCTGAATGCTCTCTTCTCTGATACAATTGCTAGTGCCCCGTACACTACAGACGCTTGTAGCCTAGGTAATGTGTTCTTCCTGTTTGATGGTCAGGCAAAGCCTGGCGGAGCAGACACAGCAAACGCTAAGAACACACACACATACGCACACGCACACGCGCACGCACACACACACACAGATTCTTTATGGCTGGTGAGTAAAGGAGACAAATGTACAGTATACATTCACAGTCACATTCAGAGACTCGGCGGAGTGGACACGGAAAAAACTAAGAGGCTCTATTTGCAATATTAATCAATACTGAACGACTACGTGATCTATTTATCGGCATTTATCGGCTACAATGAATAGTTTGTTTAGAAACAAGCTGCAGCAGTCCTGTCTGTCTGTCCTGTCTGTTCCCAGCCCTGTTCCCAGCACAGGCCAGTGAAAGCCGCCTGTGTCCGCTCTGAGAGCGCTGTGGCTCGGCTTGCTTACACGCCTGCCCAGAGCATGGGAACAATCCAGCAGTGGTGGAAGGTAACTAAGTACATTTACTTAAGAACTGTACTTAAGTACAATTTTGAGGTATTTGTACTTTACTTGAGTATGTCCAATTTACAATACTTTTACTACTCCACTACATCTCAGAGGCAAATATTGTACTTTTACTCCACTACAATTATTTGAAAACTAGTTACTTTTCAGATATAAATGATGATATTATGAAACATACATTAACCACTTTAGCCCTATTTTATACATAGGCTATTTGAAAATAGCAGATCTACAAGCTCACAACGTGTCGCATCGCGACACTTTGTGAGCTTGTAGATCTGCTATTTTCAAACATTTTAGTACTTTTACTTTTGGTACTTTAAGTACATTTTGATGCCAATACTTTGGTACTCTTACTCAAGTAGATTTTGAATTCTGGACTTTTACTTGTAACAGAGTATTTCTATATTGCAGTATTGGTACTTTTACTTAAGTAAAGAAGTTGAGTACTTTTTCCTCCACTGGAATCCAGTGACATCTGAATGTCGGACCTGGCATCCCAGTCAAAAATGTGTCCTTTTCCCATGCAGCTTTTGAATTTGTGTGGCACAAGGTCTGTGGAGCTCCCTCTGGTGGAATAACGGTGTACTGTACATCACTAACCTTAGAAAAGTAATTGACTATATATTTGAATACCATTATTGTTTCCAATCCTGTGGACCATGCACATTTTAATATGTCATACTCTCTCCTCCGCTCTGAGACACCTGAAGTTAATAACTGAGCTAATAGAATGAGCGGGGATTTGTGCTGTGAGGTTAAGGATCAACCTATCTCATTTATTATTGGAGCTTATTTTGTATTACCTTAGGGATGCTAGTGTACAAGGACGTGCAAACATAATCAAAATGATATTGAACAAGTGTCCCTGCCTAATATTTGAATAGCAAATCTTACTTTTTAATTGACATTTGAGTTGACTTACAGTCCAGATAGTTCACACAGTCTAAAATGCAGCCTTGGCTGTAACTCGAAAGTCACCTATACTACCACTCTGAACCAGCAGACTTTAGTTTTGCATTAGACCTAAAGAGTATCAACATCTTGGCAAGATGGAAAGACAACTTATGGTCTAACCAGATGTCATTTCTCTACCTCCAATGTATCATGATAAGAGACTAGGAGAACTGAATAGCAGTGGTGGAAAGTAACTAAGTACACCTACTTAAGTAAAATGTTGAGGTATTTGTACTTCACTTGAGTATTTCCAATTTCTACTCCACTACATCTCAGAGGCAAATATTGTACTTTTACTCCACTACAATTATTTGAAAACTTTAGTTACTAGTTACTTTTCAGATATAAATTATGATATTATAAAACATACATTAACCACTTTAGCCCTATTTTATACATAGGCTATTTGAAAATAGCAGTATTGCAGTATTGGTACTTTTACAAAGTCAAGAATTTGAGTACTTTTTCCACCACTGCTGAATTGTCATAGAAAAGGAACAGGTTACAACACGTGTGCGGACACGTACAGCGGATCTGGTCTGCTCTTTTTTCCCTTTACACCAAACCTCTTGACTGAAAATAGCCGATCTACAAGCTCACAACTTGTAGATCTGCTATTTTTGGCTAAAGTTCCACTCAGAATAGGGATGCAAGGGTTCAAGAGGTTAATGTAAAAATGCGATCCGATGACACTAAGATATGGCGGCCCCCCTGTAGTAACTCTGAGGACCCCCTAGGGGTCCCGGACCCCCTGTTGAAGACCGCTGCACTAGAGGATGTATAGGTTTAAGCTGAAATATGCCAAGCAGGCTACCTCTCCTCATATGCCTCTCTGTGTCAGGCCTGGCACCTGATATGAAGCTGTTTTTCCCCCTCTCTTTCTCCCTCCATTTTCCTCTCCCTTCCTCCCTCTTTCCACCACTTATATTGAGTGTGTGTTGTGTCTAGACTAGTAGACGTGGTTTTATACTGACACTAAGGAAAGTGTAGGGTGACACGATGACACTTAGCTGTCAGCATGCAGCATTAATGGGCATGATGACACACACACACACACACACACACACACACACACACACACACACACACACACACACACACACACACACACACACACACACACACACACTCACTCAGAGTCTCTCTCTCTCTCTCTCTCTCTCTCTCTCTCTCTCTCTCTCTCTCTCTCTCTCTCTCTCTCTCTCTCTCTCTCTAAATCTCTCTCTCTAAATCTCCAAATCAGCTTTATTGTCACATCACAGGTTTACAGGTGTAAAGAAGTGGGTTAAAAAAAAAATCATGCATGCTCCGCATTTTGTAGTTTCTGTGAGAAGAGAGGATAGAGGTGAGAGCAGAAGAGAAAAGAGGAAAAAACAGGATTTAAATAGGTGTTAAATAGGTGTAAGGTAGGTATGTACATGATGTTTAGAATTAGCCTCACATGCTGTGCATACGCACAGCATATGTTCTTTTAGAAACACTAGCATCATATGCAGGTGGTTACATAACATGCCACCATGAGGCGAAGTAAAGAAAAAAACAAAAAGAACATTACATTACATTACATTACATTACATTACATTACATTACATTACATTAGTCATTTAGCAGACGCTTTTATCCAAAGCGACTTACAATAAGTGCATTCAACATATAGGGAACAAAAACTACTAATCACCAGAAGTCTTAAGTGCATTTTCTGCAAAAACAAGCAACCAAGAGTATACCTAGCGCTAAGGTAAAAGTGCATTATATCAGCTACCTATTTCCTTAAACAGATGAGACAACAATAGCAAAATCGAATGAGCAGGAGCTAAAACAAATAAGTGTATCGACTAAACAAGATCCAATAAAACAGTACAACAATAACACAAGCGTTCGTACAACTAGTTAACAACAAGCTAGTCGAGTAGTAAAAGCCATTACTACTCGACTAAAAGCCATTACTACTCGACTAAAAGCCATTACTACTCGACTAAAAGCCATTACTACTCGACTAAAAGCCATTACTACTCGACTAAAAGCCATTACTACTCGACTAAAAGCCATTACTACTCGACTAAAAGCCATTACTACTCGACTAAAAGCCATTACTACTCGACTAAAAGCCATTACTATTCGACTAAAAGCCATTACTACTCGACTAAAAGCCATTACTACTCGACTAAAAGCCATTACTACTCGACTAAAAGCCAATACTACTCGACTAAAAGCCATTACTACTCGACTAAAAGCCATTACTACTCGACTAAAAGCCATTACTACTCGACTAAAAGCCATTACTACTCGACTAAAAGCCATTACTACTCGACTAAAAGCCATTACTACTCGACTAAAAGCCATTACTACTCGACTAAAAGCCATTACTACTCGACTAAAAGCCATTACTACTCGACTAAAAGCCATTACTACTCGACTAAAAGCCATTACTACTCGACTAAAAGCCATTACTACTCGACTAAAAGCCATTACTACTCGACTAAAAGCCATTACTACTCGACTAAAAGCCATTACTACTCGACTAAAAGCCATTACTACTCGACTAAAAGCCAGTACTACTCGACTAAAAGCCATTACTACTCGACTAAAAGCCAGTACTACTCGACTAAAAGCCAGTACTACTCGACTAAAAGCCATTACTACTCGACTAAAAGCCAGTACTACTCGACTAAAAGCCAGTACTACTCGACTAAAAGCCATTACTACTCGACTAAAAGCCAGTACTACTCGACTAAAAGCCAGTACTACTCGACTAAAAGCCATTACTACTCGACTAAAAGCCATTACTACTCGACTAAAAGCCATTACTACTCGACTAAAAGCCATTACTACTCGACTAAAAGCCATTACTACTCGACTAAAAGCCATTACTACTCGACTAAAAGCCATTACTACTCGACTAAAAGCCATTACTACTCGACTAAAAGCCATTACTACTCGACTAAAAGCCATTACTACGCGACTAAAAGCCATTACTACTCGACTAAAAGCCATTACTACTCGACTAAAAGCCAGTACTACTCGACTAAAAGCCATTACTACTCGACTAAAAGCCAGTACTACTCGACTAAAAGCCAGTACTACTCGACTAAAAGCCGTTACTACTCGACTAAAAGCCGTTACTACTCGACTAAAAGCCGTTACTACTCGACTAAAAGCCGTTACTACTCGACTAAAAGCCGTTACTACTCGACTAAAAGCCGTTACTACTCGACTAAAAGCCGTTACTACTCGACTAAAAGCCGCTACTACTCGACTAAAAGCCTTTACTACTCGACTAAAAGCCATTACTACTCGACTAAAAGCCATTACTACGCGACTAAAAGCCATTACTACTCGACTAAA
Organism: Gymnoscopelus braueri; assembly: GCF_963280865.1. Classification (NCBI taxonomy): domain Eukaryota; kingdom Metazoa; phylum Chordata; class Actinopteri; order Myctophiformes; family Myctophidae; genus Gymnoscopelus; species Gymnoscopelus braueri. Next base: position 56,148,198 of record NC_137604.1, on the reverse strand, counting down.
AGCCATTACTACTCGACTAAAAGCCATTACTACTCGACTAAAAGCCATTCCTACTCGACTAAAAGCCATTTAAAAGCCATTACTACTCGACTAAAAGCCATTACTACTCGACTAAAAGCCATTACTACTCGACTAAAAGCCATTACTACTCGACTAAAAGCCATTTAAAAGCCATTACTACTCGACTAAAAGCCATTACTACTCCACTAAAAGCCATTACTACTCGACTAAAAGCCATTACTACTCGACTAAAAGCCATTAGGCTTTTAGACTAAAAGCCATTAGTAGTACTGGCTTTTAGTCGAGTAGTACTGGCTTTTAGTCGGGTAGTACTGGCTTTTAGTCGGGTAGTAATGGCTTTTAGTCGGGTAGTAATGGCTTTTAGTCGGGTAGTAATGGCTTTTAGTCGGGTAGTAATGGCTTTTAGTCGAGTAGTAATGGCTTTTAGTCGAGTAGTAATGGCTTTTAGTCGAGTAGTAATGGCTTTTAGGCGAGTAGTAATGGCTTTTAGGCGAGTAGTAATGGCTTTTAGGCGAGTAGTAATGGCTTTTAGGCGAGTAGTAATGGCTTTTAGGCGAGTAGTAATGGCTTTTAGGCGAGTAGTAATGGCTTTTAGTCGAGTAGTAATGGCTTTTAGGCGAGTAGTAATGGCTTTTAGGCGAGTAGTAATGGCTTTTAGGCGAGTAGTAATGGCTTTTAGGCGAGTAGTAATGGCTTTTAGGCGAGTAGTAATGGCTTTTAGGCGAGTAGTAATGGCTTTTTGGCGAGTAGTAATGGCTTTTAGGCGAGTAGTAATGGCTTTTAGGCGAGTAGTAATGGCTTTTAGACGAGTAGTAATGGCTTTTAGGCGAGTAGTAATGGCTTTTAGGCGAGTAGTAATGGCTTTTAGGCGAGTAGTAATGGCTTTTAGGCGAGTAGTAATGGCTTTTAGGCGAGTAGTAATGGCTTTTAGGCGAGTAGTAATGGCTTTTAGTCGAGTAGTAATGGCTTTTAGTCGAGTAGTAATGGCTTTTAGTCGAGTAGTAATGGCTTTTAGGCGAGTAGTAATGGCTTTTAGGCGAGTAGTAATGGCTTTTAGGCGAGTAGTAATGGCCTTTAGGCGAGTAGTAATGGCCTTTAGGCGAGTAGTAATGGCCTTTAGGCGAGTAGTAATGGCCTTTAGGCGAGTAGTAATGGCCTTTAGTCGAGTAGTAATGGCCTTTAGTCGAGTAGTAATGGCCTTTAGTCGAGTAGTAATGGCCTTTAGTCGAGTAGTAATGGCCTTTAGTCGAGTAGTAATGGCTTTTAGTCTAAAATGCTTGTCCCTCCGCTTCACCTCTCTCTAGCTGGGGCTTGACAACAAGCTGGGTCTCTCTCTCTCTCTCTCTCTCTCTCACTCTCTCTCTCTCTCTCTCTCTAAATCTCTCTCTCTAAATCTCCAAATCAGCTTTATTGTCACATCACAGGTTTACAGGTGTAAAGAAGTGGGTTAAAAAAAAAATCATGCATGCTCCGCATTTTGTAGTTTCTGTGAGAAGAGAGGATAGAGGTAAAGTGAGAGCAGAAGAGAAAAGAGGAAAAAACAGGATTTAAATAGGTGTTAAATAGGTGTAAGGTAGGTATGTACATGATGTTTAGAATTAGCCTCACATGCTGTGCATACGCACAGCATATGTTCTTTTAGAAACACTAGCATCATATGCAGGTGGTTACATAACATGCCACCATGAGGCGAAGTAAAGAAAAAAAGAAAAAGAACATTACATTACATTACATTACATTACATTACATTACAGTCATTTAGCAGACGCTTTTATCCAAAGCGACTTACAATAAGTGCATTCAACATATAGGGAACAAAAACTACTAATCACCAGAAGTCTTAAGTGCATTTTCTGCAAAAACAAGCAACCAAGAGTATACCTAGCGCTAAGGTAAAAGTGCATTATATCAGCTACCTATTTCCTTAAACAGATGAGACAACAATAGCAAAATCGAATGAGCAGGAGCTAAAACAAATAAGTGTATCGACTAAACAAGATCCAATAAAACAGTACAACAATAACACAAGCGTTCGTACAACTAGTTAACAACAAGTAGGCCAGTCAGAGAGGATGGGTAGTGTTTCCTGAAGAGGTGGGTTTTCAGCCTGCGGCGAAAGATGGGCAGTGACTCTGCTGTCCTGAGTGACGAGGCAATCAGTCGCCCCGAGGTGGCAGACCGAAGTGGTCGGGCAGGGGTGTAGGCATCGACCATAGCCCGGAGGTAAGAAGGAGCTGTTCCTTTCACTGCCCTATAGGCTAGCACCAGGGTTTTAAACTGGACGCGAGCCGCTACGGGGAGCCAGTGTAGAGAACGGAGAAGGATAGTTGTGTGGGAGAACTTGGGGCGGTTGAACACCAGACGAGCCGCAGCTTTCTGAACAAGCTCCAGAGGTCTGATGGCAGATGCCGGAGCACCAGCAAGGAGGGAGTTGCAGTAGTCCAGGCGGGAGATGACAAGAGCCTGGATGAGCACCTGGGCTGCCTTCTCCGTGAGGAAGGGGCGAATCCTCCTGATGTTGTAGAGGAGGAATCTGCAGGACCTTGTCACTGATGGGATGTTTGCCGAGAACGACAGTTGATCGTCCAGGGTCACACCCAGATTCTTCGCAGTCCGAGTTGAGGTCACCACAGCATTATCAATGGTGATGGCCATGTCTCGGTGCGGACAGCCCTTCCCCGGGAGGAACATCAGCTCGGTCTTGTCCAGGTTGAGCTTCAGGTGGTGCGTCGACATGTCAGCCAGACAAGCAGCAATGCGTGCGTCCACTTCGGTGTCAGAGGGGGGGAATGAGAGGATCAGCTGGGTGTCATTGGCATAGCAGTGGTAGGAAAAGCCATGGGAGTGGATGACAGCACCAAGAGATGTAGTGTCGTGAGAGAAAAGAAGAGGACCCAGAACCGAGCCTTGGGGAACCCCAGTAGTGAGTCTGTGTGGTTCTGACACAGATCCTCTCAGCATCACCTGATAGGAGCGACCCGTCAGGTAGGATGCAAACAGGGAGAGTGCAGAGCCTGAGACACCCATCCCCTCAAGGGTGTAGAGGAGGATCTGATGGTTCACTGTGTCGAACGCTGCAGACAGGTCCAGGAGTATCAGGACGGAGGAGAGAGAGTTCGCTCTAGCGGCATGGAGCGACTCCGTCACTGCCAGGAGGGCAGTCTCGGTCGAGTGACCCACTTTGAACCCAGACTGGTGGGAGTCCAGGAGGTTGTTCTGGTGGAGGTACGAGGACAGTTGTTTGAGCACAGCACGTTCGAGAGTTTTAGATAGGAAGGATAGAAGGGAAACCGGTCTGTAGTTCTTGATCTCAGAGGGGTCAAGTGTTGGTTTCTTCAGGAGGGGGGTGACTCTGGCAGTCTTGAAAGCAGAGGGAAAGTAGCCAGACGTCAGAGAGGTGTTAATAAGGTGGGTTAAGAAGGGAAGAAGTTCAGGTGCAGTGGACTGCAGCAGAGTGGATGGGACCGGGTCCAGGGAGCATAAGGTGGGGCGACTAAAGGTAACAAGGAGAAGGACCTCGTTAGGGGAGAGGGGAGAAAAGTGGGATAGAGAGGGGGAGGGGGGGAAGAGGAGTAGATGAAGATAGAGAGGGAGGGGTGGAAGGCAGACGGGTGTGGGTAGTGCGCAAGGCACCAGTCGGGAGAGGAGGGAAGGAGGATCGGATATCGTTCACCTTCTTGTCAAAAAAGTTGGCGAAGTCGTCAGGGTGGTGGTTGCAGGAGAGAGGAGAAAGTTTCAAAGAGTTTTTTAGGGTTGGAATAGGCCTGTCCCCGACTAAGGATTTGTTTAGTCGAATCTAATTGGCGACTAATTGCCAATAGTCGACTGGCAGTCGACTAATATAAAAAATAATAATAATAATTAGGACCAAAATACATTTTATTTCAAAGGGCCAAGTCTACACAGTTTGTTTTGTGTCTCCAGCAGAGTTTCTAGTGTCTCTATCTCTCTCTGGAAGAGGTTGCACATGAACTCTGCAGCCGCACTGAGGCGCTCCAACACAAACAATACCAATACAAAGACGAGGAATAAGAAGAATAAAGTGGAAGTTACGTGTGGTTGCAGGTGTAGACTTGGCCAAAAAGAATTTTTATTTATTTATTTATTTATTTTTGACTAGATTCGACTAAGAGACACGCAGTCGACTCGGACCCCCCGCGACTAACCAGTCGACAAGTCGACTTAGTCGAGGTCAGGCCTAGGTTGGAAGCAGAAGCCTGAATTTTAGTGCAGAAGAAAGCAGCTTTAGCAGCAGATAGAGAGGAGGAAAAAGTAGAAATGAGAGATTGGAAGGTAAGAAGGTCCTCCGGGAGGTTGCCATTTCTCCATTTGCGCTCAGCCGCTCTCAGGCTCCGTCTCTCAGTACGCACTGAGTCCGAAAACCAGGGGGCAGGTGGAGTTTGGCGTGCAGGCCTGGTGGTGAGGGGACAGAGAAAGAGGATAGAGTAGAGAAAAGAAGATCAGTGGCGGTATCAGGGGATAGAAGAGCGAAGGATTCAGGGGCAGGGAGAGCAGAGAGAGCAGAAGAGGAAAGATCAGTGGGGGAAAGTGAGCGAAGATTGCGACTTGAGGAAACCATGTGGGTAGGGAGGGGCTGTGAGGGGGGAGAGGAGAGAGAGAGAGAGTAGGACATGAAGTAGTGATCAGATAGTTTCTTACCCTTTTCACTGGAAAGAGGAGTGACGGACAGGTTAGCAGTAGAGCAGCATCTGGTGAAGATCAGGTCCAGTTGGTTGCCAGCCTCGTGGGTAGGAGGAGATGGGGAGAGAACTAGGTCGAAGGCGGCGAGAAACGAAAGGAGTGGGTCTAGCTGCTTCTCAGTCGGGAGGTTGAAGTCACCCAGAAGGATGAATCCAGAGCCATCGACAGGGAAGTGAGAGACTAGATGGTCCAGCTCCTCCAGGAAGCCACCAGCAGGGCCCGGTGGGCGATAAACAACTGCAATGGTGAGCTTGACTGGATGAGAAACAGTGACCACATGAAATTCAAAGGAGGTAGGAGAGAATTGTGACAGTGAAACAGGAGAGTATTTCCATTTTCTGGAAATTAGCAGACCAGCACCACCACCTGTCCGCACGGCTCTGGGAGTGTGAGAGAAAGAGTACACATCTGACAGAGCTGCGGGCGTAGCAGTGTTTTCTGGTCTGATCCAAGTCTCAGTCAGAGCAAGGAAGTTGAGGGAGAGCAAGGATGCGTAGGCTCAGATGAAAGCAGCTTTTCCTTCCACCACAGCCGAGTGTCAATTCCAAAGCCCTCCCGTTACCACTTGCTCAACGTGAGTTGAAAGAGTAGGATAGATTAGATTAGTGGTATCGCGACATCTGGGTGTAACCCAGTGTTTGTGCGACCACCAGGAAGAGGAGAGGACAGGAATAGGAAGAAAACACATTGTAGATCACTAAACATATACACACTATACACTACTATATCTATCACACTACTTTCTATGTCACTAATCAATGATACTGCTTATCGTTCATTGACGAAGTCGGGCTTTGACAAAGTCGCCTGTTGCCTTTGTTCGCCTGTTGCCTTTGTTCGCCTAGCCGCTTTGAAAGCTGACGCTTTCAGAGCTGGTTTTAAAACCACTTCAACTGATTGCTAATTGTCTGCCGGGGAGTGCTGGCCCTACCAGACACTTTAACAGGGCAATCAATTGGCCTATTCTGCCTGAAACTACTTCAAGTGCTCTGTGAGACAGACATAGAGTGTCAATGGCCTACTGCTTGAAGCACAAATATAATACAAATATAAACTACAGACTAACACAAGCTAATAATACAGCACTAGTAGGAAAGCACTTAAGGTACAACTGCTAGCAACTTGCTAAATAAGAAAAATGCTATACTCACTACCCAGAAGTCAGGAAATCAGTTCTCTCCAGATGTTGAAAGCACACTGAATGAAAACACGAGCAACTTGCCTTTTTATCCCTTTGAGCTGTGCTGGCCCTACCAGACACTTTAACAGGGCAATCAATTGGCCTATTCTGCCTGAAACTACTTCAAGTGCTCTGTGAGACAGACACAGAGTATCAATGGCCTACTGCTTGAAGCACAAATATAATACAAATATAAACTACCACAAGCTAATAATACAGCACTAGTAGGAAAGCACTTAAGGTACAACTGCTAGCAACTTGCTAAATAAGAAAAATGCTATACTCACTACCCAGAAGTCAGCTCAGTTCTCTCCAGATGTTGAAAGCACACGGCTGGCTGGATGGACAGACAGAAGGATGGGAGATAGATAAGAAAGGGCAAATTGAATATAGAGGTAAAAGGGAGGGAGAAGATGAAATTAGATCACAGACATTGGGGGCAATTAATAAGTTACATGAGGTCCCCATCTGGTACTAGTTCTAGGACATAAGAGAGAGACTCTTGCTGTACATATTTTTATTTTTATACCCGTTTATAGGATGTTTTTGCATAGTAGTATTTGTCTGTCATTAAATGTTTCGATGAATTGAGTACAAAGGACCCAAATGGAAACAAGCCATAGTGCTTTCCGGGTTTAAAATCCTCTTAAAAGACCTTGTATTGAACTGTACTTCCCTGTGTTCGTCTTTGCAAACTGTTCAATCAATCAATCAAACTGTCCTGCGTCTGTCCAATCTTGCAGCAACAACTTTATGCTTTATATTAGGTGAAAGTGCACAGATGTAGAGACAGGTACGAATGAGGAACGAATGGGAAGAATGAAAACAAATCAAACTGAATTAAGATGCAGACAGATAGATGACAGATTCTGGTACCATGGATGGAAAACCTAAAGTATAGCTTCTAGCTACAGAGTTTACAGAAATGTTTTATTAATGATTGTGCATCATCACTGTCAAATAAACCAAAGTAAAAGTGACACATACACACAGTAGGGGTTTGAAAAAGTCTGAATAAATATAAATAAATGTCATTATGTTCTTCTATGATCCCTGAATGTATTTACCAGCAGTTCCACCCACCATCCGTCTTCTGCACAATGTCTCACTGGGGTTCACATCCCATCCTCTGCTGTCATTAAACTCTCTCTCGCTCTATCTCTCGCTCTTTGTTAATAAAGCCAATCAATCAATCAATAAAAAAAACGAATGAATTGAGTACAATGGAAACAAGCCCCTGCAGCTTTTTTGTGTTATCCCTTTAGCATGACCTAGATTAGCATGATAGAGCGGGAGACGTCACTGATGTGCGACAAATTCAATGCAAAACCGTTTCAAATATTTAGAATCAATAGCTGTTGAAAAATGTAAATGTATGATACTTGATGTGCACATTAGTAGGCGACTAGTGAGTAAATGCAATGGTCAATGTCGCAATCGATGTCGCAATCAAATCAACAAAAAGGACAGTCATCTATCATTTTAACAATGAAATAAATCATATTTAGCTGTAACTTAGTTGAATGGGGAAGAAATGTCATTAACCTACATTTTTATTTGGGTCCAGCTACCTCTTTATCTTCTTTCTTTTCTTCTCCCAATTCATGTGACGGGATCTTGGCTTATGCTGCGTTCACACTGGCAACTACAAAAGCAAAGCTACAAAACGACGCATCGTATCTGTCGCCGAGTTGCTGTTGAAGTGTTGATTAACACACTCGTTGACATCAAGCGTCCATCCGACGAGCGAGAAAAATATAAAACAGAACACAGAACTGGCTGACTGGCTGAATAATTATAGTTTTCCCCCATTAGAAGAAGGAATTGTGTGGAGAGAGAAATGTTTAAACAACATTGGTGCCACAACTTGGTGGTTTTGTAGCTTTGTAGCTGTGGTTGAAGCAAGGTTTTGTAGCAGCTACAGACGTCGGGTGTCACTTTGTATCGTCATGGCGCTGGCTTCCATTGAAAATGAATGGTAGCCTGTACCAAGCCATTGTGTCTACCAGTCTGAACGCAGCGTTAGGAAGGAAATTCACTCTGTTGATGTTTGATGCCCCAGTCTGACTGAAGAGTTGGATGGAAGTGTGTGTGTGTGTGTGTGTGTGTGTGTGTGTGTGTGTGTGTGTGTGTGTGTGTGTGTGTGTGTGTGTGTGTGTGTGTGTGTGTGTGTGTGTGTTCCCCAGCCTTCTTTTATCTCTTCCTCTTCCTGACACTCATCTTCTTCATTAATGATACCTTTTTTCACTCATTCCTAGTTTTTGGTTGTTTTTTTACTGTGTGTGTGTGTGTGTGTGTGTGTGTGTGTGTGTGTGCGTGTGTGTGTGTGTGTGTGTGTGTGTGTGTGTGTGTGTGTGTGTGTGTGTGTGTGTGTGTGTGTGTGTGTGTGTGTGTGTGTGCCTGTGCCTGCCTGTCGTACTTCATGACAGCAGGATATGATTCTCTGCTCGTTTGCTTTTCCTCTCAGATTAAAACAAAAGAATGAATAAAGAGTGGGAGTCAATTACCAGCATTTCCTCTTCCCTTCAAAGCAGAGATCAAAGCTGTTCCTCTCCTTCCTTCCGTCTTTCCTCTACTCTCCTCTCGTCTCCTTCCTTCCTCTCCTCTCCTCATCATCTTACCACTCCTCTCCAGCCCATATACAGTATCCGCACACATGCACGTATACGCACTCGCGCATAAACACCTGGGTGCGAGGAAATGTGGCGACCAGGGCAAAATAATCAAAGTGCGCCCCTCTCACGTGGACTTCAGAAAACACAAGATAAAACAAGTCATACTACTTTAAACCAGTGCGCTGTTAAAATCAACATTAAATGTAGGTTTTGCTTAGAAAGATTATTCGGATCGTCTTTCTTCTCATGCCACACAGCTGGCTTGCTTCAGACATTCTGCACTCGGTTCGAGGCAAATGGAGGGAATAACATCCTAGCACCTGGCAGAAATGGACCGGTGATCACTGCAGGAGGAGAGAGTTGCACCCCTTTTACAGGCTGGCACACTAATCCTCCCTGAGCGGGACGTGCGGAGGGTGCTGACAAGGTTGAACATCAGGAAAGCAGCCGGTCCGGATGAGATCTCAGGGCCGGTCGTAAAGACCTGCGCTGATCTCCTGGCGCCTGTGTTCACAATGATATTCAACCTCTCACTTGCTCAGTCCGTGGTCCCCTGCTGAGTCCGTGGTCCCCTGCTGCTTCAAGAGGTCCGTCATTGTCCCTGCTGTACCCAAGAACCAGTAAATGACTGGCCAGTAGCTGGGTCTATTCCCGGCTATGAGTGCCTGGGTCTTGGACTTCTTAATTGCCAGACCACAGGTAGTCAGCTTAGTGGCGGGGAGCATCACCGTCTGGTATGGACATATAGCCACTCTCGGGACCTGCAAGTCCTTATTAGAAAGGTGTTGCATTGGGCTGAGCATACCATACAGTAGGAAGCCCCCTGATGCTGCCAGATGCCAGATGCCTGTGGAGGGATAAAAAAAATATCATGGAAGACAAGAATGGAAAGTGCTTGAAGTGTCTCAAAGCCCAGGGCCCTAGGCTCGCAAAAGGCTTCTATCCGGCAGGTGTTAGAGCCATAAATAGGGACATGGAGAAGAGACTAAAAGAGAAAAAAACTATGAAGAAAAAAATATATATATTTATAAATATGTTACAGGTAAATTGGCATTCCAGGTAAATTGGAAAAGAAGCGCTTGTTTTCACCGCCCCCCAGGCAATTCTGTAGAACCAACGCTAGAGGGCAATGCAAGCCAGACATGAGTCCCACACCACACACGCACACGCGCACAAACGAGCACGCACACACGCATGCGCGCACACGCACGCGCGAGCGTGCACACACACACACACACACACACACACACACACACACACACACACACACACACACACACACACACACACACACACACCCGCGAACAGCCTTATTCCATGCAGTTGAAGCACAAGGGGGCGAGCCTGAGGGGGCGGGGCTGGCGGGCTATGTTAGTGCAGTGAGTGGCAGTTGGGGCAAACCATAGAGGGGCAAACGCAGTCCCACTCCCCACAACATAATTTACGATTCTGTGCCTATCGGTACATAACTCGGATGGCGCTTAGTCGACTAGCAGACCATCGGCCGGTCGTCGCGGGCACTCACGCCAGGAGGCGCTCAGGCGTGCCTCCTCGGCCTCAAGGTCTGCTGAATCGGCGCGCCTCCGTCATGGTCCAAAACTATACTTTATCGGTGAGAAAAAGTAGTCCGCGGTTGTTTGAAAAAGTAATGTCCCAAGTGGGAGTCAAACCCAGACTCCCAGTGGTAGAGGATGGGGAGTCCAATGATTATCGAAGTGCGCCACTGAGGCTTCCTGGTTGCTATGTTTTTGTTGTCGTACTCGTTCTCGCATCAAAGCGCCGCCTCGCAGCCCCGCGCCTAAAAACAAGCCCTCCCCTTCCAATTTACCTGGAATGTCAATTTACCTGTGACATATATACTCACAGCTGCTATAGTATTCAATATAACAGGGATACTGTTGTTATTGCTGTTATATTGAATACTATAGCAGATAAGATATAATAGATACGTAGATACAAGGTATCTTGCACATTTGTCATGATGTGACTGCTATTGTGACAGTATTTGCAACTTTAAGTATAGATATTAGGTACTTTTACTATGATTAGTATTGTATAAGTGTTTGTCTGCTACAAATACATACAATACATTATACACAGTTTACACATGTTTTCTACAGTCAAGGGCAGTGGATAGCGTTGAAGGCTTCATATTATAATAATTTGTTTTATCCTTATTTTTTATTTGTATTATTCTCACAAATCTCTCTCTCTCTCTCTCTCTCACACACACACACACACACACACACACACACACACACACACACACACACACACACACACACTACAACTTGGGTCTCAGATCATACCTGTACAGTATGTGTGCAAAGGGAATGATTGCTAGCTTATGTTTACATGTAACCCATCATTGCTGTGCTTTTGAACTCATAGATTTTATTCACAAATGGCCCCGATTCATAAAGGGATTTACGACCATATTTTGTACGTACCGCGCGCGCGAGGATGGGGGTGCGATGGGGGTGCGTGCGATGGGGGTGCGTGTACCGGCCCACTTCGTGGGCCGGTACAAATATGTCCCCCCCAACTGGGAATAGCTTCCGACGGCGCTGAACAGTGGGACTCGCTTCCAGACAGATCAGAATGTTCAAGTTCTCTGTCAGTGTCAAGGCATTGCGGCCGACAGCTGTAAGTTTGGACGAGAAGTTAAACTTCTGCAACTCCGGTGTTGCCAGATTTTGTGAGAGAAATAAGCAACCAGGTCTATGAAAATAAGCCCAAAAGAAGCAACTGGCACTTAGGCCATTATAAGCACTTTAATTAAACCGTTGTGAGCTTGTAGATCTGCTATATTTAAAAAAAATCTTGTAATAAAATGTGGAATATTTGGAAGATTTTTTAAACATTCTAACAACACAAATCTGCCTCCAGCTGGCACAAAACATTTTCAGATGGGGCTTATAGGGATAAATTAGCCTACATATTAACTTGGGGGTCCATGACATAAAAATATTTGAGAACCACCGGTTAAAACAATTGAACAATTGTGAAGCAAGCCCAAATAACCAACTACACTTTAGAAACAAGCCCAAAAAACCGCACCCCACTGTTACCAATATTTACAAGCAACTTTACAGAAAAATAAGCGCAAATTCGCTTATAATAAAAGGACATGGCAACACTGTGCCGTAAAGTGACGTTAAAGTTGGATGCTGTTGGATGCAGACTTCGAGATTAATCAGCTCCTACACCTGGTCATACGCACGTCTATGGGATATACGAACCCCTTTGGGAATTGCACGTCCGTTTGTGACTACCAAAATACGACCTCCATTTACGAACTTTATTTACCCCATATTTACGACCCTCGTTATGAATCGGGTTGATTGTTTCCATAACTCCCACTGGGTTCAGACCAGATCCATATTGGAGTACTAATATTATCAGCTAATATTAGAACAGGATGTGGGTTTGTAGAGAGAATGGATGGGATTTTTTTTTATATCTCCACCAGAACTGTGCTCTGTGACAGAAAATGATAGTTAGTAGATACAGGATATCGAATTGTGTTTTGTTCTGTGGAGATGAGCGTGTGCTGAAGCTTTATGGGCCATGATTCATTCTTTCTTTTGTCCCTTGTAAACATTATTTCTAGCTCTCTGGCTGCTTAGCCAAGCGGTGAGGATAGTTACAGTATTGGTGTGTTGTGGTATTTCTGCTGCCACACACCTACACACAGAGTGGGGGTTTATGACGCTGTTTACCTCGACACATTTCTCAGTGTTTCGTTTGTTTTCCTTTCTGAAGCCCTTTCGCCATCAGCATAAGCATATTATACATGCAGGGTGACAGAGTGATGCACCTCTGTGCTGAGTGGGAACGACTGCTCTGATATACAAACTGTCATCATTGATGAATGATGGAATGATTCAGTCATGCCTCATTGACACATGAACTGATGGATGTAATATGTTGTAATTGCTCTGTCATTCTGCTTCCTCTTCGCTCCCATTCTTCCTTCCTGCCAATTCAACCTCTCCTCTCCTCTCCTCTCCTCTCCTCTCCTCTTCTAACCAGGGGCGATCCTAGAGTCTGTGCTGGGGGCACTAGGCAACAATGTCAATGGGGGCCCTGCAACGACATTTCTGAGACCCATGAGGCCTTTCGATGGGCCTTTTTTTTTTTTCATTACAATATTTTACATAATTGATTTGCCTTTACAGTGATGTTACAGTAACGTATACATTAGCCTATAGGTTAATACCCCCAAAGAGCACAAATAGATTGAGCACAGGTCATACCTGACACACACACACGCATACATACACACACACACGCACACACACACACACGGTCTGTGCATTTGGTATGAACTGTGAGCTGTTCAGTCTTCTGGATCTCTGCTCTCCTCCTCTCACAGAATGTTTTATTCACTGTGTTTTTTTGGCCTCTGCTGCCACCCTTACCCTTACTGCCCATGCATGCCTTCCAGTCAATATATAATTAGTGGTGATTATGCCGGCATTCATATTTATACATTGAGGCAGACTCGTGTCGCCTCATCCCCTCATTAGTGGATATTCGTATTAACAATTAGTGTGTGTGAGTGGGGGGGGGGGGGGGGGGGTCTGGCAAGTGTCTCAGTTCAGATCCCATGGTTCATGTTATTGGAGTCTGGAGGGTCTGCAGGTTCAGCCGGTCAGCCTCCAGGATGCACCGCCTCCAACTCGGAAGTAATCTGTCTGGACGATGACACACACACACACACACACACACACACACACACACACACACACACACACACACACACACACACACACACACACACACACACAGACAAATACATAAACAAACTATATTCGATATTGTTTGTGTTAAAATAGACACTAAGTTATCCATAGATGTCCACTCTCATTAACCCAAGGTCACCTAGAGGCCTGATTGGATATTGAGGCAGCGGGCTGCTTCAGTGGTGAGGTAATCATTTGATTGGCCAGATGAAGGGGGATGATTGATTAGCTGGTCAGCCTATTGATTGGCTGATTTTGTGTGTTTGCTGCTATTACATTGGGTCAAATTAGTTTAAGATTGGCCTGGGCGTGCCAAGTCCTCTGTGGAGCAATGTGATTTAAAGGGACTACACCATGAATTAAAAAAATAATAGTAATATTTAATATCATATTGTTTATGTCCCTCAAACGTTTTTCAAAAGGTTTGAGTCTAAATCAAGCCTCAGATATACTCATTCCAACTAACTTCTCTCTGGCTTATAAAGCACTTTCACCTGCAATACCACATTGTCCTGTTTGGCACGGGGCGCTATTGAGACAGTTTGTATGCATGTTATCTCCTGGTTCTGTGTGGAAAAAGTAAAAAATAAAAATAAGAAAAAAATAAGAAAAATGAAATAAATTAAAAAAAAACAATAAAAAAAACGTCAGGGACCAAATCAGTTTGGCCTGTTTTGAGACCAATTTACAGAAAACCCCAGATTTGCTGTGAAAGCCTGAGTGTTCAAACTGGGGTATTTTTGAGGATAGAAGAGAGGTAGGGGAGACCAAAAACACACAAAAAAGAAGAAATAGTTAAAATTCATGGTGTAGACCCTTTAAAGTGGACGGCGTCGCAATTAAAACAAATGGCTCTGTTCCGACGGGTCATGTCACCTTGCTTGACCTTGAATTAGGGACCTGGTAGGTCTCTAGTTAGGAACATACCTACTGGTCCCATCCCTGGTAGGTCTCTAGTTAGGAACATACCTATTGGTCCCATCCCTGGTAGGTCTCTAGTTAGGAACTGGTCCCATCCCTGGTCTCTTGCTAGGAACATAATGGCCCCGATTCATAAAGGGATTTACGACCATATTTTGTACGTACTGGCATTTAGGACAAATCCTACACCTGCAGTCGGATTCATAAACGTTTTTTGGTCTGTGTTTGGTGCGTCAGGTGCGCACGTTCTCAGGTCAGCCCCGAGGCTGTCTTACCAGGGCTGAAATGTGCGTATGTCTTTAGAATGCTTTATTCTTCATGCCAAAATCAATTACAACAGTGGCAAACCTCAAATAATATATATGTGACCAACATTTGTCAACACATATATATAAAAAATAAAAAATAAATGTCAAACGATGTATTGCTTGTAGCCTATGCATAATATAGACATGATGTAGATTCCACCGCTTTTTATTTATTTTCTAGGCTATCAGTTCCATTTAGAGCTGAATTATATAGGTCCCTCAGTGTGTTTGCCAGCGGGCCATCTGAGCCAAAGTGGATTTATTTTCAACATCATCTTTTTACCTAGTAAACGTGAGCAATGTTATATCCTTTCCAGGTTATTAGTCTATTATTTGCTGGCGGGTTAAACCTTGTAAACATTACACATAACGTTCAGCTGATCCATCGTGCAATAGTGGGACTCGCTTTCAGACAGATCAGAATGGTGTTCAAGTTCTCTGTCAGTGTCAAGGCATTGCGGCCGGGCCGACAGCTGTAAGTCTGGACGAGAAGTTAAACTCCGGTGTTGCCAGATTTTGTGAGAGAAATAAGCAACCAGGTCTATGAAAATAAGCCCAAAAGAAGCAACTGGCACTTAGGCCATTATAAGCACTTTAATTAAACCTTTGTGAGCTTGTAGATCTGCTATATTAAAAAACAAATCTTGTAATAAAATGTGGAATATTTGGAAGATTTTTTAAACATTCTAACAACACAAATCTGCCTCCAGCTGGCACAAAACATTTTCAGATGGGGCTTATAGGGATAAATTAGCTTACATATTAACTTGGGGGTCCATGACATAAAAATATGTGAGAACCACCGGTTAAAACAATTGAACAATTGTGAAGCAAGCCCAAATAACCAACTACACTTTAGAAACAAGCCCAAAAAAACGCACCCCACTGATACCAATATTTACAAGCAACTTTACAGAAAAATAAGCGCAAATTCGCTTATAATAAGCGGACATGGCAACACTGTGCCGTAAAGTGACGTTAAAGTTGGATGCTGTTGGATGCAGACTTCGACATTAATCAGCTCCTACACCTGGTCATACGCACGTCTCTGTGATATACGAACCCCTTTGGGAATTGCACGTCCGTTTGTGACTACCAAAATACGACCGGCCTTTACGAACTTTATTTACCCCATATATACGACCCTCGTTATGAATCGGGGCCATAATACCTACTGGTCCCATCCCTGCAGGTCTCTAGTTAGGAACATACCCACTGGTCTCATCATTGGTAGGTCAGTTAGGAACATACCTACTGGTCCCATCCCTGGTAGGTATCTAGTTAGGAAGTAGGTCGGAGAGGCTTATTGTCGCGAGTCTATCCTCGTTGCAATGCGCTAGACCCCTGAGAGATGGAATGCTGAGGTGAAGCACCACACCTACCATCAGCTCCAGTACTTACTTGCCGCACCCAAGCCGTGCTCATACGCTGAGTTGGCGGCAGGGGCGTCGTTACGCTGGCTATAGCCACCAATGTTTTATCCAAAGCCACCAATAAAAAAATAAAAAATAAATTAAAACAAAGTTTTTTATTTTTTATTTTTTTAAATTATATATCTATAACCCTAACCTAACCCTACCCCTAACCCTAAAACCGAAATAAAGTAACAAAAAACGGGGGGAAAAGTACACAAATCCGCCGAAATCCGCGTCCGTTGCCTGGGGGGCTAAGCCTAGCCTGGTATCCAGCCTGCTTCGCTACGTTCGGCGGATTTTTTTTTCTCTCTTCGCTTATCAAGAGAGAAAAAAAAATCCGCCGAACGTAGCGAAGCAGGCTGGATACCAGGCTAGGCTAAGCCCCCAACCTAGTAGAGACCTAGCAACGCGTCTGGTTGGCGGTGCACGGGATCCAACCCATGAGTCATGACCTTGTGGTCCAAAGGAGAGAGCTCTACCGGCTAAGCTACCCAGACACTAAGTCCCTGTATTGGTGCATTCTCCATAATTATGTAATAACTAATATATGGGGAGTCCAAGCATGTCTAATGAACTATACATGATGAATACTGTAGAAGTGTGCGTGTGCGTGTGTGTGCATTTGTAAGTGTATGTGTAAGTGTGTTCTTTCAGAGGAAATCTGCATGTGTAAATTATAGACTAATTAGCAGTGGAAGGAAAGGTCTCATCATTTTTGCAGCTGAACAGGCATGCACATCCACCATCTGAATAATGAACACTGTTGCCTGCATAAACGAGGGGAGAGAATGTATCTTTATCCGGAGCCACCCAGGAGCCCTTCCTGCTGACAGGTACAATGTGTTGTTGATGTTGTTGATGTTGTTCATGTCTTCAGGTCATCTCTGTGCCTCCATCATGCCTGGCAGCAAATCGCAGGTTCGATTCTGAAGCCTGGCGACCTTTGCTGTTTGTCACTCCCTGTCTCTCTAAAAAGCAGAAAAGACCACAAAAATATATTTTAGAAAAAGTAATGGAAGCTTAATGTCAAATCATCGTTGTAGCGGCTTAAGAGCAAACAGGAATTTGTCCGTTTCATTTGTTGACAAATCAGAGTCGCTGGAAATTCACTTCATTGGCAACGGACATTTTAACTCCCTAACTTACTAAGATTGTCAGAAACTAAAGGATTTGTGTGAAGGACAGACATTATAGGAACAAAGAAAAAGCGGAAAGTTAGAAAGTCTAAATGTGTGATTTATTTCAGTCATGATGGAGTAGCCTACAGACAGTGAGAAATGGACTGCTGAGCCTTACACACTGATTACCTGCGCTGTGTGTGTGTGTGTGTGTGTGTGTGTGTGTGTGTGTGTGTGTGTGTGTGTGTGTGTGTGTGTGTGTGTGTGTGTGTGTGTGTGTGTGTGTGTGTGTGTGTGAGAGTGAGTGGAGTGTATTCTAGATAGAATGGGCAGCATAAATGCAATGTGTTATCATGTCTGACACTGGCTTCAGCACACAACACTGGTTGAGAAACCACTAGCGTCAGAGCTATAGGTGCATTTCATCTACGTTCCTTCTTGCGCTCCTAATTACCTCCCCTCCATTTCTTTCCCTACAATACTTCCTTGTTTCCTTCCCTTTTCTATTTATAATGAGTCCTGAGTATTGCTGGTCACTCTGCCTCTGCTGGATGTCCATTTCTAAGCTCTGTGTGAGCGTGCGTGCGTGTTGTGTTGTGTTCCAGACTTTCCGTCAGAGGTGGACCCCGCTGTGAACCAGGTGTCTGTGGGCGGGCTAACACCAGCCAAGAGCTGAGACTCAGAGGTAAGAACAAACCCCATATCCATACACTATATCAATCTCTCTCTCTCTCTCTCTCTCTCTCACAGCTGTGACGCAGACAGGTGTGCTAAACCCCGTCTTATTTACGGTGTGTTGTACGGCCACACTGATAGTTTGTCGTTCCTCCCAGCGGTGATGTTTATGAGGTGATGCAGCAGGTTGATGTCGTGTCAGACAGCGTGCTGTGATTTGTGTGAAATCAGGTTGTTCTCGCTGTCTGTTGTGTTCTCTGTGTAATGGAGGACAATACATTACCTCACTGGAACCATCCGTGAATGAATTGTAACCTTTCTACCAAATACATACTCACTTTGATTTGTATGCACAAATGAGTGTGTGTGTGTGTGTGTGTGTGTGTGTGTGTGTGTGTGTGTGTGTGTGTGTGTGCGTGTGCGTGTGCGTGTGCGTGAGTGTGTGTCAGGGATATGGGCCATGGGGCTCTCAGTCAGAACAGTTGTGTAACAGGGGATGAAGTCTATATAAGCGAGGAGAGAGAACGCAGGGTGGAGCTCCTTTGTTTAGCATCCATTAGCATCCAATTAGCTCTTTATATTCACCACAGCTGTACCTTGGTGTGTGTGTGTGTGTGTGCGTGTGAGAATGTTTTTCTCCATTGTGCGCTCAGTCAACTCAATCGATAAGAGGATGCAATGAAGTGCTTTGCATGTCCGTGTCAGTTTATGGGAAGCTGTATGTGTGTTACATTACATCCTACATGATTGTAGGTGATTGTACGGAATGTACGCACACTAATGGGGGCAATTCACGATGCCTCAGTGTTGAAGGAAACCGGTAGACAGAGAGAGAGAGAGATTATCACCGATACGCACACTGTCGAGCCTGTACTTGATGCTCACACACACAGTGTGTGTGTGTGTGTGTGCGTGCGTGCGTGCGTGCGTGCGTGCGTGCGTGCGTGCGTGCGTGTGTGCGCGTTTTTCTGGCTCCAGAGACAGACCAGACACAGATGTTCGTTCTCTTCCGGGCGACAACAGAAGCACCATCACTCATCTCTCGTTCTGTCTGTGCTCGTGTGCTGTCGTCCATTTCTCAGCGTTTCTGTTTCCTGTTGTGATCAATCTGTTCACGTTCTTCCTATTGGTCCCTCCTGTCATCCTTCTTGCTGTCGGCTCCACCTTTTTATGTCCTCTTCATCTTCTCTTCATCTCCTCTTCTCCTCCCCTTTCCTCTTCATCTCCTCTGCCTTCAAGTGTATCTTTTTATATCCTGTCCTCTCCTATCCTCTCCTGACTAGAGCCTGTCTTTGAGGCTGCAAAGTTAACAGTGGAGAAAGATTGACTAAGTAACATACAGGGAATCACCAGTCTGAACAGATGGACACATAATATGTTCTTCTTCTCTTCTCTTCTCTTCTCTTCTCTTCTACGCCTCCAAAACTTTGCAGTGCAAAGTTAATCTGTGGATTTGATTAAATTCTAACTGCACCATTACTCTTTGTTTAAAACTAGTGTGTGTGTGTGTGTGTGTGTGTGTTATACTTTAAGTGGGAAGCATTAAGAGAAAAGACTGTATCTACATAGATGCCTTGAACTCAATTTGAAGTATTCAGCTACTCTCGCTGTCTTTCTCAGTCTCACTCTTTCTAGTTTGACTTATTCTCCGAAAGAACAGAAAAAGTCTTCCCCCACACACACACACACACACACACACACACACACACACACACACACACACACACACACACACACACACACACACACACACACACACACACACACACACACACACACACACACACACACACACCTGGCTGGCTTTCATGGTGGTGGGTTTATCTATTTCGTCTGGCAGTTTGACAGCTAAAGCCTATAGTTCAGACCAATGATTGGCGACAAGACAAAACGGTTTAAGAACATTGCAGCTCTCTGAATCACCATGTTGGATGATGCTATGTCACAAGAGATTCAATTTGTTGAAGCAACAAGTTTCGATGAATTTTCTGATCACACAAACGAAAAAGAAAGGTTGTGGCCCCCCTCTCTCTCTCATCTTCATCTCTTTGTTCTTTCTCTTTCCTCTCTTTATCTAGATAAATACACACACGCACATACACGCACGTCTATTGATGCTTGGGTCTTTTATTTACCGCATCAACCTGCTTGTGTGAGAGAGAGGGGAAGATTGAAAAAGAGAAACAAGAGAGAGGAATGGAGAGCATATCTATTTGATATTTGTATGAGTATACAATATAATTGTCACGATCTGGTGGTGTAGTGAGGACCCAAATGCAGACAGCCAGGCAGAGTAGTGTTCAAACCCAAGATTGGGATTTTATTACAGACTAACATACAGACAGAGCATGACACAAGCAATGATCCGACAAGCACTGACTGGGGAACAAGACTGATATACACATGAGGGCTGATCACACATGAGATACAGCTGGAGAAGACAACATGGAACCAGAACGACTAGAACACAACAAAGAAATACAACACCTAGACGGGCACAGTCTGAGACTGTGACAGTACCTCCCCCCCACGGGACGACTTCCAGGCGTCCCAGAACCGAAATTGGGGGGGGGGGCAGAGAAGCGGGCCAGAACCTCCGGGGGGGAGAGGGCAGAGACAGGACCGGGGGGGGGCGGAGCGCTGCCAGGGCTCTGCGCTGAGGGCTTCGGCGCAGAGGGCGCAGGCAGGGCAGGAAGAAGAGGCGCGGGTCGAGGCCGGGATGGCCACCCGGGTCCGGCCGGACAGCGGCAGGGGAAGTCCGGAATGGCAGGCGAGGAACCAGGGCAGAGAAGAGGAGCTCGAGGCAGGACGGCCGCCGGGAACCAGCCGGAAGGCGGCCGGAGAGGCCCGGACGGCAGGCGAGGAGCCGGGACAGAGACAGGGAGGAAGTGGCCAGCAAGGGCTCTGGCACGGCTCATCGTGAAGACGCTCAACGTGGAGCAGAGGGCACATGCTGGTCAATCAGGGAGGACATCAGGGAAGACGGTTAGCCAGGGCTCTGGCGCGGAACATCTTCCAGACGCATCGACGCGGAGCAGAGGGCACAAGCTGAACGTCAGGGTAGGAGAGGACATCTCCACTTCAGGATGGATGGGTAGTAAGGGCTCTGGCACAGTGGAGCAGAGAGCACCTTTAAGTGGCCAGCAAGGGCTCTGGCGCGGTCATCATTTGGACGCTCGCCGCGGGGCAGAGGGCACATGCTGGTCGGCAGGGCAGGAGGGTAGGTAGGGGTCTCCAGGTCAGAGGAAGGCCAAGGTGTGTGGTGCTGTCCGCTGGGTCCAGTCTGGTCGGATCATTCTGTCACGATCTGGTGGTGTAGTGAGGACCCAAATGCAGACAGCCAGGCAGAGTAGTGTTCAAACCCAAGATTGGGATTTTATTACAGACTAACATACAGACAGAGGATGTGACAGTGACACAAGCAATGATCCGACAAGCACTGACTGGGGAACAAGACTGATATACACATGAGGGCTGAT
>NC_137604.1:56092017-56122017 GCF_963280865.1 Gymnoscopelus braueri | reverse complement strand
GTGCTTGTCTTTGCAAACTGTTATTGTATTGTATTCAGTAGTGTTGGGTTGGTGAAAAATCTTTAAAATCTTTATTCTTTTTAACTGAGGCATTCAGACACGCAGGGGCACACACACACACACACACACACACACACACACACACACACACATATACACACACACATACACACACACGCACACGCACACGCACGCACACACACACACACACACACACACACACACACACACACACACACACACACACACACACACACACACACACACTGTGTCAAACCTATTTAATTCAAATGGAGGTGCCGGGACCTCAGAGTTTTGCAAAGGTCAGCTCCCAGAATGCACTACTTCACTTCCATTTAGCTGAGACGAACCCTTAACCACGGCACACACACACTCACGCAATCACTGCCCTGCAGAAAGGAGTAGTTTCACGCACACGCACACACACACACACACACACACACACACACACACACACACACACACACACACAAGCACGAACACACAAGCACGAACACACGCACACATGCGCGCGCACACACATACTTCCCTAAACAAAGAAGCATCTCACAGACTGAAATCAAAATCAGAGGCTAGAGATGTGAACAAGCAGCTTGACCCTGAAACCGCTAGACGTGTGTTGAGAAAAGGAAAGACACTGGAGGCGATAATATGAAAATAAAAACATATTATTATTAAAAGGAGAGACACTGAAGAGGAGAGATGTTGAGATAATCTACTGTATGCTGTTAAATTCAAGTTGTCTATGGGTTTATTTGTCGGTGTGCCTGGATTATAACGCCCAAATTTGCAAGAACCCGGCCAAAGGGTACCGACTACCGAAATATCAGAGCACTAATCCTGGCAACGCCGAGCAAGCATTTTCTACTTGTATGGTAATAAAGATGCGGGAAACAGAGACAATCCACATTCCAGTATGAATTAGTTCTAATGTTTGAATTATTCTGACATTTCCATTTACAGATGAGGAATTTATTTGCATGTGTGTGAGTGAGAGAGACAAATACTTGTTATATATACTGTTTGTGTGTGTGTGTGTGTGTGTGTGTGTGTGTGTGTGTGTGTGTGTGTGTGTGTGTGTGTGTGTGTGTGTGTGTGTGTGTGTGTGTGTGTGTGTGTGTGTGTGTGTGTGTGTGTGTGTGTTGTTGTGAGTTGTCTTTGGGGCTAAAGCAATAATGCAAAGTGAACCGATGTGTTGCTGAATATAAATTAAGACCAGCAAGAGATAGATGGATCTTTCATTAGGGGAGTTGTGTTGGTTTTATTTCGACCTGTAGTCTCCTACATATTTATGTTTGTCATTTCTTTGAATGTTTCTTTGTTTTTCTTTGACCTGATAATTTATGATATGCTAATGTTATGTAGTATCACACTTAGTTTGAAGCGCTTGTATTGTTTTGACAATATGCTGTAAAGTGATTTTCTTCTTTGGCGATATGAAACATTTATGACACCGGGGTCCTTCAGTGGCAGCCTAATCATTTGAAAAGATGTATCTTTTCAAACCTAGCCTATGGCGCAAATCCTTCAGTTTATGAAAGGCTGTCTAAAATAATGGAATTTTGGTTTTTGGTTAAATCCTACAGCCGGCCTTATTTAATCAAAATAAGGAGCTTTCACAAGTTTGTTTTGCTGTGAACTGTGGGCAGCTCTGTGGGAGTGAACCCCACAGACAGCATCTTATGAATGTTGAACATGTTAGGATTACGCCTCACCTCAGCACCTCTCTCTCTCTCTCTCTCTCTCTCTCTCTCTGATCCCCGGTCAGTTGCTGCTGTGGCCGGAGCAGTCTCCAGAGGTCGTAACCATAGTAACCATCACCCCAGACTACCCTGGCTCTCGCCTCACAGGGATGGTCAGCGGACTGAGCAAGTTCACCTGGTACTTTATTGTCTCCGCCGGAGGCGGAGAGTATGTTTTCGCTTCGTCCCGCTGTGTGTTCGCCTCCCCCCTAGCCAAGCTAACATTGGTCAAACTTCACGTGACACGTGACAATATGTTGTCACCAATGCTTTTGATTGGCTAGCGAGACGCATGACGAAATAAAATCCTATAAATAGGTGTGTCACTTCAAAAATCCATTTGTTTTTGAAGTGAGGTAAGACAGGATCAATCAGTCTTGATTGGAACAGTACCTTCCAGTACAAATCACCCGTCCGTGCGTGTGTGTGTCCCTCTGAGAACACCTAACATTGGTCAAGCAAAGGCGCAGAAGGCCAAAGCTAAGAAAGCATACTCATCTACAACAGTAACACAGAAGAGGACTATAGAGTTGAATTGATCCCACAACAAGGCCAAAGTCTTAATACTGTAACAATTGGCCACCTTGATCAAATACATTATGTAGCACTAGAGAAAACTGACATAGATCAAACACACCAATCAACTGCTGAAACTGTTCAAGACAATGAAGATGAAGAAGACAGACAAGCATTTGAACAAACCAGTCAATTACGAGGACTCCCATATGACACATTGCTTCAAGAAGAACATTTTTTAGATGCAGACACTACATATTCAGTCGCCCCTGCAGAACACCAAAAACCACGCGCATTCTACCAAGACGACCCGTTCTACCAAGACGACCCGTGCTATTAAAATAGCACGGGTCTGCTGGCGGAGACTTGTGCTCCGAGGAGCACATTTTCTAGTCTATCTATGTATCTATCTATGCCAGAAGGACATTGATTCACATACAGACATATTTATAGGCTACTGTTCCATGGACAAACATAATTTGTTCTCCACCCAAACACATGTGCATGCTTGTCCTCATAACAACAGCAAATAAATACAATAGCCTTTAGGCAGACAGATAAGCAATCATTACCAGCCTGCAATTTTGGGATCAACGTATTAGAGGGGGCACACACACACACACACATACACACACACACACACACACACACACACACACACACACACACACACACACACACACACACACACACACACACACACACACACACACACACACACACACACATAGCCATCATTGAGCAAGAATTACACCCACCATTAACCTTGCAACACGAGCAACACCCAATCAACCCGTGTGTGTGTGTGTGTGTGTGTGTGTGTGTGTGTGTGTGTGTGTGTGTGTGTGTGTGTGTGTGTGTGTGTGTGTGTGTGTGTGTGTGTGTGTGTGTGTGTACATACACATCTGTTATTGAATGTCTCAGATGAATGGCTTAATCGCTCTACAGGGAGAAAGGTATAAAGGGGGCATGAATGCAATGAGAAATGACAGGCGTGTGTGTGTGTGTGTGTGTGGAGGGGGGTGATGGGGTTCGTCGATGCAGATATAGGGGGTAGTGGTGCGTGATTTGGGAAGGTACGGGACTGGTTGGCAAACCCCGCCCCTGGGAATCCAAACCACGCCCTCGACCGTCTCCATTGGCTGAATCATGCCTGCTTGAAATGTACATGGGCCTTGCTGTATGTTATGCCACACACTTTAAAAAAAATTATCATATTCATCGTCATACTCGTGGTGGATTGTCTACTTTCTTTTTTGTCTAATAAAAATATTAAAACAGAAAAGAAATGTATCTACAAAGCTCACAATATAAAAGACAGTTTTTGTGCATTTTTGCAGGCGTTCTCACATGCCCTATTTTCCTATTCTTTTTTGTTTACGGTACTGTTCTCATTCTTGACGGAATAGTCGAGTACAGTACTTGATACTCTCGTGAGATGTGACAGTATAGCAGACTATACCGGTAGTCCGGTAAGGTGCGGTCCCGTACCTTCCCAAATCACGCGGTAGTGGTGTGTGTGGGTTAACTGAGTACCAGATTATAGCCTGTACAGAAATTAAGTGTGTGTGCGAGTGTATGTTCTGGATGTGCATGTGTCTATGCGTGTTCATTGAACACATGCCCAACATATCACATGTACTGTATGTACTGTACATACAGTACACCTCCATGACAAAATGTACGGGCTGTGGAGAAAGTCATGAAGTGTGTGTGTGTGTGTGTGTGTGTGTGTGTGTGTGTGTGTGTGTGTGTGTGTGTGTGTGTGTGTGTGTGTGTGTGTGTGTGTGTGTGTGTGCGTGCGTGCGTGTGCATGTGCGTGCGTGCGTGCGTGTGTGTGTTGAGCTAATATTGCAAACTGCCAGACCGATCCCAAATTAATATATATTTGGCTATCTCCCATCTGAACATATTTTGTACCAGGGAGTCAGGGACCCCATTATTCCTCAGAATAGGGATACTAGGGTTCAAGTGGTTTAGTGTAAAAAAATAAATAATAATTAAGTTGCTATCACACAAAGATTTGGCGGCCCCCCTGTAGTAACTCTGAGGACCCCCTGTTGAACTACAAAATAAAAGTATGTGATCAGGAATCATTTTATCTGTCTGTCTAACTATCTGTCCAGTGTCCACCATAACTGTGTTTGTAAAGCATGGTCTGTCTGTCTGTCTGTCTGTCTGTCTGTCTGTCTGTCTGTCTGTTTGTTTGTCTATAATACCAAAGTAATTTGAAACTGAATGATACATTAATCAAATAATCACTGCAACCGATTTAAAATAATAAGTGACATGCCATAAAATAAAAGCCCCAATACCAGATCAATATATTCTGTAGGTTTTTATTGGACGCTAGACGTTCTCCACAGTGACACAGATCTTCCCTGGTAACATCTTCAGAGACATACCACCATCTTTATCATAATTACCAATAAATGGAAACAGTGTCTCAGTGAAAGTGTGTGTGAAGGTGTATAGGTTTGTGTTAATATCAGGATCAGAGAAGGACAGCTGTCCTCTGTCCCAGTCCAACTGGACTCTGATCTTCCGGAGTTTCTGATTCACTGAGAGAACAGTACTCTTAACCTCTGAGGAGACTGCTTTGTATTCATCCTCAAAGAACTGTATGAAAAACCAGTATCCACTCCCTCTGCCTCCCTTCCTCTGGTGAGACTCCACACACACACCTACTCTCCAGACTTTATTGTGTCCAACCTCAACATCCCAGATGTGAGACCCTGAGTTAAAGCCCTCAGAACCCAGGACAAACCAGCGGCAGTCAAACCTCTCTGGGTTGTCAGGAAGCTGCTGCTCCTCTTCTCCACATCTCACACTGGTCAGATCATCAGATAGCATGTGTACTGGATGAGCAGTGTTGGGGTCCAGTATGACAGGAGTGTAGGAGACAATGTCCTTCATCTTGTCCCAGACTCTGAAGGTCAGGTTCTTCAGGTGTTTGGCCTCGTCTATCAGCGCTCCTGAGACCGGCGGTGGGTCCTGCAGGGTGAGCTGGACTCCCTCCATCGTCGTCTTGTAGTTCTGCAGGAATGAGACGTGGTCGTTGTCTCTCAGCTGGTCCTCAGCAGCTTGGATTGCATTGGAGAGGGTTTCCATTTCTCTGCTCAGACCATCAATCCTCTCCTTCATCTCTTGACTCTTCTGAGCCTCTTCCTCCCGCAGAGCAGCGATCCTGGCCTCCTCTTCCTCCTGTAGGAACCGACGAAGATTCTGAAACTGTCCCTTAATCTGCGCCTCTGTGTTCCTGGCCTGAACCTTGATGTGATTTTCCGTTTTGTCGTAATCTGTTTTAACTACATCAAAGACCCTCAGTTTCTCCTTTAAAGGTTTTAGTGATTCCTGGACCTTCTCTTTGCAAAGTCCCGATGCTTCGTCCACGGGTAAGAACTTATGTCCGGCGTGTTTTTTTGAATCGCGACACACAACACACACCGGCTGTTGGTCTTCCAGACAGAAGAGCTTGAACTTCTCACCGTGTGCGGTGCAGAAGACTTCAGAGCTCACCGATGAGGATCTCCGGCCTTTCTCCTCCAAGAGGTTCTCACACAGGTTCTTCAGAACAAAGTTTGTAAGAGGATGGTCCTTGGAAGATCTTCTCTGACAAACGGGACATTCTTTTGTTGGTCTTTCCGTCCACCATTCCTGCAGACAGTCTTTGCAGAAGCTGTGGCCACAGGACAACCCAGCGGGATGTTTAAAGATGTCATGACACACGGGACAGGTAAGCTCCTCTTCCTGAACAGTCAAACAGGAAGCCATTGTGTCTGCTGGTCACACACCTGATCTGGAATGTTCTCTAAGGCTGTTACACCAGAGGAATACTAGAAGACAAAACAACAACAATAACATTATGAGTATCATGAGTAGTAGCAGTTATAGTAGTAGTAATAGTGTTTATACTAGTGGTATTTATAGTAACATTAATAGTTTTAGCACATTTTATAATGTGTCTGTTCTTACCTCAGTGGAGATTGTAGCAGATAACAGTCTGTCGTTCTGCCAGGTTGTTCAAATGATCCGTTCGTCTATTAATTGATCTATTTATTGATTGATTGATATTTGCGTCTCGGATAGTTTCTTCGTGTCGCAGTCTCTGACTGACGAGTGGATCTCGATCTGAGAAAAAGGCTGAACGACTTTAGAAGGAAATGGACTTTGATTTATTTTCTTCAGATAAGAGGAATGACACACACACACACACACACACACCCACACCCACACCCACACCCACACCCACACCCACACACACACACACACACACACACACACACACACACATATACACACACACACACACACACACACACACACACACAATGTTATCATGAGACAATGCATCAAAGTTCATTTTCTTGTAGATAACTGGTTGTACTTGCTCCCAGTCATAAATAAATGCTGTGAATAATCCCTGAATAATAACTTTTTCAAATACACCACTAGAAGATGTGGTTTGGGGACCCCCAGGGGTCCTTGAAGGCGTTCCAGTGGGTCCCCAGCAAAATGTGTTAATACAACATAATAAATAAAACAGAAAGGAAATTAGATTAGATTGTTATTATTGGTATTTTCAGACAAACCATTTTTTAAAAAATCTTATTGTACTTTTAATGTAATTTGTGTTCTCAAATGTTGTGTTTATTTCACTAATATTGACTCTATAGCAGCAGTTATCAGCAACTACAGTAGTGTGGTGGTGTTTACCCATAGAAACACGCTACAGTAGTGTGGTGGTGTTTACCTATAGAAACACACTACAGTAGTGTGGTGGTGTTTACCTATAGAAACACACTACAGTAGTGTGGTGGTGTTTACCTATAGAAACACACTACAGTAGTGTGGTGGTGTTTACCTATAGAAACACACTACAGTAGTGTGGTGGTGTTTACCCATAGAAACACGCTACAGTAGTGTGGTGGTGGTGTTTACCTATAGAAACACGCTACAGTAGTGTGGTGGTGTTTACCTATAGAAACACTACAGTAGTGTGGTGCTGTTTACCTATAGAAACACTACAGTAGTGTGGTGCTGTTTACCTACAGTATAGAAACACACTACAGTAGTGGTAAACACCACCACACTACCACACTACCACAGTGTCTTTCTATAGGTAAATAAACACCACCACACTACTGCAGTGGCTGGTGACTGCTGTTATAGAGGGCAATTATGGGTAGAAGAAATCTGTATTTATTGTTTTGTTAATCAAACACACATACTATGCCTTTAACTCTGTATTACGCTCTTACTTTTGACCCCGCTGATGACCTTTTAACCTCTCTTTAAACTGCCATCCTTGTTTTGGACATCATGCCATTGTAGCTGAAAATGTTCCAAGACTAAGTTTTAACATTATTTTAACAAAATATGATTATTTTATCTGCTATTTTCAAATAGTCAACGTTTATCGGTTTAAAGTGGTTAAACAGATTCTGATGCTATATTGACACATTTCCCCATGGAACCCCCTCAAGGACCCCTGGGGGTCCCCGGACCCCACTTCTGATGAGAACCGCTGGCTTAGATAGACGACTGATGTCACACAGGCTGGCCACATGGGCGGCGGGGTAGAGTGGCCGGTAGATCGGCCGGATGGGAACCGTGAGGTTCCCAGTTCAATCCTGGGCTCCGCCAGAGTTAGTGTCGAAGTGTCCTTGAGCAAGACGCTGAACCCCCCCTAATTGCTCCCGATGAGCAGTTTGGTGCCTTGCATGGTTTCCTCCGCCATCGGTGTATGAATGTGTGTGTGAATGGGTGAATGTAACGCACAATCTATGTAAATGCACCATTTACCATTTACCACATGATGTCAGAAAACCACACCGTTTGCACGTGGACCCTGTGTCCCGATTGGTTGTTGTACTACAGAGCTTCCCTCTCTGTCCCACACAGCGTTCCTGTAGCATCGATTCATCATCCCCTGATCCTCTCACTATGCTGCATGTCTCCTCACATTAGCTGTGTGTGTGTGTGTGTGTGTGTGTGTGTGTGTGTGTGTGTGTGTGTGTGGGGGTAGAGGCCAGTAGATAATAATATTAATTAAGAGAGGATATGAAGCAAAGCCTCTTCTCATCTCATCCCCCCACAGATCAGTGATTACATACAATATAGCTCAGTATTATACTCAATGCAGTGAGGAAAGCACAGAAGGCCTACGGCCGGGGAACTTGATATGATCTCCTCCATTGACACATCCTTGACACTGACTTATTATTCAGTACAGGTGTTCACTTCAAATTGCACAGATGTGAATGATGGGGGTTCATTTTGAGATTTCAGTCCAATGAGAAGATGTGAACATGTTTCCTATACTTTATTGTGTTGCTGCTGATGTCCTTGTTGCTGCTCTTAGACACTGATGTGATTCGCGTAGACATAAACATTGATGTGGAAATAACAACAGCGGAGTGGTGCTTTATGCTGGTTCAGTTCCCCGCTGTTCATCACGAGGCTCAAAGGCAGCTTTATAGCTACTAGCCTGGCATCACCAGACCAATTCACAAATGCGAATTATTTACAAACTTTTCTTGCAGCTAAACTGTTCTCTAAAATATGTTTCTGAAAACATTGAGGCAGGAATTGTGCAATGCAGTAATGTGTGTGTGTGTGTGTGTGTGTGTGTGCGTGCGTGCCATGTCCATTGCAACATCAACTACTCATCAGGGACCCAAACAACAAGAGGACAAGCCTGGCGTGACTTTAAAGTGACATGCACATAAATAGACACTCACAGAGGACTGGTGCAACGACTGAAGGTCACCTTGTACATTTAGTCTTTTCTCCCCAACCCGTTTTTCATCTAACACCTGCTGAACAGAGAGACAGATGAGGGACCCTTTCACTCTCTCCAGGGCCTTGCACGCACGCACGCACGCACGCACGCACGCACGCACGCACACGCACACACACAGACACACACACACACACACACACACACACACACACACACACAGGTGAAGAGGAGTGATGTATGAGTGTGAAGATGCAAGGGGACAGAAAGGAGCTTTAACTGTAGTCACCCCTCCTCTCAGTGTGTGTGTGTGTGTGTGTGTGTGTGTGTGTGTGTGTGTGTGTGTGTGTGTGTGTGTGTGTGTGTGTGTGTGTGTGTGTGTGTGTGTGTGTGTGTGTGTGTGTGTGTGCATTAGGTGCACGTTCCAGCATTAACGTGCGCTCTCCTGGTCTCTGCAGGCTACGTGCTGTGGTGGGAGGTGTCAGGAGTGAACTCCAGCCGTGAGGAGCGTTCTCTGTTCAACTCCACCCTGCAGTACCAGCTGACCGGCCTCACCTCCATCACCTCCTACAACCTGCAGGTGGCAGCAGAGACGGCCGCCGGGTCGGGCCTGATCACTACCTCCACCATCTCCACCGGGGTCCCACCAGGTCAGTTGGCTCCAACAATTTACACGTTTCCGCCATACAGTCTTTGCAATGAAGCATATAAAAAAAAAAAAGTAAGACTGTATATTAAGGTCGGGTCTATAATGCATTATAAGCTCATTTATAATGCCTTATAATGCACTTATAAGGCATTGTAACACTCGTTATAAATGTTTATAGTCATTTATGACAGCTTATAACAACGTTTATGACATATCATAAGTACCGGTCACGGTCATAATGCATTATAAACTCAGTAGAACTCAACCCCAAAATGATGTTTCTTATAGACTGTTAAGCGGATGTCCGCCTCCCCCCACTTCCGTTTTGTCTTTGCAGTGGTGTAAATGTGTCCTACTGTAAATCAAAGAAGTCGGAGCATACAGAATCTAGGTTGCTGCTTAGCAGACATGAAAATTACAACATGTATTTTAAAGATATTTTAAAATATATTTGTGTGCGCTTCTTTCAGGGGGCATAGTTACAGACTCTTTGTAGCATTCGAAGATTGTGAAATAGTTATCTGGCTTGTGATAATACAGCAGGTCAGACAGACACACACACTCGCACATATGCATGCACACATGCAAACTCACACACTCATACAACAAAATTGTACTTATGTACAGTACTTGAGTAAATGTACTTAGTTACTTTACACCACTGAATGAGACACCAAACACAGTTCTGAGTTATCAAAGAAGTGAGTGTATTAATTTGTTGCAACAAAGGACACAATACACTCCATGTAATCACACAGCAATGTGACACAAGAAAAACAAAAGCTCGTCTCACAAGAACAAAAGGCGACTGAGGGTTATATACCCAGGACACAATGTCCATAATTTTGCATATACTTTGCATTCAAAATACATATGTATGTTAACATGTTTCGATAACTCTAAACTTATGAAACCCACTTTTCCAAGAGCCCCATTTCACAGTAACCGAAAACTCCATTGGGCCCTATAGGTCAAGAGGTCACACACAAACGGGTCCTATAGGTCAAGAGGTCACACACAAACCCACGACTTGTGTATATAGTACAGCACATCTGGAATCAGTCCAAGGAAGTCGCTAGTGACAAACTATACCTAGTTGTCAGTTACCAATAAGCTGTTAAATGGATGACTATCATACAATACATACATAGAAGAATATCATAATTAAACATGCATTAATTATTAACCTCCTTTACACACACACACACACACACACACACACACACACAGCCTACACACACACACACACACACACACACACACACACACACACACACACACACACACACACACACACACACACACACACACACACACACACACACACACACACACACACAGTGTGAGATTCATTTCCTAAAAAGGAACAAGATACCAAGAGCAGAGCACAGGTCTCCGCCAGGTCAGGTAGGTTATTGTGGGCCAGTAATGTTTGGAATTCGCCAATCAGGACCGATCCGTCTCGATCACATGACTATAGAGATCATGTGTACCGATTTGTGTGAAATTTGGAGAAACCCTGAAAGAGTCATATCAAAACATTTGTTTTACGTAAGTCGGCCTCCTGGTGGCGCTCTAAGGAGTGCGCATACAAAGTTTTACACAGTTAACAGTTATAGTAAAAAATGCGAATCAGCCTTTTATAGTGCCACCATGAGGCTGACTTGAAAATTTTCAAGTGGCATTTCTCTCTCAGCCTACTGGGAATGGGGATGCAAAAGTTCACGGAGATCGCATGCTGTGTTCATGATTTGAGTCATTTAGTTAAAAACTGAGCACTCCTGCAAACTTTGGAAACCAAAAGGAATATGAAATATGAAAAATCTGAAAGACCAATGACTATAGAGATACTGTGTACCAATTTGCGTGATGTTTGGACAAAATCTGCAGGAGCAAAAAAAATGTTTTGCAAACATTGGCCTCCTGGTGGCGCTATAACAGGCCCATGTGAACATTTTTGGGCAGAGGTTCAGCTCTGGCATCCAGGGAGTGTGTGTGCACAGTTTCGATACGGACGGACAGACGGACGGGGTGCAAAACATAGTCTCGGCCATGCCTTCGGCCTGGTGGAGACAAAAAGGGGGGTAAAAAGTGGGGGTGGGGGTGAAGGCAGTGAATGCCATCACCTTTCCTTGGGAGAAGTGAGAGTGCAGATCCCTCCAAACAACAGTGACACCCTAGAAGTTAGTCAGCTACCATGGCAACCATGTTGCAGTAAAGCGGTTCTTGTTGTGGAGGGCGGGTCTTCATCTTGTAGTAAATGTAGAATCCTACACTCACCATGAGCAGGACGCACATTTCAGCCACTTGGAAGTAGACATACACACTGTGATCTACACAACACAACAGAATGGATACAACATGAAGTAGACATACACACTGTGATCTACACACACAACACAACTAAATAAAACAAATACATTTCATCAAAATTATCTAAATTTAAAATAGCCAATTATTTCATATATATATTTTTGTCATTATGCCAAGTGTGCTAATTATTTCCTCCCCACCACACATTTCAGTGTGTTGTTGTCACTGCTGTTGTACCGTACTGACTCACCTGCCAGTGAGGAGCCCCCACCGGGAGGACGTAGCACCTTCGTCCTACTCCTCCCGTTCAACACACCCCACTGACAGGCTCCGCCCCCAGCCCATAGATAGTGACAAATATCACCCTCCGGCCGCAGTGTTGATTTTGAGAGCAAATTTTTATTTAGTTTTAGTCGTAGTCTTTTGAATAAAATTCCATTTATTTTTTGTCATATTTTAGTCATCTGAAATGTTTTACTGTTAGTCTAGTTTTAGTCGACTAAATACCATAAGATTATAGTCGACTAAATCTACAGTTGATTCAGTCGACTAAAATGTATTTTGGCGGTGCCTTGATGGCGTCGTAATGGCTGATTTTACACTTGGTTGCAGACGATCTTCTGAGCTTGTAGATCTGCTATTTTCAGAGCAACAACACGAGGACAACCAAGCATAAAATTACTTAGTCTTAGTTCTGCTTCTCTAGTCACTCCCAAACATTTTAGTCTAGTTTTTAACAAAATTGTTAGTATATTTAGTCTTAGTTTTAGTCATCGTTGCTTAGTTTTTATTTCGTTTTTATTTAGTTTTCGTCAGTGAAAAAAAGGTAGCTGACGAACATTTTTCGTCATAGTTTTAGTCGACGAAATCAACACTGTCCGGCCGGCTTCCCTCCCAGAACGCGACCAAAAGAGTACAGATACGCTCAGTCAAGCTGGATGCACCATGGTGGATTTGAAAACCTATAGACTCCACAGTCGTGGACAGCTACTTTACCACTGTGCCACCTAGCGAGGATTTTCTTTTTCTTTTCTTATCATTGATTGATATCCTGTATAGGTCACCATAAACATAAAAATTACCAACCTAAAAAAAATCGAATTAATGATGTTCACTTCACGCACATCAGTGGTGTAAAGTAAATTATACGTAGCCTGCGAGTTAGTTCTGGCAGCATACACTCGAGAGAGATTCTATCTGGCTGTTTACAGCGTCATGCAGACTCATACAGTACGTCATACTCTGACGTGGCAGTCAGCTGTCCAATCGGGCGGGTTATTTAAGCTCACCTTCATCTGTGTTCTGTCTGCTTTGTGTTTCATAGGTGTTGTCATGCAGCGGTTGCGGTTCGGTTGTTGTTTGCTGGTTGTTTGGTTGTTCGGTTGTTTGCTGGTGATACTTCTACACACTGTTTAAAAATCATGCTCCCCAGCTCAGTAGCTGCTGTTGTTGCTGGTGCTACTGCTACACAATGCTTAAAATGCATTATTCTGATTCAACAAAAGCTAAGTTGTTGTTGCTGCTAAATGCTGTTGTTGATGTTCATCTGTGGGCTGCTGGTTCTAATGTGGTATTTGTTCGATTTCTAAAGGCATAGCTACTTAAATTGCATGAATTGTTTCTAACGTCAACAACAACGGTGTATGTCCCTCCGGGCTATGGGATTTCATCTGGGTTGCCCTGATTTATTATTATAAGCATCGCTGGGCTTATTTTTCTGTAAAGTCGCTTGTTATTGGTGGTTTTGGCTTATTTCTGGGGTATAGTTGCTTAGGATTGCTTCCTAAGGTGGTTCTGTCATGGTCCCCCGGATTTGTTTCAAAATCTTTCAAATATTCCACTTGTATCTCAGGATTTGAAAGTAGCAGATCATTTACATTTCATATATGTCATGCTGATTTCTCTCTCAATATCTGGCAACTTAAACATTCTTGCAGGGTGAGATCATCTGTCTAGCAGACGGAGAGATCAGCTGTTTATCGTGAAGCTTAAGTAAGGTTGCTTCTTGCTGTGCTGCTACCCTTTACTACCAGAAGCTTTAATTGAAAATGATTTATCAATCTATATAATGTTCTGGTATGGCTTCTGGGCGGAATGGATTAAATGATTAATTCTATGGTATAAAGCGGCGAGCTTCGCTTCCGCATTCCGCACAACACGCTGTCGTGTCTGACTATGACGTCACTGGTTGAACTTTTTGGTGCAGTCTGGGAAATGTAGTATGCTTAAATCCTCCGGCGTAAGCAGGTGCTATAACCGCCAAGATAAAGTCAGATAATTACAAGTAATTCAGCTTAAATTTTCTTGTCACTTTAGTGATACAGGAGTAGGCAGATTTCAATTGAGTAAAGCAGCAATTATAGCAAATATCTCCGTTTAGGAAGTACTCAGTTAGTTGGTCTGGTTCATGATTTCAAACAATATTCAATCAATGGATGTTCTTAAATATACTGTAAAGAAACTATAATTGCAGATTGGTCATTATGGTGCTCTTAAAATGTTTATGATTAAGTAGTCTATAGTTGTGCAGATTGGTCATTTATATTATGTAAATCATTTTATGTTGCAGCCAGTATGAGTAGGGCTGATTTTATCTTCATGTGCTGATGGTGGCTACAGCTATTTTCATTTGATGTACCTACGTTCTCTGCTATCTAACTTGCAGAGTAGGCTAAATGGCTTGGATGTTGTCAAATAATTGTAGCCAGTTAATTGTGCTAAGATTGTGGAGGTAGGCTTTTAAAATATAATGATGAGTAATTATCTGCAATCATGTAAGTTATATTAGACTTTATATTGTGTTGGCTCGCAATGCTGGTTAGATGTACTTGTTGCATTCTACGTTGCCTATGCTCTTGTATTGCAAGCTAATTAAGATTAATTTGCTTTAAAAGTCAGGATTAGTTAAAGGTGATTTACGTTGCTGAATACACCTTGGATAATAATATATATAGATATATTAAACATTTTATAATCAAAGTAGTCTATAGTTGTGCAGACTGGTCATATCATGTTAATCTATTTATGTTGCAGCTAGTAGGTGTGGGGTTGATTTATTTTCATGTGCCCGATGGTGGTTATAGCTATTTATCATTTGTGTAAACCTACGTCTTCTGATATCTATTTTGCAGAGTAGGCTGAATTGCATCGGAGGTTGTCAATTAATTGTAGCAGTTCAATTGCCTCTATTTTGTGGTGGCGGTAAAGTAGGCTGTTTAATATAATAATGAAGTGAATTAATTTCAAATCAAGCAAGTAATAATAGGTTATTGTGTTGGCTTGCAGTGCTGGTTCAATGTACTGGATGCATTCTACTGTTGCCTATGCTCTCGTATTGCTAAGCTATACTTGTTTTAAAGGTCGGGATGAGTAAAAGGTGATTCTCATTTGCGGCACACACCTTGGATATGAGGACGGTAGGCTGCAGTAACTTTCTTAAGTAGTCTTTGAACACTGAAAGGAACCCATCTGTTTCATTTGATTCTTTAGCAAATGGCAGCCCGTTTAAATGGTCATGGTGATATATTGAGATGGATATAAACACTGCTAAGTTGGTTTTGTCTTGGAAACTTCGTATGTTCCAGTTCCCCGGATGTAATGCATTCTATGAAAAGCGGTTGACAAGTGATGTTGACATGTTATGTGCGACAAGCTTTCAGAAGTAAGTATTGCAGCAGAATAATCGGGGTTGTCAATGTGGTTGGGAACCTAACACTGCTTGTTTAATGGGTCGGCCTAACAAATCATTAAATAGTAGAGTGTGCATTAGGGAAGGACTGTTTTTGCGATAGACTGTAATGGCAGTCTCCGATTTGCATAAATTAATAGCTGTCATCTCCGTCCAGGTTATGTGGCGCTGGCCATGTTAAAATTAATTAGTCAGTAAACCAAGTACCGTGGTTGAGGTTTTTTTTAAGGTTTAAAATCTTGAACCGCTCAAACTTGACGTTTTGTTATGAAGTTATTGAACTTGATGAATGTTATGGTCGTTAATTAAATCATCTCAGGAGGCAAACATTTTAGTTTACTCCAGTTGTTATGTCCTTTAAAGGGTGTTTTATTCTCGGTATTTGACACAGGCTGTGGTTCTCCTTGCAGTCTTGTAAGCAAGGTTGCAATTTATAAGCATGTAATGTAAAGAGAGTACTGGATTCAGATTAAATATGTTGGTTCTGCTAGCCAAGTCCATATCCACTGTTTTCATCTATGTGGAGTCTAATCTGAGCGTATATCAAGAGCTAGACATGCATCCATCATTCGATGTTGCATTTCTATGGAAGGACATTTATGATTTATCTTATGTCTCTCATTGGAAGCTGCTTCAGTATTCTGTTAATTAGAAAGTCAATCTATGGTTAGATGGGGCAGTCATAGATCTTGCTGTTAACACACAGATCTTAGTCTGTTCTCACACAAAGCAGCATTATGTTTATCTGTGGCTCATTTGTCAACAGGTCATGTCCCATCTTCAGTTTAAGCTTTAATTCAGCAGAAAAAATCTCAACTTTCTGCATATTTTCAGTTGGTGCACAGTTCAATCGTTCTGATTAAAATGGTCCTTAGTGCCATGTTCGTCATGTGCGCTAACATGGGGAGTTTGTTGGCTCAGGATGTAATGAATACAAGTGTTGTAATTGCTAAATGTAAATGGTAGTTCTGTTATTACCATGCATATATGGTGGTCGCTGGGTGGAGTTAAGGTTTAGCGTAACCTCAAAGTCATGTTAGGTTTAAAATGTTCTTTAGTTGGCACTAGAGAGGTCAGCTGGTTGCTCAAACTCAAGGCATCATGGTTGATGCGGTTAAGGGGATCATGGCTGATGCAGTTAAATGGCTGATGTGGTTAAATGGCATCATGGCTGATGCGGTTAAGTGGCATCATGGCTGATGCGGTTGGGTTGCTCATGATTGGGTCGTGGTGCATGGTGCACGGGTACTGATTTCAGATTTCTTAAAAAAAAAAAAAATGATAATGATAATAAAAATAAATAAATTTATATATATATATATATAGGATGTCCTCTTCGATCCTACTCGCGGTGCGGTGCGGCACCGCACGGCGGTGGACATCGCTTTAGGTCATCGTCTAGGACTCCTGAGTTCAGGAATCAGGTGTTCTGTTGAAATAAATAAATAATAATAATAATTATAATAAAAAATAAATTAAAAAAAGATATATCGCATCATGGTTGATGCGGTTGGATGGCATCATATGGCTGATGCGGTTGGGTGGCATCATACGGCTGATGCGGTTGGGTAGCATAAGAGTTGATGCGGTTGGGGGCATCAACTCTGAGCTTGCATCACGGTTGCATTAACACTTAGTCATGTTAAGTTTAAGTAGTATATTCCTCTATGTGGCATTAGAGGAATGGTTAAGTGCTGCCATGCCATGGCAGCTAAGGCCTTTTTAGTTCACATAAAGTTAGTATGTCCTAGCCGATCCCAGACGCCTGTCTCGGTGTGTTGGGGGAAAAGATGGGATATCGGCTTGGTCAATTGGTTTGAGGTAATCACCACTCACATAGTTTCTACCATCAGATAGGATATTCCTCTATGTGTTATTAGGGGAATGGCTAAGTGCTGCCATGCCATGGCAGCTAAGGCCTTTAGTTCACATAAAGTTAGTATGTCCTCGCTGATCCCAGACACTGGTCTTCACTGTTTTGGGGGAAAGGATGGGATATCAGCTTGGTCAATTGGTATGGGTTTGAGGTTTCACCCCACACATAGTTCCACATAGAAGTTCACATAATGTTAGAATATCCTAGCATGATCCAGAATTGCTAGCTGTAATTTCGTCACTGTCTCCATCAGGAGTCAAGTGGGATATCTGCTTGGATGAATCGGTGAGCGTTCACCGTAGGGCGTTCTTGATTCCGCAGTGTTGGGGGTTGTTATGTATATATATCTCCCTGCTCTTAAAGGTTAATGATGGTTGTCTTAATTATGCTGAGCAGGGAGAAAAATGTAGCAGAGCCTGAACGCCAAAATAAAATATATTACATCCACTCTTGTATTCTCATTCTATATATTGTTTCATATATTTGGTCTGTAATATTGGTTCAATCTATTCGTGAGTTATCTGACAGAAATTATACGTAGCCTGCGAGTTAGTTCTGGCAGCATACACTCGAGAGAGATTCTATCTGGCTGTTTACAGCGTCATGCAGACTCATACAGTACGTCATACTCTGACGTGGCAGTCAGCTGTCCAATCGGGCGGGTTATTTAAGCTCACCTTCATCTGTGTTCTGTCTGCTTTGTGTTTCATAGGTGTTGTCATGCAGCGTTTACTCCCACCACCACCCCAGCACCACCAGTGGGCTCTGCTATTGGTTCTGTTCCCCATGGGGGGTTGTTATGTATATATATCTCCCTGCTCTTAAAGGTTAATGATGGTTGTCTTAATTATGCTGAGCAGGGAGAAAAATGTAGCAGAGCCTGAACGCCAAAATAAAATATATTACATCCACTCTTGTATTCTCATTCTATATATTGTTTCAATCTATTCGTGAGTTATCTGACAGAACTAAGTACATTTACTAAAGTACTGTACTGGAGTATTTTCAATTTTCAATTCTTTTGCTTCTACTCCACTACATTTCAGAGGCAAATATTGTACCTTTACTCCACTACAATTATTCGAAAACTTTAGCTACTTTGTAGATTTTAGATCGTAACATACATTGTATATACATTTCGGCCACTTGAAAATAGCCGATCTACAAGCTCACAATGCGTCGCATCGCGACGCATTGTAAGCTTGTAGATCGGCCATTTTCAAAAGATTTTTGTACATTTTATACAATTGAAAACTTTTGAAACGGGACATTCTGCATAACGAGTACTTTTACTTTTGATACTTTAAGTACATTTTGATACCAATACTTTTGTACTTTTACTCAAGTAAATATTTAAAGGGATTGAAGTTATAATGGGTTTGTATAGGAAGGGGGCGTGTCTGATCAAATGGGGGGCGTGTCTGATCAAATGAATATCATATATCTAAATACTGAATCAAGCAACTTAAAAATGGTCTGGGGGGCTCACAAAAGCGTAGATGATAAAATGACCCAAAGTTTTTTTTAAAGTGAAATATCCCTTTAATTCCAAAATGTTACTTGTAACAGAGTGTTTCTACATTGCAGTATTGGTACTTTTACTTGAATAAAATATTTGAGTACTTTTTCCACCACTGATGCTCATGAGTTGTTCATTTACATCATTCGAATGCAAGAAGAACATGTCGATAATCAAACCACTGCAGCAGATTGAAGGAGGACTTACTGAAGCACCCTGGTTGAATTGGTTGATCTGGGCTGATGGTCAGAGCAGTGGTTTGATTGGAGGTTAGGAGGATGTGAGTGGAGGATGTCTCCTTACCCAGGCTGGAACTCTCACCGGGTGGTGTTGTTGTTTCAGTTGTTATTTCTGTTGTCCAGACAAACATGGTGGGTAAATGTAAACTGGTACATTTATACTGTAGCATCTTTATCTAAGGGCTTTACAATGTGCCTTACATTTACAGGACAAATGTCACGTATGTACTGTGACATATACCAACAAGCGGACTCAATTAATAATAATAATAATTATTATTATTCATTACTGTCGTGTCCATCAGCATCAGTTACAATCATGGTCAGTCTCACCTGGACATGGTGAGATGTCCGCAACAACAATATTGTTAACATTGTTCCAGGAGCAGGACACCCTCATCTGTCCTTGTCCTTAAAACACAGTGGAAGACAAGACATTACTTTGATGTGACTTTGTCAAACTTACAATTTACCATATGCAGTTTGCATTTAGCAGTTATGTGGTATAAGTCACTATTCACTAGTAAGAGACCACACCTTCTGCTTAAGTTAACGGGTTTTATTGAACCAAAATGGGTGGACGTGTGTGGATGTGGAACCCGGGCGGGGTGAGACTCTGGGTGGGGGGGGTATGTCTCGGGAGCGGACGGCCATCGTTGCTCTACTCGGGGAGCGGTCGGTCGTCTAGGCTCCGTCACTGTCCCCCCCCCGGATTCCTGGAGAAGTAGAGACAGAAGGGAGAAGAGCGAGAATCGAGGGGGAAGGAGGAGGTTGGGGTGGAGGAGGACGAACTTGAAGGCGTTGAAAGGCAGAAAGAGCCGATCTACAAGCGCAGTACTCGCGATCCATGTTTGGTCTGTTGTGGAGCAGAACAAACTAGAGTTGAGAGATCGCAGGTGTATTTATACTGTGGTGATTGCAACAAGGATTGGCTAAGGTGAGTGGAGGCAGGTGTAGTGGATAGGGGTGATTATGAATGGGGAGTGGCTAATGAGTGAAGGTAGTGTGGTAGACAGGGAAGCGATTGAGGACGGGGAGTGGCTGTGATAAGCAGAGGGTGGTCTCCACTCCTGAACCTACGTTGTATACAACTACATTTTGTAATTGTATTTGTGACAGTGCTTCATTGATGCATTTTATTCACAGTTCTTCTAGTCTCTACTTTTACATGTAAAATATCTACAGGTAATTAGGAAAACAACTTATATTATGCTATATTAATGTAGAGTTTATCATTTAGATGCATAGCAATGAATCAATGATAAAACGAACATATACATGATATGAAAGTGCAGTAGTTCCAGATGTTCTCTCAGAGCTGAACATAATCAGCTGTGTAATCAGTAAAGGTTTATAACATATGTTTTACTGAACTTCACTAAACTACTGTAAACTGAACTTAACAACAACAGAAAAGTGATGTTGTCTCTAAGAGATACTGGAATATGTTGTTGTTGTTGTTGTCAATGATTATTGATTATTTTATAACAGTGATTACTAGCAGCACTTTACCTTGCACAGACAGATGGAGATGTTTCGTTTGAATGGACTGTCCTGATGATCTGTCAGCGATTATAAGGACATATTGAGCTTCATCACTCCTTGTGATGCCACTCATCTTAAATGTCCCACTACTGACATCAAAGGATAATCTGTTTCTGTAAGACTCAGGAATCGCATATGGTTTATTGTTTTTAATCTTGAATATGGTCTTATGATAATAGTCTTTTGCCAGTTTTGACCATTGGTAATCAAGTCCTGTCTCTCCTATCTTCTCCATCAGTCGTAGATCAACGGTTCCTCCCAGAGCTGCATAACATTGAGTTCCATTCTGTCTGGCATCACAGTGGGTCTCTATACCTGGACAGTATGAAATATAGAGAACAATAAATATCACAAATACATTTTTCATTATTATAACAATAGAATCTGGATAGACTTGTTTCACAAATTGTAACCACTGGCGATAAACACTATAGAACCTAGAAGTGTATTTCTATGTTAATTTATTCAACAACAACTAAAATCACTACAGCTGATTAGTAGAACAAAACAACTTGTTGACACTAGATATAATCAGTGGTGGAAAAAGTACTCACATTTTCTACTTAAGTAAAAGTATCAATACTGAAACGTAGAAATACTCTGTTACAAGTATAAGGCCCGTGTTCAAAATAGTGGAGTGCAAGTAAAAGTATTGAACATTGGAAATACTCCATTAAAGTAAAAGTATCTCAAAATGTTACTTAAGTACTTGATTAAATGTACTTAGTTACTTTACACCACTGGATATAATAGTGAATATGAATATGACTAGTAGATGTAATTGTGAATATGAATAATGTATTAAATTGTGAATAAAGCAGCTTCTCACCATGAGACAGTCCAACTGTCATCATCATCAGTAGAACAAACACAGTCTCCATGTGGTCTAGTTGGATGTACGGAGGATGGAGAGGAGAGGGGTGGAGAGGAGGTGGAGGGCTGGTCAGATGAGAGGAGAGGAGGTGTAGGTCGTAGGTCGTAGGTCAGAGGTGAATGTAGAGAGATGTGTCGCTCTGTGACGCTGAGAAGCTTCACATCAACTGATAGATTCAACATGGAGCCAAACGCTCCATAAGACACACACCCTACAGAGAAACCAAGATGAACCCCTTTCTGCATGTAAACCAATCATTACGTCGCAACACAAGATTCTGACCAAAATGATAAAACAGGTGTTGTTCTGTTTAGAGGAAATAGGAAGTGTAACTGGTCTGGAGGGTGTTTTCTGCAGGGGAAAAAAAAGAAAGAAGAGAAAAGAAGAAGACTGGTGGCACTGGCAGAGGTGGTCACATGACTGACTGAAATATACTTCAGCAGAAGTCTATAACTGGAACTTACTGAATATTAAAACTTTTTAAACTAAACTAGTATCTGTAGCTGTGGATGTAATAAAGATTGAACTTAATCTAGTTCAATTAATGTCTAGTATGACATTAATCACCTAAAATGTAAAGATCCTTTATAGACCAGCTTCCAGAGATGAGCCCCCAGGTCTGTGTGTTTCTCCTCCCCACCTGTCAGCTCTGCTGTCTGGGTACGACTGATGCTTTGAGTCCCCTGGAGCTCAAACTGCTGGACCACAACTCACACGAAAGGCATGGCCGAGACTATGTTTTGCACCCTCCGTCCGTCCAGTCTTCGCACTAAACTCCCCTCCCTCGACCCCTACTGGGGATCCTCTGGAAGGAGGAGAATGAAGGAACGGTGTCTAAACAGAAAACAGAAGTTGGTTAAATGACTAAATTTATTAGGAGAGTACAGGATACAGCAGGTGTATCCTGTACTTTGGGCTGGTGAAAGCAGATTACCACACACACAGGCACAAGCGCTCACATAGATTGCTTAGGATGTGGGGGCCAGACGCTGCTGCAATACACATAGGCACATGCACACACTTGTGTGAGGCACGAATGCGGTGATACAGACACACACTCATATGCGAGTACTGGCCTGGGCCATTACAAAACCACAGGGGGGTCAAGAAAGAGGATCTTGACTGTAATGAAGCAGAGTGGCAGATCTAATGCTGGACATGATGAAAAAATGATGATTATTTGAATAATGTAATTTAATCAACAGTATTGATCATGCTGAATTATGAAACTAACTAAAAGATATGTGGACAACATCTGATAATGAAATGGAGGAGAAGTGATCTGTGATCTGATGAAGAATTAGAGTTTCCAGATTACAAAGACGTTTGGATGACTCTGTGTGTGCAAAGTTTCACGCCGATCGGTCCAGTTATAGGTAAAAACGTGAATCGGCCTGTTATACCCTCACCATAAGGCCGATTTAAAACATTTAAGGTGGCATTACTTCCTCGGCCTAGTGGGAATGTGCGTGCAAAGTTTCACGGCAATCGCACGCTGTGTTCATGATTTGAGGCATTTTGTTCAAAACAGAGCACTCCTACAAACTTTGGAAGCCAATCTTAGCCAATCAGGATGGAATATGAAAAATCTGAAAGATATAGAGATACTGTGTACCGATTTGCGTGATGTTTGGACAAAATCTGTAGGAGAAAAATTTGGGGCAGAGGTTCTGCTCTGGCATCGAGGGAATGTGAGTCCATAGTTTCGCTGCGATCGGGCCAACGGCGCCGGAGATTAGCTGTTCACAGACAGACGGACACACACACACGTGGACGGATGGACGGACAGGGTGCAAAACATAGTCTCTGCCACGCCTTCGGCCTGGCGGAGACAATAAAAACATGAGGGAAGAACAGAGTGGAACAAGATCA
This sequence comes from Gymnoscopelus braueri, assembly GCF_963280865.1. Lineage (NCBI taxonomy): Eukaryota > Metazoa > Chordata > Actinopteri > Myctophiformes > Myctophidae > Gymnoscopelus > Gymnoscopelus braueri. The sequence continues at coordinate 56,098,421 of NC_137604.1, read as the reverse complement.
GCAGGTCTATTGGCGGAAGTGTGTGGGTGGGTGTGGTCAAACCCAGATAATGCAGCAGGAACTTATTTGTCCTGACATTTTCAGATAACTAATTTATGAGTAAAGTCCAAAAGAGAGAGAAAGAAAAATCCAGAATGAGATGGATGTCAGAGGTTATTCATTAATTAATGAAAGCAAAAGACTGAGGATTGAGGGGGAGAGAAGAGAACTTTAGGATGGATGGTGGTTTAGAGGGAGCGATTCATTGGCTTCAGTCGCTGTGCTTGTTTATATATTCATGTATTCAAGGAGCTGAGGGATTATTGCCGTTCATCTGAACGAGGCATGAAGCTCATATCAGAGTTTCTACAGTACGTTACAATAAACCAACACAGGAACACTGAGATGGCTCTGCATGTGTCCACGAAAATACATATGCTGAATAAAAACGAGTTTATATGTCTAACATAGATATCCTTGAGTTCTGCAGAATTATTTCGGGCGAGTCCTCATTTGAGGTTCACAGAGTTGTAATCTAATTATGTGTTCAGCAAACATGAGTGGCCATGCCAATTGTAATGCTGGAATCAAATGGATCACACCAGATGGCTCTGGAATGCACTGTGTGTACAAATCCCAACAACCCACGGCTTAACCAAAATGCGTTTGAGTGCAAGTGGCTGGAAAATGGGCCTGAAGTGTGAAACGTCATGGCGATGATGGAGCGAGACGATGTGGAGCAGAGAGCATTGTGATGGGTTTTTGATAAAATGAATTTCATTAAGAGAAACAAGCCTTCATTTATGTCATTTGTAAGGACAAGGTGAGAGCACCCGAGAATTCAGCTTATGTCCCTTCAGAGCACGTCTGAAAAGCGCTGTCTGCTGGTTCAATGTCCATCCATTAAGCAGCTGTCGACGAATATATTTTTCATTAAAGGTGCACTTGTAAACCATTTATTGAAGTATTTAGTCAGAGCAGCTCTAGACAATATCAGAATTTCGATGAAATGCCTATTTAACAGAAAACCCTGTCAGGGGAAAATAATGTTTGTGTCGTATATGATGAGGCATTAAACTGCGTGTTTAGCAGGCTGGTTGTAATAAAGAAGAGGAGAAGAGAAGAGACGTCAGGTTTCCAGGTTCCATGTTCATTTATTCAGCATCAAACAAACAGCATCATAGCAACTTCATCCAGGGGCAGAGCCCCTGTCCACCCCCCAGCAGCCTCACGACGTGTGACAGTCCTCCCAAACACCCATCTTACTCAGTTCTTATAGTAGACCATTTACCAAAGATGCTATTCTAAATAGTCATATAAGGTATACTAAAGTTAAGAGTGACGCAAACATAGGTACACAATACAAATAGCAATGACCATTCGGCTCAGCTGTTAGATTGACAGCTGTAGCTGTGTTAGAATTAGCACATTCACCAGGCATTCACCAGTCACAACACACTCATGATTACTCTTCTGACTTTAGCAAGGTTACATTTCACAGTTCCATCTAGTTTAGATTAATATAAGCAACTTAGGGTCCATAATATACGATATTTGCATAGTTGGTTATTTAGTCTGTTGTTGACAGGTTTTTAATGCATTGTGGCTTTTAGTGTGACAGTGACAGTGTCTAGCAATGGGAGCTTCAGTTCAGTCGATGATGTTTACCAAATGCGAACGGAGAAGTCAGACAGCCAATGCCACAATCAACAATCTTTAAAACATAATTGGATGATAATCACAATCAAGAGACGGAAGCTCGTTGTTGTTTCTCCCATATGTACTTACTTCGGGCGCAGCATCATCGTCGTTCTTCGGGCGTCCTTCTGAGCGAGTCAATTAAAATAAATAGGTACCCACAGTGCAGAGCAGTTTTGTTTTCAATTTAAAATTGGTAAATGGATAATCCATTGATCTGTTGTTATCAATAACAGCTCCTGTCTGGTTTTGATTTTAGGTCTGTCATTTTGCAGTTGGCGAAGACAATTTAGTTTTGCTTCACAATCTTTCTATATTTCCTTAGATTGTGGATAGACGTTTCAAAGTTTACAGATTCTTTGTGGAGAGCATTAAATTAGGAAAGAGCTGGTGTGGTGTGTGTGTGGGAAGCGTTTATAGAGTAGATGAACGTAAAGTTGTGTGCTGTTGTGCTTTAGTTTTCCCTGATTCCTTTTCCCGCGTTGATTTAAAATATTTTGTTACTTCTCGCATCCCCTGGGCTTTCTCTGAGATGTAACAGGTATAGAGATTAGATTGGATTGGTTGGTAGGATGTATCGTAGCAGACAGTGCCGACCCAGGCACTTTGTCCTGGTCCAAGGGAGAACAATTACAGCTGCCTGTCCGTCTTCCATGTAATGGACATGAAATGCTGTTGTAATATAAATGGGCACGGCATAAATCGTGGTGGCTTATAGGTTACTGAGACATTCATAGGCCTGAAGTGGTCTTTACTGAGCTGTTCATTGACTTCATTCAGCTATTTGACTGCAGATTATTATTGCTGCTGGGAACATGTTCAACATATACAATGAAATAAATGACATTGCAGCAGCGTCTGGCCCCCACATCCTAAACGTAATACAGAAATTACTGCAATTTTTTATGTTGATATTTTGTGCAACAGTAGACCAGCTGCTGGACACTAGTTTGGTCATTTATCTCCCCGCCACGATGAAAGCAAATACTTTGCTGTTTGGTCTTAAATGAAATAATCTGTGTACAGATTCCTGTGCTCTCCTGGGTTTTCTTTTTTAGTCGGTCGATAGTAAAGCATGAAAGTTCCCTCCAGTAGTTGCTGCAGTGTGTTGAGGCTCAGGTGAAGTGAGACACAGACAGATGCACAGAGAGAGAGACAATCCCATCTGAGAGCAGCTTCACAGCTGCTGCACACAGATCCTTATTACCCTTCTGTAACGAGGAGAGGAGAGGAGAGGAGAGGAGAGGAGAGGAGAGGAGAGGGGAGGGGAGGGGAGGGGAGGGGAGGGGAGGAGAGGAGAGGAGAGGAGAGGAGAGGAGAGGAGAGGAGAGGAGAGGAGAGGAGAGGAGAGGAGAGGAGAGGAGAGGAGAGGAGAGGAGAGGATGCTATAGGGCCTCAGGGATCCTGCTGTTTTCTGACTGTGATCTATTGGTAGTCAGAAGAGCATCAACCCATCTTTCACTCTCTCTCTCTCTCTCTCTCTCTCTCTCTCTCTCTCTCTCTCTCTCTCTCTCTCTCTCTCTCTCTCTCTCTCTCTCTCTCTCTCTCTCTCTGAACATGTATCATACAGTACGTGGTGTTGCCGCAGGGACCAAAGTTGGAGAGAAGTTCTCATCAGTGTTTTGAAAATCCCTCTTTAGGGGCGAGGGGCTGATGCATGAAGTCATCATTTACAAGCCCACACATTGTCTGTTTAATGTAATGTCACACTGACAGACTCAGTCCATCAGAAACCATTTGAAGCACTAATCACAAAGACCTGAAAGTGACCCCTCTAACTGAACACATGTATTTGTCCTTGAAAGGTTGGTAAGGGATTAATTAAAGCAGTTTCTGAAGGGAACCCTATCAATCTGGCTACAGGAAGCAACACAGTACCACAACCTGGGGTCCCCCCAAGGTTCTGTACTGGGTCCACTCTTGTTGACTATTTATGTGAACAATCTAGGCAAAAATTTTAGAAATGCACGTTTGAATTTTCATGGCGATAATACTGTTATTTATTGCTGGGGTGCCACTCTTGCTCAGTAACTAGAATATCTGCCGAGTGCTCATAGATTCCCAGCTGCTTGAAACCTGTGCAGAATACCACGAAGACGAAGCTGATGTAATTCTACAGTTCCAGGAAGACATCGTCTTCTACTTCTGGCATTGTAACCTTGCAGGGCCGTCACATTGAAGTATAGTCTCACAGTACAAGTATTTAGGTATTTTAATTGATGATTTGAATGTCACATTGAAAACTTAGTGAGGGGGAAGCTCAAGTTAGGATTTATTTTAGAAAGAAATTGTGCTTTTTCCTCTTGTCGCCAAGAAAAAACTGGCTGAGGCTAGTTTCCTTCCCTTACTGGTTTATGGTGATCTGATTCACATGCATGCCACTAGCTGCCAAATGCTTGCACTGGTTAGATATCGTGTATCACGGTGCCTTGAGGGTTGGCCTTCTATGCCAGAGTTGGGTGGTCTTCATTGGCCTCGCGTAGAAAAGTCAAACAAAATTACACGTAAAAGTAAAAGTCCGGAATTCAAAATTTACTTGAGTAAAAGTACAAAAGTATTGGTATTTGGTACCAAAATGTACTTAAAGTACCAAAAGTAGAAAGTAGAAACTATTTATGCAGAATGTCCCATTTCCAGTTTTCATATGTATAAAATGTATAAAAATCTTTTGAAAATAGCATATCTACAAGCTCACAAGGCGTCGCATCGCGACGCGTTGTGAGCTTGTAGATTGGCTATTTTCAAATGGCCTAAATGTATACAGTAGGGCTGAAGTGGTTAATGTATGTTTTGTAATAATAATCAAAATCTACAAAGTAACTAGTAACTAAAGTTTTCAAATAATTGTAGTGGAGTAAAAGTACAATATTAGCCTCTGAGATGTAGTGGAGTAGAAGTTCTTGTCAGTTCGTTCATGTGCCTGATTGTACGGGGAAAGAAGCTTGATGAGATAGTGTGAGTCATGCTCAGGACTTCTCTGCAGCATTAATAAAGTTGATACATCATACCAAACACCGGCAATGTTATGAAATGATAACGAATGTCCGGTGATTGTTGTTTCTAGATCTCATGAGAGCATGTTGCTGACACAGAGACAGGTCCAAAACAAATCCCGCCCCTGAACTGAAATTTGAAAATACTCCAGAAAAGGAAAGAATACCTCAAAATTTGTAAAAAAAAAGTACAGTACTTGAGTAAATGTACTTAGTTACTTTACACCACTGCTCACTGGCACTCACCATTTATTTATAAATCTATCCTTGGTTTGCTTCCCTCCTACCTTTGTGGGTATATTTCACAAAAAAACAGTAACTACAGTTTACGTTCAAGCGGCACCCTCTCTCACTCACTGTTCCTGAAGCTCGAACTGAGCTTGGCAAACGAGCCTTCATGTGTGCTGCCGCTGCAGCTTGGAGTAACTTGCAGACGGATCTGACGCTTAAGGAACCGATCTCGCTTAGGTTATTTAAAAAGTTTACTGTCTGATTTGATGGCAGACTCCGTCAGACAGTGCACCTGCTTCCCTATAGATAAGGGTGTTATTGTATGCTTTTATGGGTACTGTTACTTTCTTGCCTTATGACACTTTTAGACTTATTTTAAATGTTCTGTTTTGTATGTAAATGTTTGTACATGTTTTTGCACTGCTGTTGCCCTGAACAGGGCTCTCTGAAAAATATCTTGTATCTCAATGGGATTCACCTGTTAGAGAAGAATTATAAAGAGACTTTGGTTGAGTCATTAGAGCCACACCACAGCTTGAACCAAATCAGTCCCAAATGATGGCGTGGCATCAATACGTCCTGCACGTAAAGAACAACATCGTACACCATTTTCTTATGTATATCTTTACATATTAATAAGCATCGTTTGTCTTGGTTGCTGTGTGAGTGTGTGCATGCGTGTGTTCACCAGCTGCAGGGTTAAGGTGGTTTAGTGGGTGACACTGTACTAGTTATCAGTGCTATATGGCTAATCTGAGACATTTCCCATTCCCAAACTGCAATGTAATTTTGTCCTTACAGTCAATGCCCCCTCCATCCGTCTCTCTCTCTCTCTCTCTCTCTCTCTCTCTCTCTCTCTCTCTCTCTCTCTCTCCCCCCCCCCCCATCCCTTCCCTTCCCTCTATTATAACATCAATGGAAAACAGAGTATTTTCCATTTAAGAGTTGGAATGAGAAAGAGCCTGTCAAATCAGACACAGAGACTGAGGCGCTGTTGGCTACCTGCACTGCATGCTAATAATAGGATTCTTTAAAACAAAAAAACCTGACTGTTAGCGTCCAGGCTAAGCTTTGGTACGTTTTTTCCCCGGCAGTAATGGAACCATCACAATGGTTTTAGGTAAGGCTATTATTCTAAGCCGTACATTAAGTGTAATAAGACTAATGTGACAGTGTGTATTCTGGCTCCCTGATGCTGAATGAGGCCTAATGAATGGAACATTCAAAGCAGCTGTGATTGGCTGGTAGAGTTAAAAAAGTGACAAATTATTTACCTACAGCAAACCAAAACATGCAGTAATTGGTTTTTTTCCCGTCATGGCGGAGGGGTACAGTAATACATTCACGGTCATTCAAATCCTCAGTGTTCATTTAACTCCACTTGTACTCTTAAGGGTACAAGTGGAACCGATTGGACCCGTCATTTTACTGTGTTGTTGTGATGCACATAGCCAGAGATGGCATGGGCCAGAGATGAGAGGAGGTGGGTGACAGAAGGGGGGG
>NC_137604.1:56049517-56087017 GCF_963280865.1 Gymnoscopelus braueri | reverse complement strand
TAAATCCTGTATGATCTGGCGTTTCATGCTGCTTACGTTACGTAAGTCTCGAGTTAATTTTTCCAAATCACTTGGAATATCTTTATAGCTTCTCGGGGTGGCGTTGACTGATGAAGTGCCTGGTTTGCCTGGTTTCTGAGACCAGTCTGCCTCCTCATCGTCGCAACAGTCTGGCACAGTACTCACCTGTTTAGATGAAGCTTTAGAGCGTGTAAGTTTTCCACGCTGTTCAGCTTTTGCTAAAATATCTTTGATCTGGGAATCATAGCCTCCGACCCTATGATCCTCCTGTCGGTACCTCTCAGGAGTACCACCGGTTCCAGGCCTGTCTGGTAATGTTTCCAAAACCGTCTTGGCCCTGCCCTTCTCAAGGACTTTATTATGATCATCTCTTGTCTCATAATTACCCTCTGCAGTAAGAACAGGATAAATGCCAGTATTCTTATTATACGGAGGAGGAAACAGTGAGAAGGCTGTTTCAGTCAGCTCCTTTTCGCCAGGACGCGGTCTGTCCTGGGTTTTCAATTTTGCCTCAGCAGTTTTCTGAAAGGCTTTAATCGCGATAATCTCCTGTGTACGTTTTTTTACACGTTTCTTGCCAGTCTGGTTCATTTTATAAGTGTCAATCAAAATTCTTAAAGTTTTAATGACATCGAGGTCGAACGTTCCCTCGATCGGCCATGGCTGAAGTAACTGGGGCCAACGTTTATTCCATTTCTCAGAAAATTTACCAATATCTGAGATATGTTCATATCTTGATTGGACTTGCTCAACCGGCGTCGTTTGACTCATTATTGAATCTGGCGGAGATCCACTTCTGAATGACACGCTTAAGATGTGTGTGTGTGTTCCCTAGAAACTCAGTATTAGACTGCTGACCTATCACAGGACCCGAAAATGCCGACCTATATACACTGCCTAGCAGAAACTAAACTACCTAAACTTGCCTAAGTCTTCACTCCCCACGACTGGCTTTTTAAACACCCGACAATTCCTGTTCTGGGCTGTTGTACTCAACTCAAACACAGTAACAGAAACTGAAGGTATACCATTGAACCTCAGGTATTGACCCTTGGCAAGGATATGTGTCCCGGAGGAATTTCACGCAGGAAACCTCACTTGGCCATGGTTGTTGGAGCAAAAATAACAAACAGCGTACTGTCTCTCCCGGTCAGTTTCAAAGTCCTGCAACTTTTAGTCATGCAATCAAACAGGGTCACACTCACACAGCGTCAAAGAGGATCTCGATTATAAATGTAAGCTGATAAAGATTTTTCTTTAAATACACAAAGGTACTGAACTCTATTACGTTACAAAGATTTATTAAGTTACTTCACTTATTGCTAACTAAAAATGCAAAGATAAGAAATGTATTAAGTTGCTTCATTTATGAAGTTACTAGAAGATGGCAGAAATATAGTGTTTCCAAAAGCATACTATAGGCTGCTTCTTCCCCTCTTTTTTTTTTTTTTTTTTTTTTTTTAGATAATTTATGTATTTATTATTATTATTATTATTATTAATTATTAATTGATGTACTGAGTAATTAATCAAGCAATGAACAATGTGATCAAATAAACAAACAATGAAGTAATCTGCCACTCAGGAAGACAATGAAACAGTGTTTCACTGGTCAATACATTAGGTCAAATGAATGCAGCCTAAACACCCCTCCCCGCTGGATAAAATGAGTAAGATACTGCTGAGAACCTGTTAATCTGCCCGATAGTTAATGACGTGTGTGTGAGGGCGTGTATAATCTTACACGAAAGTGCAGCAGACAGCAGGCAGTCAGCTGTATCCAGACGTCAGTCAGCTGTATTTAGACGTCAGCCAAGGGGGGTGCGACCTCCAAGTGGGCTGTCCCTGAACCAGGTCTGCTTCCGAACCTATGAGAGCTCAGACACAGCGCAAAATAATGAGGTTACAATGAGATCAGCCTCACATGTCGTCATTCTAAAGTAACTCAATAAGAGAGAGAGAGAGCAGGGTGGGATGTCAGTGAATGAAAGCCGTTATATCCGATTCAGCATCCACAATGTCAGTGAATCATACACAAAGCATAAAATGTTTCCCTAAAGTCATGTTTGTTCTCTGTGTTGGGAAAATCATGCAGTCATTAAAGATCTGCGAGATTCCCAAGACAGCAGATCTACAAGTCTGCAAAATCCCTCAAAAATAGCAGATGTACAAGTTAATGAGGCTGCACATCCACTATTCCCGAGTTACACAAAGCGTGTATTGTCTCTCCGCTCCCGTTCTCCCCTCCTGTTTTGGAGCAATAGGGAGAGACGGAGATACGAGGTTACAATAACGGACACACGGGTCTAGTAATCCCTTCACAAAAGTAATCTATACTCTATGTGCTGCACGTATGTGACTGCAGCCCTTGTTTTAGGTCGGAACACACTGCAATCATTGTTATTATTATTATAAATAGACCCGCTATCAGGGTACATCATTGACAATATCACTAAAACTTTTATATTCAATTTGAAACACACAAAACACATCACTCACAGAAAGCACGGCCGGCGCATTCTATTCCACATTTCCAAACTATGATATCATTTAATATCAACCAGTACTTTAGTCATTAGAACCAAGAATAACAGGCGTCCCTATTAACACTATACAGGCTCAAAGACTTGTCAGCATTCTCAGCATGTAATTACTAATTACTTATTAGTGATTTGGGACCGAAACTACAGCATTTTCTGCTAAAATGTCATGACCTAATTTAATTAAAACCCAAACAACAGCCCCTTTGTGCTGACATGCGAGTGCTCCTCTTCACTTCAAGTGCTGAATTATCAGAAGTATTTATTTCTCTGTCTTTTTATGTTGAAGTTGTCCAAACAGCAGTACTTATTTCACTCTTTCTTTTTATTTTTAAGTTGTCCAAACAGCAGTACTTATTTCACTCTTTCTTTTTATTTTTAAGTTGTCCAAACAGCAGTACCAGAGTACAGCATAAGAAGTATAGTGCACTTACTTCATGCATTTATCATCATGTACATGTATTCTTAAATTTGTCAGACTGCTCAGTTCAATTTATCCCTCCGTTACCCAAGTTCACAGTTCTAGGTGCGTTTAAATTGCAACGACAAAAATTTAAGCAGACCTTGCCTCGGGGGTGACAGTACTCGCAGCGCGGGCTGCAGGGTGATCAATCCCTGTCGTCTGTTGCTGCCGGCACGTGTGGCTGCGGTCTGCTCTTCCGTCCAGATGTCATCAGCGTGTGTTTGTCCCGTCGTCGCAAAAAGTGTCGTCCTGGCTGGTTCGCCAAGATATGGGTTATTTTCAACAGCTTATTGGTTATTATCAACAGCTTGTAGAAAAAGATGAACTTGGACTCAGAGGATCAAAGTTGATGAGCAGTTGCGTAGTTTTATTTAGCTTCCATCATTGTTACAGTCAAGGAAGGAGACAGTCAGGTCAAAAATGGAGATGTTGTCCGTTGGTCCAAACGTGGAGAATCTCCCGGCTGTCTGTCTGGCGACCAGCAGCTTGTAGCCTGCTCATATGCTGTTTAGATCTAATCTAATAACCTGCATAATACAATAGTATGCATACATGGATACAATAGCCTATGGAATGATCTCGTGGATGTTGCACATGCCTAGTCACATGTAGAATAGTCACATGTAGAATAGGGACACACACATTATGTTCTATGTAACATGTAGCTTGTAAAATATCCTATAATGACACACACACACACACACACACACACACACACACACACACCCCTACACACTTTTACACACACACACACACACACACACACACACACACACACACACACACACACACACACACACACACACAAACATGCATTTACTGATGTGGAACATTATCAGGAATAGTGAAAGAGACAATATGAACTTTAAAATGACATTTTCTACATACAATTGTACATGCATACAATACAGGCTTCTGATGTTGACACAATCCATTTTTCATTATGGAGTTAAATTAATCTCCTGAAATGCTATGTCTGTCTGTCGCTCTCTCTCTCTCTCTCTCTCTCTCTCTCTCTCTCTCTCTCTCTCTCTCTCTCTCTCTCTCTCTCTCTCTCCCTCTCTCTCGGAGACAGCAGAGATGTGTTGAGGTGAGACGGGGGCTGTGTGTGTGTGTGTGTGTGTGTGTGTGTGTGTGTGTGTGTGTGTGTGTGTGTGTGTGTGTGTGTGTGTGTGTGTGTGTGTGTGTGTGTGTGTGTGTGTGTGCGCGCGTGTGCGGTATTTGCCCTCTCAGTGGGGAAGGGATGGATGGAGGGCAGGGCAGTGTGAGTGATGTGTGACCATGTTTGAGGGGGGAGACACACACACACACACGCACACACATACACACAATCCTCCAGTGTTGTGTCATTGCAGCTATGGCCAAATATGGAGTGTTGTCTAACCTCAATGTATCCTCATGCACACACAACCAAATTGTGTGTGCATGTTTGTGAGAAATAGATACCATAGAGAGAGGGGATTCTGAGGTCAACAGCAAGAAGTTCTTGCCCTACAGCTCCAAATCTCTGCAGAAACATCCTGAAATGTTCTTTTTGTAGATTTGCAGCAAGGCTATGTATATATATATGTATGTGTGTGTGTGTGTGTGTGTGTGTGTGTGTGTGTGTGTGTGTGTGTGTGTGTGTGTGTGTGTGTGTGTGTGTGTGTGTGTGTGTGTGTGTGTGTGTGTGTGTGTGTGTGTGTGTGTGTGTGTGTGTGTGCGCGCGCGCGCACACCATATTTTGGGTTCAGAGATGTAAAATACACACAGACACACGCAACTTTCTTTCTCTCCCTGCGTTCCCACCCCAGGTTACCAGATCTCCTACAGGCTGGACAGTGGGGACCCCCAGCGTTGGACCACGGTGGAGGTGGGCTCCACTGGCCGTCAGTTCACGGTGACAGGCCTGTCCGTGGAGCAAACCTACCTGTTCAGACTGACTGCTCGCTCCTCCCTGGGCTGGGGAGAGTCACAGGAGGCCCTATAGTCATCACCGCAGAACGGAGAGGTACGCATGTACGCACACACATCTATGTTGGGATGGATGTTTGAACAGTTAACCGTGTTGTACACAAAAACAAAATCACTAGGGGCTACCCTCCCTTCACTACCCCCCTCCCCCCACCCCTTACTGTTGGTTCCATCACGACTACAACTTTTGGCCCCATTTGCTCTTGCAATTGACATATCCAACCCTAAAACATGCAGAAAATATATATATTTTTTTTTTTTTTGGGCGGTGAAACCGCCCCTATATGTGAGGTTTGGACATCGACATTCGCTGCACCACTGTGATTGGCCACCATTGTACCCCCCCCACCTATTGTACCCCCCCAACCCTTCGCTGTGATTGGCCACCATTGTACCCCCCTAACCCTGCACCGTGATTGGCCACCATTGTACACTATGGTGGCCAATTCAGGACTATTCAGGACTGTGATTGGCTAGTGAACACATGACACATGTGCATAGCCCTATAAATAGGACTATGCACTTAAAAAAAACACATTTATGTTTTTTTTTAAGTTAGGGGTGTACAATGGTTGGTCCACAATATTACTTTTCTTTAAGTGAACTTCCATCACTGTGATGACCACTGTGACCACACCGCCCACTTCACACTGGGTGTGATTTTTTTACAGAAAGGGAATGTGGAGGTTTCCACCTAGACAGTTTTCTTTGCAGCGGTAACTCCAGAAAATAATGCTGTGTGACTGGTAAGGAAAGTGTGGAATCATAATTTAACAACAAAATCATACACACGCACGCACACGCTCACGCACACACACACACACACACACACACACACACACACACACACACACACACACACACACACACACACACACACACACACACACACACATGCACACAGTTGTGTGGAGTTGATATACTGTACCATCCCTTTCGCCATTGCAAAGGAAATGCTTACTGAGAAAACTTACTTTCATGTCAAACCCAATCCTACTGCATTTATGGCCAGAACCCAACACCAGCCCCCTAGAGCCGTATTTCACTTGGAAATAAGAAAAACACATATTTCACGCACACAAATTCTCTGGACAACCTTAAATGTTACCCACAAATCACGGCCATTCAAGGTTCCTGTCATACTGCTCGTGTCATGTCCTTTCTGCTTTTCTTTTGCTTCTATCCTAAATGTCATACCTCTAACAGAAACCTCCAGGTAGGAATTATTATTTTATTATATACAGTTCCAGGGTCATTATATGCAAATGTTTTTCTTTTCTTTCTGGTTTAGAGTTATTGATGTTGAGAGTTAGTGAAAAGGCCCCGAATGCTGCTAGGTGAAAATAACTGCTGTTGAACTCCCATTGAAGTTGACTCCCAAAGTGAAGCATATAGCTTGTCCCTCTGTTTGTTATACATATCCTGGCCTATCTCTCACCGTGTTCCTGTAAATCCAATGTAAATCGGTTAATAAATGAATTGTTGGATAAAAATCATTACAAAATGGGGGACGGGGGGGTGATAGTGTAATTGACCATTTTCTTTGTTGAAAATGCCTGAATTGTTTTGAGCTATTCCAGTCCAAAGCGATCAGTTATGACCCAGCACTGTAACTGAATGGGATATCCCATTATAATGTTATCATCATTATCACAATCTTCTGTCTGTAGTGTCCTGTTCCACCTCAGTGGTCTAATGGTCCATCCTCACCCAGTGGACCTAATATAGACTTCTCCCTGACGTGCAGGAATCGATCTTAATCCCCTGAAAAGAGAGAATTTCCTTTTACATAAAAATGTTTTCCTTTTGTGTGTGTGTGTGTGTGTGTGTGTGTGTGTGTGTGTGTGTGTGTGTGTGTGTGTGTGTGTGTGTGTGTGTGTGTGTGTGTGTGTGTGTGTGTGTGTGTGTGTGTTATTTGAGCTCTGAGTACAGATTAATTAAACTTCAGAGAGAATCAATAAATGCTTTTATTTCTGGGAACGGTCAATAACCTTGCGCTCCTGAAATTAAATAATTACGCTCCCATCTCTCTCTCTCTCCCACCCCTCTCTCTCTCTCTCTCACACACTCTTTCAATCTCCTCTGTGTTTGAGTGCACATAGCCACACTTTAACTGTCAGGGCATTTGACAAGCGCAGACCGCCGGATAGATAGACGTACATTAAAACATTAACAGCCGGATACTTTTTTATTGCCTTTTTTCTGAGCTGCATCCTGTGATTGTCCTGTTTATGTAAGAAGCCTTCCATCAAATAATGAAAGATCAATACAGCAGTGGTGGACGGTAACAAAATATTTTTTTAAAGAATGTTTTGAATACTCAAGAATTTTTAAAAGCAAGTACTACAGTACTTTAACTTTAAGTGCAAATTTTACAGAGCAACTCTTGAGTAATATTTGACCAGGAGTATCTATACTACGGTGGAGTACTTTGTCCACCACTGCTTGTCAGATTTATGCAATTTTCCAAGTGAAATGCATTTTTTTACGGCATGCTCCTGAGGGGCCAAGCCGTCCACAACAGGGTTTGTCTGTATCTCTGTTTGTGTCTCTGTCCCCACAAAGGTGACCAATCACAACTTAGTCATTGGTCAACTCGGTAATATATCAAAATACTTTTTGTTCTTCTTTTTTTTTGTGCTTTTTACCTATTTTTCTACCCCAAGTTAGTCGCCCATTAAGTTTGTCATTGGGTGGAGTCTTCTGGATGATGGTGTCCAACGTGTTGTAGAAGCTGATGAGAGTTGCATGTCGACCTCTCGTGAGGGAAATGTGCCATGTCATCAGCCTTTCGCTGATGCCTGTTGGTGTTTCTGAGAGCTTTTTAAGCAGACAGGTTTTCACAGCAAAGCCTACCCCATGGAGGCGACAAGAATCTGGGGGGAAGCCCTTTCCAGAAAAAGGTGTATCCTTCTCCAATCTCTCATAGAGAGGTCCTCACCATGAAAGCGGGTTTCGCTGAGTGCTGCTATGTCCACATTGTATTTCCTCAGCTCGTGGGCAACCATTGCTGTTCTCTTATGAGGACGAGAGGATTCCTTGGATGCGTCTGAAAGGGCCCGCACGTTCCAGGATGCAACTCTAAGCGGTATCTTCTTTTTCTTTGTGTAGAGAGTAGCGGTAAGCTGTCCGCGGTTGAGGAAAAACAGGCTATTTTTGGGCCACCTTTTCTAGGCCTCTTCCACTTCGGGGTGAGCAGAGCGGAGCTGCTCAGTCGCATGGGAAGCTGCCGAAGAGACATACTGTTCCGTCCCACATCTCAGCAACCATCACTCCCGTGCCACCTGTGTGTAGATTTGGGCTAGATGCACCTGACCTGCACCCACCGCTATGGGTCTGCATGCGCAGAGAGAAGGTTTGAGTGAGCGTAGGGGTGCACAGTACCTACTCTCACTGTCTTGGCTCCATCCAGCTTCTCCCAGTGGCATGAGTAGTACTCATGATGACCTTCTGCTGTTTGGAGTTGCAGGGGACTGCCAGAGATCCGGTCTGTCGGTATGCTGCCCATTGTGAATCCCCGGAGCACAGATTTTTCGTTCAGGGTTTACTCCCATAGCCATACACACCTCTGGGCTTACCCACATGGCAGTGGGTAAGCCCAGGGTGGGGTGCCAGGGCGTGTCCACACTGGTGTGGGCCTGCACACCTCACCTCTATAGGGACCGCTGCTGCTCCGAAATGCCCCTTCTAGTTTAGCCTGGCCTCGCGAGATACCGTGAGCTGCCACGTGGAGGCACAATAGGAGTCTTGGTGAAGGAGATAGTCCGCTTGCCAGAATGTGAACCCGGACATGTTGAGTACCCCAAAGTTTTATGTTAGAAATGTTGAGTATGGGTCCCCAGCATGTGGAAACTGCCGGATGCTAACTTGCATATGTTGAGCAATTTTCAGAATTAGCGTAATTAGCTTTTATTAGCATAATCACCTATATGGACAATATTTCAGCAATAGTCCCGGGCCTTAGGGATATTTTCGCGCTAATCAGTCTTAAATGCACCAAATTTGGCCCAGATGTAGCCCAGGGCATGCTCTAATGATTTAGCTAGGGCGCCCGAGCGGGCGACCTTTGGGGTTGCCATAGCGGCCAAATCCAAAATGGCCGCCATGTAAAACGGTTTTGGCTGTAACTTTTGAACCAGATGAGCTACAAATACAAACTTGGTGTCTATTTCATGTTTTTTGACCATTGCAAACACATTGGAATGCTTATCATTACGATTGGGTGTGTCTGGAACCCTAATTTGCATATTTACAATATGGCGGCTATGTGAACACGTTAAAGAGGTGGTGCCATGGTTTTGCACTTTTTCTGTTTTTCATGTGTCTATGAGGTTGATAGAACTTTATTAAGCCCCCTGGTGGTGTTTTTATGGTGTTTTATGTCTTCTCTGACTACTTTGAGTTTCTTCCTGGAGGCTGAAACCTTGAGGGTCAAACGTGCCAATAGAAAAACAGCGCTTTAGTGACATAGTAAAAACATGCCCTCCCCCTCATTATCACAACACAGCAGGTGTGGGCATGAGGAGGAGGAGGGACTAGGACAGGTGGGTGGTGCTAAGGTGGTGGAGGAGGTGCTAAGGTGAGAACCAGGTATACTTAATGAACTGGAGGCGTGTCCACATAAAAACATTATTTTAACAATTTCTGTACACTTTTTTGAAAAAAAATCTTCCTCCTAGTATAACCATAATACCTGATGATTATGTTTTAGGGGGGGGATCACTGAAAATCACGGCACCCCGTCTTTAACTTTTGACAGTTTTGGCAAACTTAGTGTCTATTTTAGTTTTTTTAAGCATTAGAAACATGAAATGCTCCGATTTTCTGATTGCATCCATCTAGAGCACTCTAATTTACTTATTAACAATATCAACACTATCCCCAAAAAGGTATTCAACATTTTCACCCAGAACACTTTTAGGAACAACCTTAATAAGCAACCTTTGTATGTTTCACATACTGTATAATGTATTTGAAAGATAGAACAATGGAGTGCAGCACATTCGTCTGAAACCTAATCACATTCTAACCCGCTCCAGCGATTGGCTAATCCTGTTGGCTCCTTTTGCCAATTCAGAACAGGGAAAGGCTGCTTTCAGCTTTTGCATACCAGGCAGACATTTGATGATGCCATCATCTACATGCTAAACAGGGCATTCACACACCTTGACACCCTGGGCAACACAGTCAGAATCATGTGTTTTTACTTCAACACTATCCAGCCACAACTGCTTGCTGAGAAGCTTGCGTTGATGATGTGGACCACGGCTTGGTGGCATGGATCACAGACTACCTCTCGGGCAGACCGCAGTATGTGAGACTGCAGGGTTGTCAGTCGGAGGTGCTGGTGAACAACACGGCTGTCCCCAGGGCACAGTGCTGTCACCTTTCCTGTTCACCCTATACACATCTGACTTCCGATCAACTCCAAGACATGGCCCCTACAGAAGTTCTCAGATGACACTGCGGTGGTCAGCTGCATCTCAGGTGACAACACTGTTGAGCACGATAGCATGGCGAAGGACTTTGTGAACTGGAGCGAGGCAAACCGCCTCCGGCCCAATGCTAGCAAAACCAAGGATGATGGTGGTGGACTATGGCACGACCAAGAGGGTACCTCCGGTCCCCAGCACCATAAATGCTGAGGTGGTGGAGATTGTAGCTAACTACAAGTTTCTAGAAGTGCACCTGAACAGGTTGTTGGACTGGTCTGACATACTCTAATGTAGGAGCAGGCTGTTCTCCTGAGAAGACTCCGATGTTTTGACGTGTGCAACAGGATGCTGTAAATGGCTGGTGAGGAAGGTGGGCTCCGTCGTGGGGACCTCACTGGAGGGGGTGGCTAAGGTGCGTACAGTGAGGAGGCTGGACGCCATCATGGCAAACACGTCCCTCTCCCTTCACAAGGATATAGTGGGGCATCCCGGGGTAGATTCACCTACCCCGGGTGGAACTGTTTGAGACTTGACATGTCTTTTGTGCATCTAAGCTATCTAAGCTATGAGGATTTACAACGAGACACACGTTGGTCGCTCTGCCAGGTCAACTGTCTATAAAGAATACATCACATGGATGCACCTGGGACGTATCATCAGTGTTGTAGGGTTGTGGGGTCATAGGGTGTTTCGGTTCTCGCAACATACACCCTCGCCCAGGTGACCCAGCCGGGGTTGATCAAGCCCCAACTTATGTCCCAGGACCCACGGTCAGTCCTATAGGGAAAGACAGGGCCACTCAGTCCGCTTCTCCGGAACTACTCTGCCGGAACTCGAGGAGGCTCTGGCACGTGGAGGGACTAGGCTCTGTGGGTGGCCTCCTGGCCGGGCTCCTCCTTCGTCTCACCAGGTCCAGGACCTGAGCACTGTACCAGATCCGCTGCACCAGATCCGCTGCACTAGATCCGCTGCACCAGATCCGCTGCAACACCCCGATCCAAACATTTCCTTCTGGTGTGATGGTTCCTTGGGCCGGTTTGCTTGAATGGCCCTCCTAAAGGCCTCACCGTGGGTTTGTTGGGCTTCTTCCTCACGGAAGACACAGGCTGGGGGCGCTAACCCATACTGCTCCCGGTCATATAACTTGGAATAAAAGATGTACCAAGGACTCTGACCTCTAATTACACTTAGATAGTTATTGTACTGATTGCACTGTGGACACTTTGTCACTTTTCTTTGCATTGCAGTGATTGTACTGGTTGCACGGTTTGACATGACACTGTAACCTAGTGTTATTGTTATTTTTCAGCAGGATAGTTTGTACAGGTGTATACTTTTGTTCTTTAGTGATGGTGCATCTTATTGTTATGTCTTACCTTTGTATTGCTGTATACATTCCTTACTCTGTATCTGTAACTTTGTAACTCTGACTGCTGTGCTGCCTCTGGGTGACTGAAATTCCCCTGTGCGATCAATAAAGGTATCTATCTATCCATTGTGCTTATATGTTGTCATCTGGACCCCTCATTGTTGGTGAGGCATCCTCACATCCACATAATCAGGTGCTACTGTGAGATCCAGTGTTGCCTCCCAAGCTGCCCATGCACTCTTTTCCCATGGCCAAGGAAGGCTGATGTAGTATGTGATCAGCAATAGTCCCGGGCCTTAGGGATATTTTCGCGCTAATCAGTCTTAAATGCACCAAATTTGGGCCAGATGTAGCCCAGGGCATGCTCTAATGATTTAGCTAGGGCGCCCGAGCTAGGGCGCCCGAGCTAGGGCGCCCGAGCTAGGGCGCCCGAGCGGGCGACCTTTGGGTATCACATCCTATCACATCCTGCTAGCGCATGGAAGAGAGGAAAAGCCTGAGTTTGTTACACCTCATCATGTGGATGTGAGGAACATTGAGGAACATTGTGTGGTGCGTGGAGGGGCGCCCCCCCACCCCCCCTCCACGCACCGCATTTCCATTTTTATTTGTATTGTTTAATATACTCTAGCCTACTGGCTTATTATCTGTATCAATAGGGATGTGCTCCACTCCAAAATTGTTGGTTGCTTTTTTTAGGTTGTTGATAGAGGTCATATTGGTAATAAGCTAATTAGAGTGCTCTAGATAGATTTAATCATTAATCGGAGCATTCCAATGTGTTTCTAATGCTTAAAAAAACATAAAATCGACACCAAGTTTGCCAAAAGTGTCAAAAGTTAAGTTATAACTCGTTTTCACATAGCCACCATCTTGGAAATATGCATATTAGGGTTTCAGACACACCCAATCGTAATGATAAGCATTCCAATGTGTTTGCAATGGTCAAAAAACATGAAATAGACACCAAGTTTGTATTTGTAGCTCATCTGGTTCAAAAGTTACAGCCAAAACCGTTTTACATGGCGGCCATTTTGGATTTGGCCGCTATGGCAACCCCAAAGGTCGCCCGCTCGGGCGCCCTAGCTAAATCATTAGAGCATGCCCTGGGCTACATCTGGGCCAAATTTGGTGCATTTAAGACTGATTAGCGCGAAAATATCCCTAAGGCCCGGGACTATTGCTGAAATATTGTCCATATAGGTGATTATGCTAATTAAAGCTAATTATGCAAATTATGAAAATTGCTCAACATATGCAAGTTAGCATCCGGCAGTTTCTACATGCTGGGGACCCATACTCAACATTTCTAACAAAAAACTTTGGGGTACTCACAATGGGGCTCTATGGGCTGGCAAGCAGACTAAGAGGCTATGTACTGACTGAAGACTTACGCACCCGGCTTCACTTACCCAGACTGGGTTGTCCAGCGGCAGGGACTAAGGGAGAAGGGTCACATGCATACATGCACACATGCAACGTCTCTCTAGCATGCTGCACTAGACGCTTCACTACACCCTGCAAGCAGAGCCCGCACACACATCTGTGTGTGCGCACACTCTCTCACACACACACACACACGCATGCACACACATGCTACATGTGGTGATTGTAAATTGTTCAACCACTCTTTGATTGTGCTGTGGTTACATGAGATGTTTGATCTTAAGAAAGCCATTGTAAATGCTATTTACAATCGCGAGAGAGAGGATAATTGTTATTCCTTTGGGTATGTATTCATTTGCATATCAATAAGCATGCTATCTCTCTCTCACATCTCTGTGTGTGTTTGCTCGTGCACACACACACACACACACGCACACGCACACACACACACACACACACACACACACACACACACACACACACACACACACACACACACATGCACACAGATAAACTCTATTCTCAGGACAATTTGTAGACACGTGCACAATATTGGGATGGTTAGCTTGTAAGGCTACAGTAGAGTTAATCCTCTCTACCGCCACTTAACACCAATCAGTGGAATTAAATGAGTCTACTGCTCAGTATGTGAACCATAGAGGAACACAGAGGCATCTGGGAGATACTGTGAGGCCCTGTGTGAAGTCTACAGCGCAGGACCTTTTAACAAGACATGTTAGTGATGCACGGGTTGACCCACAACCCGTGTGTCCTGCAGTTTGTCCCACTGGTCGGCAGTGGTGTAAAGTAATTAAGTACATTTACTCAAGTACTGTACCTTTTGAGGTATTTTTACTTTACTGGAGTATTTCCAATGTTCTGTACTTTTATACTTCTACTCCATTACATCTCAGAGGCAAATATTGTACTTTTACTCCACTACAATTATTTGAAAACTTAGTTACTTTGTAGATTTTGATTATTATTACAAAACATACATTACCCACTACAGCCCTATATACATTTTGGCCATTTGAAAATAGCCGATCTACAAGCTCACAATGCGTCGCGATGCGACGCATTGTGAGCTTGTAGATCGTCTATTTAAAAAATATGTTTTATACATTTGAAAACTTGAAACGTGAAATGGGACATTCTGCGTAATGAGTACTTTTACTTTTGTACTTTAAGTATATTTTCATTTTGAATTCCGGACTTGCACTTGTACAATGCAGTATTGATACTTTTACTTAAGTAAAACATTTGAGTACTTTTTCCACCACTGCTGGTCGGGCGGGTTTGGGTAAGTGTCAGATGCAATTATCACGGGTTCAGGCGGGCGCCTCAACCCTGTCCACGAAAAATATTTACGGTTCTTGTCAGGGTCTGGTTTGGGTCAATGGGTAGGGTAGGTCTCTCATAATGGGTTGGGGTTTCAAAATAACTCACTAATGCACTGCATGTGCACTCCACACGCACACAGCTCTAAAGATACAGCAGTAAGAGAGATAAGGGGGTATATCTGATCATATCTGAGATCAGCGACAGATGAGCAAAGAGAGGAGGGTAATCAGCAGACATGCAAAAGTGTCACTTTTCAGCTACAGTCACCTTTTTTAACCCAAATAGGGCAATTGTGTGACACCTGACCCGAAAGAAAACAACATGTTGTCACCTTTTTCACCTCGGGGCTGTTTGCATGCCTGAATCAGGATGATTGCAGAAGAGGAGAGGATCCCAGTGAGGAAGAAAATTATATGGCTGCTTATATATATATAATGGAGGAAGAATTTATATGGCTGCTTATATCTAACCTTTATATTTTACCGTCACTTATAATACTTACTACAATACATTATGATATTTGACAGCTTGTTAGAGCCTAGATGTCTCCACTAGGCCTAATAGCTATTGTTTTATTTATTGTCGTTCAGTTTGTCCTTCCGGCAGCTACAGTATATACTATGATCTCTGCCCTGTGCTGTTGGCAGAACTACCGTACCACTGACATTGAGTGTTATTGTACTTCTCCCCATGATATCTTGTAACATAAAGCATAAATCATCACCACCTAGAATATTGTCTCGACTCCTCATCGATTATTGATTGATCCAGAATTCCACTACATCAGCCAGGCAGTCACCTAATCACACACACACACTTCCATGTTCGTCCTTCACGTGCGAAGATGACCAATGACTTCACATGTGTTGTGGGTGCGAAGATGGCTGACACACACACACACACACACACACACACACACACACACACACACACACACACACACACACACACACACACACACACACACAGTGGGATCCCACCATTAGTCAGGGGATATTTAAAAAATCTGGGAATAAATTCCTTACCAAGAAATTTCTTCACCAATGTGTTTGTAAAAGTGTCTAGTAACACATCTCATAAAGACTGAAATACAGTTTCCCTAGGGGAATTTTTGACAGCTGCTGAAAGTTGGGGTACCCACCATAACCTTATGCGGGGGGAAAAAATCTAAATTTAATTCTGTTTTAAGTAGCATGTGAGGGGTCAAACTAGAGTGTTTTTATGATTCTGAATCCATTGCAAGCATTTGTTTTGCACCAAAACCACTCTTTGGGCTAAAATATATAGCCAACCTTTTCCAGGTAATTTTTTTGTGTAAAAAGCCCTTTGAGATTGGGCCGTTTTTAGCCCAAGGAGTGGTTTTGGTGCAAAAAAAAAATGCTTGCAATGGATTCAGAATCATAAAAACACCCTAGTTTGACCCCTCACATGCTACTTAAAACAGAATTAAATTTTCATTTTTTTCCCCGCATAAGGTTATGGTGGGTACCCCAACTTTCAGCAGCTGTCAGAAATTCCTCTAGGGAAACTGCATTTCAGTCTTTATGAGATGTGTTAGTAGACACCTTTACAAACACATTGGTGAAGACATTTCTTGGTAGGGAATTTATTCTTAGATATGACATTATTCTGATAATATTCCCTGACTACATCTACATCCACACACACCATGAGCAGACGTCTGTTTCAAGGGCCGTCAGAGTTAAAAACCTTTTTCTGTCAATAATCATAATCAATGCCCTCCTCCCCCTTTACCTCCTCTGCTTCCTCCTTCCAAACCTCAACCATGCCATTCTTTCTATCCCTCTCTCCACAGTTCCATTCCTCTTATCTCTCCATCCTTCCATTGTCGCTTCTTCTCGTGGTAGCACTCAGTTTACACACATTAAATGCACTCAAAGATCACAATTAAATAAGCTCTTGATTTATTTATTTTTTGTAATCCTTTGGACTACAACGGGTGCTGCACCAAGCCCCAAAAAAAAAAAAATTACATACAGTGTATATCTGTATGTCTGTAAATCATTTATTATAATAATCTATAAGCAGTTTTGTCAATAAAAACATCAATCAATCAGTGCGTTACTGCAGCAGTGTGGGGTACCCAGGAGTACCCCTCCTGGCTTATGACAGCTTGACAAGTACACTCAATGATGAGGGTTCATCGGTTTACAAGAACATCACATGTGCGTGCACATACTGTATGCACGGATTGTCTGTGTTTACTCGTGATATGGGCTTGGTGCTGCACCCGTTGGTTTGTGTTGATCTGAACGTTTCAGCCTCTCTCCTCCGCATGATGTCCTTGTTTTGACGCTGTTCTGAGCCTGTTTAAAGAAACAAAAGTGACAACGAGGGATACTCAGAGAGTATTAGGGTTGAGGCGGAGTCTGAAGGGGGCGAGTCTTCAGACTGCGGCAGAAAACTGGCAGTGACTTTGAAGTTCTGGCTGCAATGGGGGAGTTTATTCCACAGTTTGGCAGCCAGGTGGGAAAAGAGTCAAGGATGTGTGGAGCATTGTTCAGGGTGTTATCTGTCCTTATAACTGTTGCTTTCCACCAAGACGCCTTGGGTACCAAAACATCAGAAAAACCCAGGCTGACTATGTGTGCATATAAATTTGCACACACGCACACGCGCTTACACACACACACACACACACACACACACTCACGCACGCACAGACTATGCTACTGTTGCCTAGCCGACTCTAAGCCTGGTACCTTTGATGTCCTATTCCTACGATACCCACAATCCCACAGGAAGAAGTCCTTGTCCCCCATCCCTGTCTCATTATTATACATGTTGAGTTCTCATGGTGAATTTCTAACCAGTCCTCTCCTGTCTAACAGACACTAAGGCGACTAAGCTGTCTGGATCAGTGGCATCGGGGTGGGGCGTAGCGTAGGGTTGGGATCCGGAATCGGACGAACCGGATCCAATATATATTTTTTCCATCTTAAATTTATTTAAAAGAAAATCATCATGAACACCAAAGACGAGAGCACGGCATAGCCTTTTGTCTATAATTCCTCCCAATGTGTCCACTGATTCATACAGCTGATATACAGCAGCTCTGTGGCTGTTGTTCACGCTGGCAAACTTTACATGGCTATTGTTTGACAAGAATATGGTGAGAATCAGTTATCGAATAATACTGTTCTTATTTTTACTGATTTTACACGAGCTAACATAGTAGACTTTTGCACATGCCACCACACCATGCGGCTTGGTATTATTATGCTCACCAGAATTATTTCAGATTAAACCTTTTCAGTCTTTATGAGATGTGTTAGTAGACACCTTTACAAACACATTGGTGAAGACATTTCTTGGTAGGGAATTTATTCTTAGATATGACATTATTCTGATAATATTCCCTGACTACATCTACATCCACACACACCATGAGCAGACGTCTGTTTCAAGGGCCGTCAGAGTTAAAAACCTTTTTCTGTCAATAATCATAATCAATGCCCTCCTCCCCCTTTACCTCCTCTGCTTCCTCCTTCCAAACCTCAACCATGCCATTCTTTCTATCCCTCTCTCCACAGTTCCATTCCTCTTATCTCTCCATCCTTCCATTGTCGCTTCTTCTCGTGGTAGCACTCAGTTTACACACATTAAATGCACTCAAAGATCACAATTAAATAAGCTCTTGATTTATTTATTTTTTGTAATCCTTTGGACTACAACGGGTGCTGCACCAAGCCCCAAAAAAAAAAAAATTACATACAGTGTATATCTGTATGTCTGTAAATCATTTATTATAATAATCTATAAGCAGTTTTGTCAATAAAAACATCAATCAATCAGTGCGTTACTGCAGCAGTGTGGGGTACCCAGGAGTACCCCTCCTGGCTTATGACAGCTTGACAAGTACACTCAATGATGAGGGTTCATCGGTTTACAAGAACATCACATGTGCGTGCACATACTGTATGCACGGATTGTCTGTGTTTACTCGTGATATGGGCTTGGTGCTGCACCCGTTGGTTTGTGTTGATCTGAACGTTTCAGCCTCCCTCCTCCGCATGATGTCCTTGTTTTGACGCTGTTCTGAGCCTGTTTAAAGAAACAAAAGTGACAACGAGGGATACTCAGAGAGTATTAGGGTTGAGGCGGAGTCTGAAGGGGGCGAGTCTTCAGACTGCGGCAGAAAACTGGCAGTGACTTTGAAGTTCTGGCTGCAATGGGGGAGTTTATTCCACAGTTTGGCAGCCAGGTGGGAAAAGAGTCAAGGATGTGTGGAGCATTGTTCAGGGTGTTATCTGTCCTTATAACTGTTGCTTTCCACCAAGACGCCTTGGGTACCAAAACATCAGAAAAACCCAGGCTGACTATGTGTGCATATAAATTTGCACACACGCACACGCGCTTACACACACACACACACACACACACACACTCACGCACGCACAGACTATGCTACTGTTGCCTAGCCGACTCTAAGCCTGGTACCTTTGATGTCCTATTCCTACGATACCCACAATCCCACAGGAAGAAGTCCTTGTCCCCCATCCCTGTCTCATTATTATACATGTTGAGTTCTCATGGTGAATTTCTAACCAGTCCTCTCCTGTCTAACAGACACTAAGGCGACTAAGCTGTCTGGATCAGTGGCATCGGGGTGGGGCGTAGCGTAGGGTTGGGATCCGGAATCGGACGAACCGGATCCAATATATATTTTTTCCATCTTAAATTTATTTAAAAGAAAATCATCATGAACACCAAAGACGAGAGCACGGCATAGCCTTTTGTCTATAATTCCTCCCAATGTGTCCACTGATTCATACAGCTGATATACAGCAGCTCTGTGGCTGTTGTTCACGCTGGCAAACTTTACATGGCTATTGTTTGACAAGAATATGGTGAGAATCAGTTATCGAATAATACTGTTCTTATTTTTACTGATTTTACACGAGCTAACATAGTAGACTTTTGCACATGCCACCACACCATGCGGCTTGGTATTATTATGCTCACCAGAATTATTTCAGATTAAACCTCTTTAAACATTTGTTTCTCTAGCCTATAGGCTAAATTACACACACATCGACAGTGGCGCTATAGCAGGGGCTCTAATGTCGCACCCACTGTTGATGTGTGTGTAATTAGGTATACCCTCTAGGTATCAATTAATTCATAAATAATTCCAGTTAATATCCCTTAAATTAAACTCAAATAAATTGAGACAATTGTTTTCCTCCACAAAATGAGGCCTTCTTGTTTATTTATTTACTACTTTCTTCAGATGTACACTCAGTTTACGTACAGTACACATACTTACACTCAAGGGACCACAGTGATAATAAACTCTTAGGTACTATATAGTACCGAAGAGGGGAAAACCATAAAGTTCCCAGTTCGATCCCGGGCTGGGGCGTTACCCTAGAGTTAGTGTCGAAGTGTCCTTGAGCAAGACGCTGAACCCCTAATTGCTCCCGATGAGCAGGTTGGTGCCTTGCATGGTTTCCTCCGCCATCGGTGTATGAATATGTGTGTGAATGGGTTAATGGCACAATCAATGTAAAGCGCTTCGGATAGAAGCGCTATATAAATGCACCATTTACCATTTACCATTTATATACATGTCTGCGTACATGCATTTTTGTCAATAAAGACTTCTGGCAGTCAGTCAGTCAGGAAGTAGAGCCCTGTATTGGAATTCCGCAGGTCCCGTGGGAGCAGGGGTGCAATGCTCACTGGATGGCCTTGCACGGCGTGCAAGAACCTATTTGACCAGGAGCACGCGCAGGCACACGCATAGATTTAAAACTACTTTAAATTCACACTTAAACAAAGTTTACAAAGGCTCCCGACTCACGCCAGGTACATTAACATAGGAATTAGCCTAGATGCATATCAATGGTCCATTGTGTGACCTATAGTGTAGGTGTTAAGCGACGTGCGCGTCACATCATTAAAATACAGTGCAAGCACATCCCAAATGAGCATAGCAACACTGTGTGGGAGCAAAGGCGAATCTAGCTGGAGCAGGCTGTTTTTTAAGTTGCTACTGTAGGTTGATATGAACACATTTATCTTATGTCTAAATGCAGAGAACGTGATTTCGAAACGTTGTTACCGACAAGGTACAGTACATGCATCTATTTATTAATAACCTACTGACAAGCAGTACGCCCAGCACACTGTGTTGCTGTCCATGGTGCCGTAATGGCCGTCTCTCTCTCTCATTCTGTGTTCTCGGTAATGTATTTGGGTCCCAGTGGAAATACAGACGGGAGCAGACGGTACTTAAACTTTGCTGCGGGCAGGATCGGGCAGTCAGAAATAAACTGCAGACAGCGTGGAATGAAACCATTGCGGGAGCGGGGGCAGAAATGGTCAGAAATCCAGTGGGAGTGCATGGGACTATAAGAAAACAGTCCTGTTGTGCAGAGGGCCCTAGCTGGAAGCTGTTCTTGTTATCACAAATAACTGGCCTCGCAACAAAACACCTTCTTTATTGTTTCAATTGAAGCAAATTGCCCGTGGCACAGGGGAGAAGCTACTTGTTGCCTATTAGCATGCAGAAAAGGAACTGCACATCAGGCGGCTGCAGGCAGCAGTGTAATGTTACTAATGTACCAGTGGTGTAAAGTCACTAAGTACATTTACTCAAGTACTGTATTTAAGTACAGTTTTGAGGTATTTTTACTTTACTGGAGTATTTCCAATTTTCAGTACTTTTACTTTAGGTACTAGTTACTTTGCAGATTTTGATTATTATTACAAAACATACATTAACTACGTCAGCCTATACAATTCGACCATTTGAAAATAGACGATCTACAAGCTCACAATGTGTCGCAATGCAACGCATTGTCAGCTTGTAGATCAGCTATTTTCAAAGGATTTTTATAAATTGTATACATTTGAGAACTTGTGAAATGGGACATTCTGCATAATGAGTACTTTCTACTTTTGGTACCTTAAGTACATTTTGATACCAATACTTTTGTACTTTTACTCAACAGAGGAAGGAATACGTATGTGGACCTGCACTGTGATGTGTGGCAGTGGCTCAGGGGTAGAGTGGCCGGTAGAGCGGCTGGATGGGAAGTGCGAGGTTCCCAGTTCCATCCTGGGCTCCCCCAGAGTTAGTGTCGAAGTGTCCTTGAGCAAGACGCTGAACCCCTAATTGCTCCTGATGAGCAGGTTGGTTGGTGCCTTGCATGGTTTCCTCCGCCATCGGTGTATGAATGTGTGTGTGAATGGGTTAATGTAATGCCCAATCTATGTAAAGCGCTTTGGATAAAAGCTCTATATAGAGTACAGAAGTCCTGACGTCACTCGTTCAGCCCCTGGTTCGTAAAGTAATTTCTCTATGGAGAATAACATTGGGTCATCTTTAATCTCTCAAGAACAGATTCTGCTCTGCGTTTGAATCTGTCGGGGAGGTTCGTCATAACGTGTGCGCACTGGGCTACAAGTGGGCGTGCCTTCAGATCAGGAAGCAGGCCGCGCTTTACCCAATCAAATGTAGTGGGCGGGATTCACGTGTCCGTCGATGCTTCCCCTCTCGAAACCAACCGAAACTAATTTAACAATAGCGTCCGTGGAGCAGACAAAACCACGGAAAGATATTCACATTTTAACTTGCTCTTTCATCATAGAAACAAGTGGGCTTATAACCAAAACGATCCATGTTCTCTGGGAGAAGTGGTGTTAGTGTTCCGTGTAGAAATATTGTTAGTGGGAATGAAAACATAGTCGCACCACCGGAAGTGATACGCTGAAGGCAGACCAAAACCCCGGTTTCCTTGCACACGGGTGCTACGTTTTCTTCCTCCCAGAGCCAACTGAGATAGTCAAAAACAGCAGAGGGCGCTGTTTTTCCTTTTCATTTGGTGCTGGGTTCCCAGATTGGGTCATCTTAGAATCGTCTCATATAAGAATTGTGTTCCAAAAATAAACAAACTGTCTCTGCGATATTGTCAGGGAGGCTCTGTATCGTTTATGATAGTCAGTCACTTATATTTGATACAGTCTGTTTCTGGCGAAAATTTAACTAATTCGGTGGAAGTAACATTAGCGTTTTCTCACCGTCAGTTGATGCTTCATATCCATAAGAGTCAAACCGCCTGGGTCATTTGTTTATTTTTGGAACACAGTTCTTATTTGACGCGATATTAAAGACGTCTATGGGGATTCAGAACGGGGGTGGAAAACCGCGAACCAGGTAGGATGTGGAAATTACGTCAGACTTCGGTGCTCTATAAATGCACCATTTACCATTTTTATTTAATGTGATCCTGACAGTAAATGTTTCTGGACTGAAGTCTGAGCTTCACCTCAACCTCTTTCTACTGTGTTTGAAAGCACCTGACTTTGGGAAATTGGAGAACCAGGGAAATTGAAAACGGAGCGCTCGTTTTTAGGCGCGAAGGAGGACGCAGCGCCGCGAGGCGTGATGAGGAGGAGGAGGAGGAGGAGGCGGCGCCGCGAGGCGGGGCTTTGATGCGAGGCGGACCTGGCTTTTGTTGTTCCCCCCACATAGCAACCAGGAAGCTACGCTAGGGGAACACTGAACACACGTTCACATGCACACGTGATAATAGTTATTGTCCATGACGGAGGCATGCCGACTTAGCAGAGCTTGAGGCCGAGGAGGCACGCCCGAGCGCCTCCGGGCGATGCTCTGCTAGTCGAATCAGCGCCGTCAGAGTTTTAAACCGATAGGGAGAGAATAAATCTTTTCATGGATCACTATCCATGTGTGTGTGTGTGTGTGTGTGTCAGGGATAAACTAAAACAAATGTTAAAAGCCAGAACACAATAAAATTATCTTAACAGTCATGCTTTCAATTTACCAAATTGAAAGCATGAGCGCGTGTGCGTGCGCGCGTGCGTGTGTGTGTGTGTGGTCGGGGCCATATATGTTGCAGTGCACACTGTGGTTGGGAAGCCTCGTGGCTTGCATTGCCTTCTAGTGTTGGTTCTACAGAATTGCTTGGGGGGCGGTGAAAACGAGTGCTCCTTCTCCAATTTCCCTGGTTCTCCAATTTCCCTGTAACATATACACTTCATCATGTTTTACTAGAGTGCTGAAACAGTGTATGATAGAGTTAATCTCGTTATCTTAATTATCATAATGTGTCTAGGGTCCATAAACCTGCTTAAAATGTCAAATTAATATAATGATGTTATATTGGCCTAAATCAGTCATTTAAATGTACTCTGTACTCCTATTCTCTCTGTGTCTATGCAAGCCAAGGTCAAACTAGCTACAGGCTTTCTGTGGCTATCCGTTGTTTTGAGAACACTTCCTATCAGTGTTCTTTTCTACTGTATCCCTTCCTTCAGTGTCACGAAATCCCCACTGACCAGTGACAGGTCAGAGCCGATGTCAACGTGTTGACCCAGACATGTGGACGCTGTTTGTCCAAAGATAAACTGTCACACCATCATCATCATCTTCATCATCTACCATCATCATCCTCATCTGACGACGACGTAATCATCACTCTCATCCAATCCAAGAAGTCCACCTTCGCCCGGAAACTCATCTATGTCACATCCTATGATGTCATATGTTTATGTTAACGGACGCTGTTAAAGCCCAGTGCTTTCTCTGTTAAACTAGAGAGAGACGACGACCTATGATGCCTACAAGATATTTCATTATACCCAATGGCTACCTGTGTTCTGAGTCTGGTTTTTCTTTATCGCCTCTGTATGTCTGTGTCTGGTACTTTGTGTGGGTCATAAGGAAAAACAGCTCCATCAGTGTATTTCTCTCTCTCTCTCTGTGTGTGTGTGTGTGTGTGTGTGTGTGTGTGTGTGTGTGTGTGTGTGTGTGTGTGTGTGTGTGTGTGTGTGTGTGTGTGTGTGTGTGTGTGTGTGTGTGTGTGTGTGTGGTGTCTTTAGGAGCCGACAGTGAGAGTGTAAGACTATTCTGCCAGACCGTCAGTGGGCTGTCAGTCACCACGGTAACACACAGACAATGGTAATGGGCACAGCAGGAGATCCTGGTAGACAGTAAGCTGCTGGAACAGCCACACACCAGTGTTTCCAGCTGCCCAGTGATGACAGTGTTAACGATGTGTTGGCGGGGTACCACGTCTTATACAGAGAGCTCCTACTTAACGCCACAGCGACAGGAGCCATGGCAACCAGGAACAACACCACCACGAGTGCCGTCGCCACAGGTGAGAGGGAGTCGCCTCGGTCGCTTTGTCCTTATCTGTCAGAATGTACGGATGTGTGGGGCAAACAGGATAGGTCAGGGAAGGTACCACAAAGGCTCAATTGCCTGACAACAGATCACTTCCCAACTCTCTCTCCTTGCAATCTGTCTCTCTCTCTCTCCACTGTCAAATCAAGGATCAGAAAAGAATGAAAAATAGATTAAAAAGAAAAACCTCAATCCTGGTCGGTATACCGCCTCCCCCATGACAGCCGGGGAGCCTGATGGAGGGGAAAGGAACTGGTTGGAAAACTCCCCCCTGTCAGGTGACAAGAAGCTCAGTTGGCTCTCATGCATTGAAGGAGGCATGAGCTCGGCTCTGGGCTCCCTAGGCTGGCGAGGGGAGTGTAGCGCTCAGGATCACTTAGATAAT
This sequence comes from Gymnoscopelus braueri, assembly GCF_963280865.1. Lineage (NCBI taxonomy): Eukaryota > Metazoa > Chordata > Actinopteri > Myctophiformes > Myctophidae > Gymnoscopelus > Gymnoscopelus braueri. The sequence continues at coordinate 56,061,941 of NC_137604.1, read as the reverse complement.
TGGCACCGGGTGAAAAAGGGTTACAAAATTGTGGGAAAAAAAAAAAAAAAAAAACTCACCGACTGACCACGGTGACCAATCAGACTGTGGTTGTATTTGACAGCTGTGTGTGTGTGTGTGTGTGTGTGTGTGTGTGTATGTGTGTGTGTGTGTGTGTGTGTGTGTGTGTGTGTGTGTGTGTGTGTGTGTGTGTGTGTGTGTGTGTGTGTGTGTGTGTGTGTGTGTGACTGAGTGATGATTGTGAATTAGGACGTTGGAAAAGAGCGAACCTACACTGGATGATTAAATGTTAACAAAAGAAAAGCTTGTAATTAACTACTGAAGTACTGTCACACTGTACTGTATGTAGTGTACAATTATAGGCTACTGTTACAAAGGATACAATGCCCAGTATGAGACCACCATCTAATCTGGCACAATGCCAGCGTGACGTCACAGCATGACCTGAACTCTCAATGTCAGCAGGATATTCCAACCAACAGAGATCTAGCAGATAGAACTCTCAATAGAGTTAGAATTCCATATCTCAACTATAGTCAGAATATCCTGATTATCATTAATAATCAAATACTCATTATTCGACTATATTCAGAATACCTAGATAATCATTAATAATCTAACTCCAAGAAGAAGCAAGAAGAGAAGAACACTAGATTCGACTAGAGAGATACAAATAGTGATCATCATTAATAGTCATTATTCTGTATTCTGCACAACCCTTTTTTGTTCCCCATCTGACATAGAGGATTAGAGTGACTAATTCACCCAGCTAACTAGCACCTAAGAAATCTTCATAACAGCTACTATCGTTTACTGAATCTTTGCTTTTCTGTGGCCCCAATGAGCCAGATAATATTACCATATTATAATATTACCATATTACCAATATAAAACCATTTTAAAGAGATTTCCTCCATCAGCCATTAGACAGAATCCCTTGATTGAATGGCATTGTAATGGTGAGATCCACTGTTAAATCTCATTGATTTATTGAGCCACCTGAGTCTCACTCTCAAGACAGCGAGCAGGGCCTCACCGACAGAGTTTACACATAAGTGCTTTATGATGGAACTGTTAGGCCAAGCCAAACGGATTAGGAAGTTGAAGAATGTTAATGATTGCATGTTTAATATGCACACAGAGTGATAACGTCTCTACTTGGCAGGGTCGCTCATTGTCTGTTTACTGAAGTGAACGCTGCACTGACTGTTAAATAGACTTAACGTGGTTTTCCAGTTGGATGTGTGTGTACGTGTCACTTGGGCCAGATGGCTAACGATCACTGGCTGAAGCCATGAAATGCTGCCTGCTTATTTTAACATCCAAACATAAACGCACGTTAAATAGTTTTAAGTGTATTGAATTTTGATGGGTTGAATTCAGTATTGAATGTGATGTGTTTTCATGTATTACAGCAAGTACACCGGTGGTAATTGTAAATGAGTGCACATGCCTTGATATACAGACACATGACGAGACACAGTATCTAAGAATTTTGTGTCAGCGATAAATTTGTTTGTTTATTTAAAATGTGTTTTGTATACTGTTAGAAAACCTAAGTACAGTAAGATAGGTTGTGTGTGTGTGTGTGTGTGTGTGTGTGTGTGTGTGTGTGTGTGTGTGCGTGTGCGCGTGCGCGTGCGCGATGTCGGTGCCACGTAAGTGCAGAGGGAGTTAATACAATAAAATGAAAGTGTATCTGAACATCCCTTAATGATTTCAGTTGCCATAAGGCCTCTCTTTACCCCCCCCCCCCCAGTGGCTCTGACAGCTTCAAACACAATCTCTCCCGCTGTTCGCACAACTGTGGGAGTGGGAGTAAGGAAAGGGAAAATGAGAGAAGGGGGGGGTTAACCTGTGAAGTGAAGGAATAGAGAAGATACTTGTTCTGAAATATAACTTCCCTTTTTAAACGTGTCAGCCAAATCCACTTTGTTGTCGTCTCAGTGAATCAAGGCAGAGAGGAAAGAAGATGTATTCATCGTCATTCCCTCGCACAGATCACACAAGGAACTTGTGAAAATTATGGACAATATTTAGTTTTACAGTACAGTATATCATGCCCAGCAGGTTCAACCAAAGTTCAGCATGACTTTAGGTGAGGGCCGGATACAGAAATTATTAACTGGGGGGGCATTAATAAATGCTGGGGGGGGCGGCTTCCTCGGCGCCGCGCAAAGCGCGGTGGCGAAATATTTTCACGTTTTTTTTTAGTTTTTTTCGGCTGTTTGTGTAATACTGCTTCCTATTGTTCTTTTGGGCTTGTTTTCCTAGGCTTCTTTCTCTCGCAATATCTGGCAACGCTGCCCATGGAAAATCAGGGCAGAGGATTATTTGAATTGTGCAATGATACATGATGGAATATGATTAAGGATTATTTTGATTATGGTAAGCTCACATTTCATATCATGACATAAATGTAGCTTTCACACACCCCCCCAAAAAAAAAAAGGGCATTTGGGGGGGCATTGCCTAGATCCGGCCCTTGAAACGCAGGACCGGAACCAGACAGCAGCTACATCAACAAGCTATTCCAGACTAAAATGGGTCAAAGATAAATGGTGGAAATAAAACACTCTCCTCCTGTGCTAGAATGACATCCAACATTTTCAGAGATTCTATTTTTTTTTATAGAAGTTAAAGGTAGGGTAAGTGATATTTTTGGGTTAAAACAAAAAGTATTGTGTTAAAAGGTTAAAGCACTATATTCTGATAGTAATCATTGCTATAGAGTGTTTGTTCAGTAACAGGAGTCTCCCCGTCTCTCCAGCTCTTTAATAAACAGAAAATACATTTTCCGGTAGGTGTCAAAATCTCAGCCAATCAGGAGAAAGTACCCATTTTTAAGCTTAATTTTTATTGCGTTCCAGTTCCAATTTTGCCTGCTCATTTCTTAGTGTCATCACTTCCAATTTCACTTGTTTAATCTATATCCTGATTGAGTTCTCTATCCTGATTGGATAAAATTGGAAATGAAACTGAAACTGAAACGAAAATGCATTTTCTGTTTAATAAAGAGCTGGAGAGACAAGGAGACTCCTTTTACTGAACAAACACTCTCTAGCAATGAGTACTATCAGAATATAGAGCTATTTAACACTTATTTTAACCAAAGAAAATCACTTACCCTACCTTTAAGTTATATGAAATATTTGGCTGTTATTAGAATACTTTCCTACTTTCCTTCTTTTTAATGGCAGTATACCTGAATAGACACACTGGCTGATTATGATTATGATCACACTGAAAATCCTCACAAGATATCAGATAGCTGTTTAAGTGGTCTAGAACAGTGCCTTGATTTCTTCTCACTGCAAAGGCCTCCGTGTAAAACAATTATATATAGAGAGAGAGAGAGAGAAAAAAGAGTCTCATTTCTAAAACATGAGGTTGAAGCAATTCTTTCACCTTGTACTTAGTGTCAGAGACTGACAGTTTGAACGGTCGGTACCCAGACAGGGCTTAAACTACTCTGCAGTCTTCTGAATCATTAAGTTGGGGATACTGTCCTGTGCTGTAACTTCTGTCCTCCAAGGGTGGAGGGGTTTGTTCACCATAAAAAAAACATTGATTGCCAATGTGCCACAGAACAGTTTCATTGATAGAAGTTCCTCTCACTTTGAGCCAGGGGTGAACAATGTGCAGAGATCCACAAAGGGTCGGATTTGCTAGCTTTAGGGTCCCCTGAAATGTTGCATGGTGGGGGAAGATCATTATCTTGACCGGAAACGAGCTGCACTCAAAGGTCTTTGATTTAGTCATTAAATGTGTTAGTATAGACCACTGTTTCCCAAACAGTGGTTTGGCACTTATCTTTGGGTCGCAGACCAATTTGCGAATAAATTTGTCCCTTTTTTCCGTTTCCTATATTGAAAAATGATTTCAATTTTTATTTTTATTTTTGAACAAAAATATCACAAATTTTCATCAATGAAAAACAATTCCAACATTTTTCAAAAGTATTTCCTAAATAAAATGAAAAGAAATCAGAAGTAGTGAAAACAGTAGATCTGCAAGCTCGCAACGCGGCGCGAAGCGACGCGTTGTGAGCTTGCAAAAGTCTTATTTCTCTTTTGGTTCTTGAGCTAAAAAGTTTGGGAACCACTGGTATAGACTGTTCTACTGAAGACAAGCTATCGACTGTACGTCTCTATCAATTTGTTTTGCTGTCTTCAATATAGATAGATTCTTTTTTTAAGTGAAATCATCATTATGTCGCTTTTGAAAATCGTCTCTGTCTAGACTCTAGAGGGAAAAAAGACAGTGCCAAACAAGGATCAGACTGTCTGAGAAGCTGAGATGAAATGATGCCTTTCTGAAAGAGCTGTTTTACCACAGCCGGTGTTGTCTGTATTCCAAGTGTTTCAATTTGTTCCAACCTATTTTTCCTGACAAAAGTACGTCCAATGTATTTGTGTGGTAGTAGATTTCTTAAACCGGTGTGAAACTTAAATGGGAAAGTTACCAAATCTCTGCGATGTGCTGAAATGTTGCTGAAAACATGGGACCAACCATTAGGCATACCGGCAATGTATTTTCCCGCACTTATTGTGTGTTTTACTTTTGAAGTTGCCAGGCAGCCAGGCAGGAGTCTTCAGAATCCTTTGCAGTTCACACTACCAGGGCCGGAAGGAATTAACCCTTCGTGGTGCCCGGTGCTACGACCCGTTTCGTTCCCCCCCCGGGACCGTTTTGTCAGTGGGGGGTGCGGCGTGGAAAATTGACGCTTCACCGGCGCGTTTCACCGTATTAGCGCTCCTTCAGCAGCCGCTGCTTCAAAATGTCTGTGCTTTTCGGCGATAGTTCAGTCTTCTTTCACTTTCTCCATGACGTTTGGTGCCCTCCCCAAGGTTGGTGCCCTGTGCTTCAGCACCTAAAGCCCTTCCGTTACTCCTGCACTGCTGTTTCCCTTTTATGCCCAGATATGAAGATTTCCGTATCTGTCTGCCTGTGTCCCTTTTATGCCCATATATTCCGTGTAAGGCATGCCCAAATATGGAATATAGGCCAGTCTATAACGGCAGTACTATGATCTATGTAAAGGAAGTATTCGCACATCCACTTCATTTGGATGCACGTGCGTTGGACAATGAAAACTGAAGAAAACATGAAAAATATATTTTTATATACAAAAAAAACTCCCGCACACTGCTCTTGCTCAGCAGCCTCTGCTTTTATTTAGATCGACAGACGTTTCGGTCGGTTTGGACAACCGCCTATCCGACCAACTTAAGGCATGCATGGCAACGGTTTGTGCTGTGAGTGAGGTAAGAGCAGAGCTCTGCTCAGCCTCTATAAGGTGTTAAGCCAATGCAGACTTCCTCTTCATCCCAGACTCACACTTCTACCCATTGAGACCAAAAGATAAAGATGCTTTAGACTTACACTTCATCCCACTGAGACCAGTGTATATGTCCTGACCAAGAGTGCGGAGAGAAAGAGATAGAGAACATGCAAAGAGGACTTACACAAGAAGGACATCTCACATCTGTAAACTGTGTGACAAGAGTTTCAGTCAGTTAGCTCACCTGAATAAACATCAGCTTGTCCACACTGGAGAAAAACCTTACCACTGTCAACGGTGTGACAAGAGTTTCAGTCAGTTACTTAATCTGAAGACACACCTGCGTATCCACACTGGAGAAAAACCTTTCCTCTGTAAACGGTGCAACAAGACTTTCTGTAGATTAGGTAACCTGAAGTCACACCTGGGTATTCACACTGGAGAAAAACCTTTCCTCTGCAAACAATGCAACAAGACTTTCTGTAGATTATGTAACGTGAAGTCACACCAGCATATCACTACTGGAGAAAAAACCTTTCCACTTTAATGGCACACCCTCGAGATACGTGAACTACAGACGGACGGACATACGCAATTCACAAACGTGCAGTATTCTTTTTAATGTTTTTCTTTATTAAGACAAGGATAATGACAATCAGTCAGGTCAATCAACAGAGTACAAGAAAATATTCTTCAATAACTATGTTTAAATCTGTTTAAAATGTAATTTTACTGCTGTACACACTATGTATGATAAAGTTGTATGGGCTTTTAATATACTGTATAAGGCCACCAAAGAAGTCATTAGAATGTGGAAATTGCAGGGCGCTCGGGTGGCGCAGTGGTAAAGTCACTGCCCACCACCACAGCGGTTGTGGGTTTGAATCCACCGTGGTGCATCCGGCTTTGTCGAGCGTCTATACGAACACAATTGGCCCGTGTTCGGGGGAGGGAAGCCGGGCGGGGAGGAGGGTGATATCGGTCATTGCACATCCTCCAACGGGCTGGGGCGGCACCTGTCACCGGGGAGTGTTGGGCGGGAGGATTGGGACGAAGGCTCTACGTCCTCCTGGTGGGGGCTCCTCACTGGCAGGTGAGTCAGCAGGATTCGGGGTAAAAAAGGGGTAAAAAATGACTGGCTATTCTAAATTTAAAAAATAAAATAAAAAAGTGGAAATTGCTAGTTACCATGTGGAAGAAGCTGAGCTACAGGCAAATGTTGACATTGCTTTCTTCATAATTAGGAGGGTTGCCAGAGGATGACCTCTGTTTTATTACTAAAATAACATAAATGCTCACCTAAAATGTCCTTTAATTTACTTTAGTCCACCAGTGTTATCAGTCGCTTGCTGTGCACTATGCTTCATTTCCACCTACAGTATTATGCAAATGAAACAGGCTGGGAAATGGCATATGGGTTTACCTGGGGCTGCTTAAAATGAAATGCTCAGGTAATTAGGCGGCACTATCGTTAAAGGAATTGCATTAAAGTTTTATCACTGTTTATTTGTTCATTATTTGAGCACTTGAGTTGGTTCATTTAATGAAGTTTGCAAACACATTGCTCCTGCGGTAATTGCCATTTCATATCAGAGTTGTGATCTAATGAGGTAGAATTTTAGGAGTTACCTGCTGCAGAGCAGTACAATGTTAGAAACAGATGTCACAGCAGGAAAATACAGCTAATGATTGATTGTCTCTCCTCTATATACAAGCAGAACAATCCATTATCTACAGATCTGTGCTGAGGGCAATGTTGACAATAATTCATTGTCCTAAGCCTGCCTTCCAATAGGAGAATGAAGATGCCAGAACAACACCTTTTTACTGTTAAAACTTTCTTTTTAATATAGAGTATAGATTGGAATCCTACAGTTCTACAACCATATGTATTTGCATTTTACAATATACAGTACTGTATATTAGTTGTAGTAATAGTAGTAGTAGTAGTAGTAGTAGTAGTAGTAGTAGTAGTAGTAGAAGTCGTAATACTAGTTAAGCCTCTTTGTGTATGCTTAGTTGCTCTCTCCTATGATAGAGTCAGCATTTGTCCGCTCTCACTAAAGTAGCACATTTCTATTTTCTATGGAGCGATTTGATTCAGCACTCTCTCACATTAGGTCAGAGGTAAAATGAGGACCTCAGACATGAAAAGAAACAGAAGATAAGAATAATTGGTAGAAGAGAAGTAGTGAAGATAGGGTGGGACGGGAGAACAGGTTTGTTGTTAATGAGCCAGGAAGAAGAAGGTAGGTCATGTTAATGCTGTTTGCTTCTCCCCTGCTCTAGATCCACTACTGGGAGAGAGTCTTTTTTTCATTTTTTTTTCATTGTTTTAATGCCATAGTAATGGCCCATTACTATTATTATTATCCTCCTGCCTTTTTATCCAAAGGGGGTCAAAAGTATGCCCAATAATAGCCTATTGGGCAATATAACCCCCTTTTGAGGATCCTTGGAGACGTTGCTGTGCTGCTGTGCCAGAAGCGCTTCCCTTAAAACAGCATAAAAATAAAGGCAGGAGGATAATAATAATAGTAATGGCTTTTCTTTTTTTTATATAGGTAATTTCGACTAGTCGACTGCCTCTGGGTCAAATTAATCTCTAGTCGTGAAAGCCCTAGCGTCTGGTCAACCTGACCAGCTACACTCCTTACCTGGTCACGCTCCCGGCGTTCAACACAGCTGGAGACGGCCCACTCAGCGAGCCCTGCGGAGCCCGGACTCTGCAGTCTGGTAAAACTACTGTAGGGGGCTTGGGTATATATCAATATTGTAATGTTAGACTATAGAATCTACTCAATCTAGTCAGTAGATACTGTGTCCGATTTTGGATATAGCAATATTGTGATATGGCATAAGTGTAAAGTGATGTAATCTTCTAACCTGACTCCGCCAGATGGAAGACGCTTGCTTCACACCCTTGTTTCACAGCCTATGTGAACCTGTGAAGTCAATACCGCCCCATCTGGCAGAGTCAGGTTAGTAATCTTCTGACCTTAGTGCAAAATAATGGATTTTGTCAATATCACCCAGTCTCAGGAACATACATTCCCCTGTAAGGAGGATGTGTGAAAATGACACTTTGACACTTTTTTTTCTATGTTATGTGATGACACAGGCAGCAGGTGTCATTTAATATTCCTGTCATTCTTCCTCTCATTATCACCAATGGTTTCTCCTCAGCTCCCAGCCAGCCCAGCTTCCTGACCTTCTCAGAGGTGACGGGGGGAAGTGTCAACGTGTCCTGGGGTGCTCCTCTCAGCCCTAATGGGCAGCTGGAGGGCTACAGGGTGGTTAAGGGTGGGGGGGGGGTCTTATTTTTTGTGGACAGACTGGAAAAATAAATTCAACCCATGAAATGGTAGTTTAGTCACGAAAGAAAAAGTGTAGCACTGTGATTTTCTTTTCTTTTTTCTATATATTTGTACAAACCTCATCTAAAATGTTGGCACATGGTCACCCTCTGAAATGTGGTGTGGGCGTCTGTTGTGTGCGTCATTGAAAGCGTTGAGGAGCCGCCAGAGCCAATCAACCACTGGGGGGGGGGGGGGGGTCATGCATGGAAGAGTGTGCGTTTTGAAAATGGCATTTTGACATGCACAATCAAATACCAGCAAGAAACCTGTCCAATAAATTGAATTGCAAATGCCCGGCCGTGTAGGCTACTGTAAGTGAAAAGGAAATTGCCTCAGAGGGTGCAGGAACGGCGGTGCTGTGAATGCCAGGCGGGTTGTTGTGTCTCTAATAGCGGCCCTGAGCTGACCCCAGATGACTTTACTAAATCTGCTGGGAGACACTCGCTAACAGCTACGAGTAGTTTTAGATAAATAGCTTACCTATGACTCAGTCACAAAAAAAAAGTGTTATTAGTCTCATTCACGTAATACATTTTTATCCCAACCCATGTTAATAATTAACCGTTCAACCGTTACAATAATATAACAATAATTTTGACAGATTGATAATGTCTATGTATCTATGCATTCACTGAGTGTCTGTCTGTCTGTCTGTCTGTCTGTCTGTCTGTCTGTCTTTCCCCCGCATATCTCAAGAACCATCCGACCACTGATCGACTTGAAGCTTGACGAGTGTATCGTCGTCGAGGATCCATGGGAGTGATGTGTGATCTCTTCCTCACATAGACATAAATAGAGGAACACACACTTGCATAGCTCAAAAGTTTTGAAGGAATGTTATTTGTCGTGTGTGCCCGTGTGTGTGCGTGTGTGTGTGTGTGTGTGTGTGTGTGTGTGTGTGTGTGTGTGTGTGTGTGTGTGTGTGTGTGTGTGTGTGTGTGTGTGTGTGTGTGTGTGTGTGTGTGTGTGTGTGTGTGAATATGAATATCAACAGAAAACCATGGCAAATTTTTCACATTTTATAGCCTTTAGTTTTTTTTGGGACTTCTCAAACTTCTTTACCCATCTTGTCTCTAATATTATATTCTCTCTCATGGGCCCCCCTCTCATGGGCCCCCTCTTCAACACTCGCTGGCTCCTGATGATCTTGTGTCTTGGTATCTGCTTCCATCTAGTGGCAGATTTGCTACAACCACAATCGATAGAGTGAGTAAAACCTTGAGGGAGGTCGGTCTAGAATTAATTAACCCTCCTTATTGCGATCCACACCTTTTAAGCCTTCCCCACTTAACAGATGACATTAAACATGAAACCGCCTGTGGGCATGTCAAAGGCTCTATTTGATATATTTTATTCATTTGCTGATAAGAAATGTAATTAAACCGTAAATCCGTGTTATAACGAGGATATGCTTTAGCCAACATGGTGTCTATGAATAGAATAAATAAATAAATTCAAGGCCACAGGTCCATGATGAAAAGTACTGTATCCATTACAATGGCTGGACCCCTGGGAGATGGATTGCTGAGGTGGAGCACCACACCTCCCTACTGGAAAAAAAAACAGTAAAAAACAGCTTATGATGTTGCTGTTGATTAGACTGGTCAAACTGGTCAGGCTGGTCTTGCTGGTTTGTCAGTACAGTTGTTCAGCTGGTCACAGTCAGGCTAAGCTGGATTCTGCTGGTCAAGCTGTTCGGCCAGCTGGCTGGTTGGACAGTCCAATAGAACACTTCAAAAGCACGTCCAAGAGGCGATGGTGTAGTGGACTAACGCTCAAACTCTCAGCCTTGCAGTTCCATGTTCAATTCCCAGACATACTGTAGTTAAATGCAAAAGTGCTGTAGTGCTTGTAGATCAGTTTCTTTTCTTTTTGGGGAAAAAAATTACAAATCTTGTAGGGGGGTCCACGGCCAAATACATTAATTTGGGGGTCCTTGACATAAAATAAGTTTGAGAACCACTGTACTACACTACACTATATCACAAAAAAATACAAAATACCATTATTATATCAGTGGGGGAAACATTTTCACTAGTTGAGCAAACTTCACACTGTACTACATCAATTCAAATATGCCATGAATAATTATGTTGTCAGTGCCGTTTATAAAGCCCTGCATTAACTTTTTTCATTGAAAATTAAAGTTTTACATGGATTCCCAACCTGCAGTAGCCTAGTAACTCATGAACACCAGTGATATTGTCTTCTCTATAAAGTGATGCCAAAAATAAGGTGTGGTGACAAAATCCAGGCCTGAAAAATAAAATCATAACCAACACAACAACAGTTACACAACAAATTATAAAGAACACTTAGTTGATGAATTTATCTGTTGACATTGTAGAATCATACACTGACTGAGCTGGCAGTGTGCCCAGTATTAACCGATTAAGACCCGAGGCCGATTCTACAAATGCGTCAGTAGTTCTCCAATCTGGGAACCCAAATCCAACTGAAAATGTAAAAACAGCGACCTCTGCTGTTTGTTCTATGTCTGTTGGCTCTGGGCGGAAGAAAACGTGACACCAGTGCGCAAGGAAACCGGGGTTTAGGTCTGCCTTCAGCTTTCACTTCCGGTCGGTGCCACTATGTTTTCATTCCCACTAACAATATTTCTACACGGAACACTAACACCACTTCTCCCAGAGAACATGGATCGTTTTTGTTATAAGCCCACTTGTTTCTATGATGAAAGAGTAAGTTAAAATGTGAATATCTTTCCGTGGTTTTGTCTGCTCCGCGGACGCTATTGTTAAATTAGTTTGGGTTTGTTTCGAGGGGGAAAGATCGACGGACATGTGAATCCCGCCCACTACATTTGATTGGGTAAAGCGCGGCCTGCTTCCTGATCTGAATGCGCACACGTTATGACGAACCTCCCCGACAGATTCCAACGCAGTGCAGAATCTGTTCTTGAGAGATTAGTAGTTCTCAAACGCTTTCGTAACAAGGACCCCCCAAATTGAAATATATTTGGCCGCGGACCCCCATTCTGAATATATTTTGTGCCAGGGACCCCCAGAAGAGAAGATTTGTGTTAAAAAAAACATTATTCAATTTTTTACATTTTTTATTTAAAAAAAAGCAATTTTTTTATATACTGTGTTCTTGGGGAACAAGCGTCATAATTATTTATTTAAAAAAAAAGAAAATAACGTAGTGCATATTTTACATAACGGTACTTACATTTATTTAGTGCAATAGCCAATGGCCATACACTGATGTAGATGTTTAATACTAGATACAGTGAAAAACTACACACACTGCAAACAAATGATGATCTTTATAGTATACTTTAAAGCTATGAAAAAAGAAAACACTGATTCTATTTTTCACTTTTTGTGTGGGTGAAAATCTCTAAAGCTACACACAGATCAGATTAGAAAAGATTTAGATTTACTCCAATAAAAAGATTAGAAAATATTCTATCAACCTCCCACCAAAAGGCAAGAACAAAGCTGGACTTTCCTGAATAAAATGAATGACTGCTAAATAAAAGTCAATCAGACAACAGATAACCAAATGTACTTTCATATAATGGTATCTTTGAAGTGAAACAGTGTTTTGAATGTTTGTGGAGAACATCTACACGTACAACTTTGTCCTCTTTCTGATTGTCAGAGGACAACAAGCTACGCTCAATATGCAGCAGTGAAGAATCTTCAGTGTGCTTTGCACTTTTAGTACAGAAGTCCTGACGTCACTCGTTCATCCCCTGGTTCGTAAAGTAATTTCTCTATGGAGAATAACATTGTGTCATCATAGAATCGTCTCATAT
>NC_137604.1:55992017-56044517 GCF_963280865.1 Gymnoscopelus braueri | reverse complement strand
AAGTTCCTGCGCTTCGGCTTCGAAGGGGAAGTGTACGAGTACATGGTTCTCCCTTTTGGTATGTCGTTGAGCCCACGGGTGTTTGTGAAGTGTACCAACGCGGCCATTGCTCCACTACGGAGACAGGGAATCCGTCTGTCGACCTACATCGACGACTGGTTGATAGCCGCAGGCTCAGAGGAGGAGGTGGCGCGGCACACGGCCGTGGCCATCTCCCACCTGACGTCACTGGGTTTCACAATCAACGTCAAGAAGAGCGTTTTGGTTCCGTCCCAGCGGGCCACCTTCTTGGGGATCTCGCTGGACTCGAACACGCTCAGGGCACGTCTATCCAAGGAGAGGATAGACAGCGTTTTGGCTTGTGTGAGGTCTTTCCGCCTGGGGCGGAAAGTTACTTACAAACAATGCATGCAAGCAGTAGGTCTCATGGCCTCGGCCATTCACTTAATACGCTTAGGCAGGCTCTACATGAGACCCGCTCAGAGGTGGCTGAGGGCCCTTCGGATCCCACCCACCTCAGGTCGTCGGCTTGTGATGGTGTCTCCATGGTGTGTGGAGGCACTCAGACCATGGTCACAAGCAGCTCTTCTGTCCCAGGGGGTCAGTATAGGAGCTGTGATTTCGTGGAAGGTCATCACCACGGACGCCAGTTTGACAGGGTGGGGAGCCGTCCACGAGGGCAGGTGGACCAGGGGAGTGTGGAATCCGACACTGCGGTCGGCCCACATCAACTACCTGGAACTGCTGGCGGTTTTCCTCGCTCTGAAACATTTCGAGGCACAGATCGTGGGTTGTCATGTCGCGGTCAGAACGGACAATACTACAACCATGTGTTTTATCAACAAGCAGGGAGGCCTGACCTCCCTGGTGTTGGATGGTCTAGCACGCGAGATGGCGCTTTGGTGCGATTCACGGCTCGCGTCCATACGGGCGTCTCATGTACCGGGCCTCCTGAACCACGGAGCGGACTTGCTGTCCAGGGGCGGTCTCCGGTACGGAGAATGGTCACTCCACCCGATAGTGGCGAAACAGATCTGGCGCAGATTCGGTCGCCCCCAGATCGATTTGTTTGCCTCCAAAGAGAACGCGAAGTGTTCTCGGTTTTTCTCAGTGAAGGAGGGGGACCGTTCCATGGGCATGGACGCCTTGGCACACAGTTGGCCGAGCGAACTGCTTTATGCCTTCCCGCCAATGGAGTTGATCCTCCCCACCTTGGAGAGGGTCAGGCTCCAGGGGTTGTCGGTGTTGCTGGTGGCCCCAGCGTGGGGCACGTGGAGGTCGGAGATAGCTCCGCTCCTTTACGATGCGCCTCTGGCCCTCCCTCCCATAGCAGACCTGGTGAGGCAGGGAGGGAACGAGCTGTTCCACGAGCGCCCTCAGGACCTAGACCTATGGGTTTGGCCCGTGAGAGGGCGAATTTGAACTCGTGTGGCCTCCCCCCTGATGTGGTGGCTACCATCCAGGGCGCGAGGGCCATGTCCACAAGGGAGGCTTACGAGGTCAGATGGAATATGTTCGCATCTTGGTGTCTGGAGCAGTCACCAGTGGTGGTGGCTGTCCAGGCCCCGGTGGGCAGCATTCTTACTTTTCTACAGAGAAGGTTAGATCAGGGTTTATCTTTCTCGACAGTGAAAGTGTATTTGGCGGCCATTTCGGCTTGCCACCTAGGTTTCGACGATGGCAAGACGGTGGGTCAGCATAACTTCGTGCGCCGGTTTATGAACGGCGCCAGGAGAGCTAGACCGGTTAACAGGCCGCTGTTCCCAGTCTGGGATTTGACGGTGGTGCTGGATGCACTGTGCCGTCCCCCGTTCGAGCCTTTTGAGTCTATGGATCTGAGGGTCATTAGTCTCAAAACTGTCCTCTTGGTGGCCCTGTCTACGGCTAAACGGGTCAGTGACATGCACGCGCTCTCGGTGAGCCCGGAGTGCATGAATTTTCTGAACAACGACAGGAGGGTTTTGCTTAAACCAAACCTGGCGTTCGTTACAAAGACCGGGGTGGTGGCCCCGGATCCGGTTGAATTGGTGGCTTTTCATCCACCTCCCTTCGTTTCGGCGGAGGACAGGCGTTTACATTGCCTCTGTCCGGTGAGAGCTTTGAAGCTCTATTGCCAGAGGACAGCGGCCAATCGTTCATCGACACAACTCTTTGTCTCTTTTGGCGCGGGGGTTCAGAGGAAGGCGGTCACCAAGGCGACGCTTTCTAGATGGATCCGAGATGCCATTAAGCTGGCTTATGTGAGTAGTGGTGTCCCAGTCCCGGGGGGTCTGAGGGCCCACTCTACTAGAGGCATGGCTACGTCCTGGGCTCTCTACAAGGGAGCTTCGATCCAGGAGATTTGTGCAGCTGCAAATTGGTCGTCACCATCGACTTTTGCTGCCTTTTACAGCCTGGACGTGGCGGCGTCATCAGTGGCGCACGCGGTCCTGGGTGTGGCTGCTGCCTCCAGGTCAGTGGAGGATAGGGAGTAGGCTTGGGGCTTTCTCCGTATCTTTCGACTTCCTCTTTAGGTTTCCTTGGGACCAGCAGGGCTGTGTCTTGGGGAATAGGGCCCTGCTCCTCGTTGTTTATGAGGCGGACTGTGTCTGCCTGTTAGAGAATAAGGCAGACTCTAGAGTCTGTCAGGGCCTAATCTTATTATCTATCCCGCACCCCAGCCCGGTGGGCTGGGGGGCGCCCAGGGGCCATAAGGTCGTGGACCTATGGCCTGGGGGTCATAGGTCACGTCCGGGGGGACGTGACCTAGGGGCTGAGGGGCGTGCGGGCCTGTCAGGGTTGTGTGGCTCATTACCTCAAGGGGGGTTTATGAATCCCATAGTGAGTAGTAAACGGAGAACCGTGGTAAAACTAGAGGTTACGAATGTAACCCCGGTTTTAGTAGGTTCGGAGTTTACTACTCACCAGACACCCCTTTCTGTGCGCATTTGGCATGCAGAGAGCAGAATGTTAAGAGGAAGAGCCTATGTCACGGGGGAGCCTTTATACTCCCGGGTCTTCCGGACTCGTGACATACCCTTAGCCAATCAGTATTGGCGTCGGGAGCGTGTGTGTTGCTCTGTCCATCGCCTGAGGGCGCTGATATCCCATAGTGAGTAGTAAACTCCGAACCTACTAAAACCGGGGTTACATTCGTAACCTCTAGTTTTTCTGCCTCCCGGCTCAACTGGGTTCCTGCGTGTCCCCGACAGAAGTGGGTGGAGCTCACTTCGTCAAAGCTTAACGTTGTTTAGATCAATGAATAAAGCATTACATCCATCCCATTGTTTGTGGAATCTTACTTGTATGAAACAGTAAAGACATGCACCCATAAAGCAGTTAGAATCATGAAGAAAAAAAAATGTCTATAAAAACATCTCAAAGCATCATGCAGGGTTCAATCCGCCTCCACAGTTGAGAAAAAATCCGTAGTCCTGAAGTGACAAGTGCATAATAGCCTATCATCTTAATAATCTTCGTTATCTTTTAATTACAAAGGCTGCTGTGCACTGCAGAGCTTAGAACAGCACCACCTGCTGTAGGTCCTACGTTCAGACAGCAGCACCGTCAGTTCAAACAAGTAGCCTCATTATATTATATCACAATGCATGTATCTAATCAATATCAAGCCCATTAACCTGGACTCTACACACCTCTTCAGTTGTGCAGGAGGAGGGGCCTGAATCAGCACTGGGCCAAGTTGGTAACAACTAAAGAAAAGGCATCTGAAATCTTCCAGGAGTTTCACAGCAGCGATATTGGGGCCCACCGTGGTGTCGAAAAAACCCACCATACCATTATCGCTCGCTATTTCTGGCCGGGGATGCAAGCTGACATTGGAAGATGGGTAGGGAACTAAAGTCAACTCATATTTGCTACAGTCACTGCTTCACTTTAGTGAATAATTTTCTTTCTGAACTTCATGCATACAATGATTCTGTGCACTCTCTTCCTTCAGATTAAGCAGTGCCCAGTGTCAGGCCAAATGGTCCAATTTAAAGGAACAAAGCCAGTACAACCCAATAAAGGTGCTATATTTTGTGACACTAAGTGCTCATGTCAACACCCAAAAAAGATAACCTCATATTCATGAAAACATGTGTTTCAGGTGGCCGAACCATTTGAGTTGGTCGGCATGGACCTTCTGAAGCTCACAAAAACAGAGGGAGGTAATCTATATGTGTGTGTGTGTGTGTGTGTGTGTGTGTGTGTGTGTGTGTGTGTGTGTGTGTGTGTGTGTGTGTGTGTGTGTGTGTGTGTGTGTGTGTGATTATAGATTATAGATTATTATACAAAGTGGGCAGAGGCCTACCCTCTTAAGAGTAAAAAAGCAGAGGAGGTCACTGAGTGCGTCATGGATTTTATTTACAAATTTGGTGTGCCTCAGAGACTGCTAACAGACAATGGGAAATAATTAAAAAATCATAAGGTACAGTATAAATAATAAATATAAATATTATTTAATATATATATTAATTAATATATTTTATATCCCCTTAGTATGACATTATTATGCTCCTCACTTTGTTTTCACAACAATTATGCAATTAAAGATCAACGAAGGCATATGTGCCACACTGGGGATTGACGGGAGCTATTGCGCCCCCTACCACCCCCAGACGAATGGGTTGGTGGAAAAAATGAATGGCACCATCCAAAGGCAAGTTACTTTTGGTGAAAATATGCAGCTAATTAATTAGCAATGTAAAATGTCCTATAAATGATATGACATTTTCAGGTCACTACACAAGCTGGTTTTGGACCACCCTGAGCAGTGGGATAAACACTTACAAGCGTGCATGTTTGGTCTTCGCACAAAAAAACAGCTCACAACACAATACAGCCCCTATCGGCTGATGTTTGGGAGGGAGGCACGGTACCCATCAGAGGTGGCCAGCACCTATGAGGTTAGAGGCTCTAATTCTTGAATGTGGTTAGAGGTGGTGGTCATCATTTGCCTAACTTAATAATTATAATGAACTCTTGCATTTCTGTACTTGTAGATAACACATGAGGTGGAGGCATTTGTTTATACGCTGAAGAAGGCCTCTGGGCCGAAACGTCCGGTTTGACGCTGCTGCTGGGGAGCTATGACCTAAATAAATAAGAGCCTAAAAGGACTTAAGTGAGTGCTGGTATTCCTTTCTATGAACTTTATCCACCTGAACCGTGCACCCTGTACATTGGTACTTCGAAAACTCGTCTCATGAGTGCTTGCTTCCTTCCTTTTCAAGGTGGAGGCATTGGCTGAGAAGGAGGTGGTGAGTGAGGGACTGAAGGAGCAGAGGGAGGTGTATGAAAAGGTCATCCACAAAATGCAAAAGTCCCAGGACAAGATCAGCAAGAGGAAACTGTTGCATGGTGTGGATGACCTTTTGGGGATTTGGTACTTGTGAAAAACATCCTGCAGGAGCAGCGCAAGGGAGGGAAGATGGAGAGTGACATGCTGGGTCCTATGCAAATAAGATCAATTAAAGGGAAGCGTGTTATCCTGGCCCACAAACTGGGCACCAGAGTTGCCAGCTTTGACCAAATAACACACTACATTGAGCCAGAGGAAAGGATTCCAGCCAAGCTGCAGAAGCTTGGTTGCTCTTCTCCTCTGGCTTCATGTTCCCCTTCTACCCGTTCACCTTCACCTTCCCTCCGTGCCAAATCCCCTTCCCCTGCTCCCTCTGCTCCCTCACCAGTCCCCTCACCACACCACCTCCTTCCGACCATCCACCCCTCTGAGGCCCCAGTCAGGCCTAGCCCCATCCAGACCAACGGTATTTACCTTCCAGTATGTGACATAAAATATTCTGTTGTCAGATTCTGCTCTGTACAAATGACTGAAATTCTGTGTATTTCCAGTCATTGATGACATACAGTATGGTCGAAGAGGGGAGAAATAATTTGGGCCAAAATAGGGACATTACGCCATGGACCTAAATAATCTTAGACCTCTCCAGTGGTTGGAGAGTGAGGTATAACTCCCTTCATTTTCATTAAAGGACCTCAGCTGTTGCCTCATATGAAATACAGTATAATGAATGATTGGAGTTGGCCCAAGTAATTTTTATATGTGCAGGTCCTGAATGTCTACATTTATAGGCTTACCACTGCCACCAATACCAAGATTCATTCACCATGACGGACATATTCACAGGCAAAAAGAATAACATTCTCAAAAAGGTAGGGATCACCATAGTTATGCTTATAGGCTTAACTTAACAAATGGAATGATTATATGCAGGTGATGGAGTATGACACCATTGCGGGAGCTGTTGGCTTAAATGGTCACTGGACCCTAGTTGTATGTATTTTGTCCAAATACACAGCATTATATTTACCACCTCTTAAGCTTTGCGTAGGCTACATGACACAACCTTAATCCTATTTGTTCCTAAAGGTGATGTATCCAAAGGCCAACAGGATCTTTTTTTTTACCCTTTTGGAGCATCTCCAACTCAAATAAAAATGTGCTAGGAATGGTTTGCTCATGTACAGTAGGTATTTATTGTCCAGTGATATGGATTTAGTTGCAAAACAAATCTAGGCCTATGTGAAAAGTAGATCAACACATGATGATTTTGATTTATCCTCATGCTTTAGAGCCTCCATGAGGCAGAAGAAGGGAAACATATCTCGGTGGCAGTGCCTAACACCACAACATCCTCCCCAGCGTGACACATCGTCCTGTGACGTACTCATATGCAAAGTAAGATTACAATTTCCAATTAAGCCATTTAGTAGATGCTCTCACCCAGAGCAACTTGTGTAAGATCAGTGTACATGTCATGAACCCTATAGTCAACAAACATATAATATACTGTAGTAGTTAAAGAGAACAATGTAGTTCAAAGAAACTGTAGCTGGTAAACAACATCAACCTTATCTGTCTACACAACCTACTATCTAAACATTCTTAGAACTTGTGCTCAAGAACAACACATCTAAATACCAAAAAGTAACCTTATTGTGAAGGTAGATTCACCTGTAAGTTCTTTGTTCAAGGCAGCAGAACTGATCCTCCAGGGCAACACAACAACACTTGATTTCCCAACAGACATGCTGGGAATCAACCAGATGAGACGGGAAATAAGCACATTTCTGCTAAACAGCTCTGGTGCACCGGTAGGCTGCAATGTCACTTTGTATCAGCCTAACCAAACAATTAAATGTACTGTATTAAATAGACATATCTTCAATAGATGACATGTCAGAGCTGTGTCGTGCCTGTGGGGAGAAGGAAGGAGGAGGAGAGGAAGGAGACCAAGTTAATGATTGGGTATGAGGTATGATAGGTATGTGTTGTGATAATGTTTTGTTAAATGAAGTTCATGATTTCTTTCAGATTGAATGCACAACCTGTGGTCTCTGGTTCCACATGGGCTGTGTAGGAAATCCCCCCCCATTGCGGAGGATTTATTTTGTCCTGCTTGCAGGACAGATGATGGTGAGGCCACCAGCTAGCCTCAGGCCTCACCATCATCTGTCCTGCAAGCAGGACAGATGATGGTGAGGAGGAGTGGAGGAGTGAGGAAGAGGAGTGAGGAGGAGGCCACCAGCTAGCCTCACCACCTCATCATGCATACAGATGCTACAGGTTTGATGTTTACCTGGATCATTTGGAGCACTCAGTTGTTTTTTTTGCACTCATTTACCCTTGTAATAATAATAATACCCTTATTATGTTCTTTTACTTTCTAGAGTGTCTGCCCTGAGATTGGGAGGTAACGTCAGGATTCAATCCATCATCAGTCATGCCAAAACCCCTCCCCGTCAGGTGATAAGAAGCGGCCTGCTCACTCCTCATGCATTGAGCATGAGCTCAGTTCGGGGCTCTCCCAAGGTTGGCAGAGGGAGAGTAGTGCCCAGGATTACAGCTTAGGCAATTGGCACTGGGTGAAAAAAATGGGTTACAAAATCGTGGGATAAAAATGTTGAGGAAAAGTGCCCTGCTTGGCGCCAAACATCAAGGGTTGGATGGGTTAAGGTCTTGCTCATGGAACACAAAAACACAGCCAAAGCCAAGTATTGAAACTAGTACCTACTGCGACCCAAGCAAGCAGCCCCTCTATCCATTCAGCTGTGCTGATCCCACTTGTACATCAAGCTGCCTCACGCTACAAAACAGGAGCCTCCTGCTCCGTTGGTTCCCACGGCTACTACTTAAGTCAGCCACTCTGGATAAATTGTCTGCTAAATGGCCATGTAGTAATGGTGCTAGGACAATCTGCATGGTCTACTCAAATGTGCAATATTCAGTTATGTGCAATATGCTTCCATGCACTTGTCCCATATACAGCCTGTGTGGCACTCAGGTTTCTTTTTAGGTTTCTTCCATGTGATTGTTGTGCCTACTGCAAGAGAACAATGTTTGAAGACTGTCTCCTTGTATGTGTACACTGTACATGCTTGTTGAATAGCTGATTTTGATTGTGCTATTTAGCATAGTATCTTGAGGATGTAAACCCTTAATAAACAAATGACTATCAGAGCTTATTTGTCCTCCTTGTATTTCCTATTTCCATCCATGTGGCCATTATGGTCATAATGGTCATGGTCATATGACATTTTCGCACACAAAGTTGTGGCCATGTAATAGAGTGGTTAGAAAATTGCATTAATGCACAACTGAAGAGGTGTGTGGAGTCCAGGTTAATGGGCTTGATATTGATTAGATACATGCATTGTGATATAATGAGGCTACTAGTTTGAACTGATGGTGCTGCTGTCTGAACGTAGGACCTACAGCAGGTGGTGCTGTTCTACGCTCTGCAGTGCACAGCAGCCTTTGTAATTAAAAGATAACTAAGATGATAGGCTTTTATGCACTTGTCAGACTTCACACAAGAGTTTGTGGTGCATGGTGTGACTACCAAAATCATTGACTTGTTTCTACAGCTATTAAACTATCATGTGAACGGAGCGCTTCTATTAGTCTAATGCATGAGCAACCAGTTGATGTGGCAACCAGCGTGGCGACAGGCTGGCCATTTCATGTTGTCTCCAACGGTTAACATCTGGACACACACATCGTTTCCTAGCTACACCACCAGCGTCTCACAGCGTGACAGGTTAGGCGCAGGACTACAGATTTTTGAGTGGTGCTAGCCACTCCAAGGAGTGACTTTGTCTGTGTGTCTGTCTGTGTGTCTGTGTGTCTGTGTGTCCGTATGAGCACGGCCCCTCTGTATGTTTGAGCACAGCCTCAACAGCTGCGGCTGATTGCAACACAAAGATGCAACCAGTTACACTAATTATACACACACACACACACACACACACACACACACACACACACACACACACACACACACACACACACACACACACACACACTTTTGAGTAAAAATACTTAACATGAGTAAAAATACTTAAAATGAGTAAAAATACTTAAATATTAGTAAAGATACTTTAAAGTTCCTAAACTGAGTAAAAATACTTAAAATGAGTAAAAATACTTAAAATGAGTAAAAATACTTAAAAGATGTTAAAATGAGTAAAAACACGTAAAAATCAGTAAAAAACATTTTAAAGTACTTAAAATGAGTAAAAATACTTTGAAGTCATCAAAGTCTGTAAAAAGTAACTAACGAAATGAACTCATGAAAGGCACCACTCTCTTCACACTGGGTGTGATTTTTTCTCAACTGTGGAGGTCGATCGAACCCTGCATGATGCTTTGAGATGTTTTTATTATTTAAAACATCTCAAAGCAGAACGTAACAATCAGTCTGGATACTAGTTGTTGCCAAGTCACTGCTTATTCTACATAAGGACGTCATAATGCAATGACATCACACTGTCATCACAGCCGTGCAATTGTTCTTTAAAAGTAGTTGTCAAATAAAGAAAACATCATTTAGCAGCATTTAGTGTGAAAATCACCATTATATTCATTGACACTGGGTAATTGTTGTACTTTGTGACACTGTTTGACGGTGGTGCTGGTGTGTGAAATGTTACCCTGGACCGTACATCTGAGAGGAGGACCAAAGAAAGACCTTGCTGCTGTCACAGTAAGACACAAGGTGTACTGCTTTGGAGGGAATGAGAACAGTGATCAGATTGAAGTGCACATCTTTAACACAGTGTCTTTAATCTGGATGAAGTTGCCTCCAGTGACAGCTAGAAGAGGAGAGCGCCCCCTTGAGGTTCCCTCCTGGCGCCGGGGCCACACAGCTGTACTTATAGACAATGTCTACATGTGGGGAGGGTATCCTTACTGCAACGTGCTTTATGCATTTGATGTCGACACTGTGTCTTGGATAAAGTATTTTATTTCTATCTGCAGCAAAATGTTGGTGGGACATGTTCCACCAAGACAATACAGCATAAGAAAATAATAATCATTGTAAAGCATAAGCTCAGAAGTAATGAAGCATAAACAAAAAATTGATAGATTTTCCACCTATATGCTAATATTTTATCTGTAAACTCTTGATTCAACTACAAAGAAATACTACTAAAAAGAGCACTTATTTTAAACAGTATGTTAAGTTAACTAGGAATTAATAAACAAATCAACATTTCATTCATCCCCATGCTATTGTTCACACATCTAGAATCAACATGCTCATATACATGTAATGTGTTTATGACCGTTTAGCCATATTGATAAACAATTGTTTAACAAATACTATAATGGATCATCATGTTACACTTGGTTATATGGATATGCTGATGTTTCCCGTTCTCTATAATGAAGCTGTTGTTTTACTGTTCAAAATAATCAGATGTATCTTTCATATGTGTGCGCTCATGACGTTTTCGGCTGCTTGAATTAGTAAAACTCTTTCCACACTGACCACACAGAAACAGTTTAAATCCAGTGTGTACAACCTTGTGTAGTTCTAAACCATCTGATCGACTAAAAGCTTTTCCACACTGATCACATCTATAGGGTTTCTCTCCTGTGTGAATTCGCTGGTGTATTTTAAGTTTGGAGATGTTTGGGAAGTGTTTTCCACACTGATCACATCCGTAGACCTTTTCTCCAGTGTGAATTCTCTGGTGGCCTTTAAGGGTTGACATTAGAGAGAAGTGTTTTCCACACTGATCACACCCATAGGGTTTCTCTCCAGTGTGAATTCTCTCATGGCTTTTTAGGGTGGCCATTTGAGAGAAGTGTTGTCCGCACTGATCACATCCATATGGTTTCTCTCCTGTGTGAATTCTCTGGTGGATTTTAAGTTTGGAGATCGTAGGGAAGCGTTTTCCACACTGATCGCATCCATAGGCTTTTAAGTTTTTCTCCAGTGTGATTTATCTGGTGGCTCTTGAGGCCGGACATGTCAGAGAAGTGTTTTCCACACTGATCACACCCATAGGGTTTCTCTCCAGTGTGAATTCTCTGGTGTTTTTTATGTCAGAGAAGTGTTTTCCACACTGATCACAGCCATAGGGTTTCTCTCCTGTGTGAATTATCTGCTGCCTTTTAAGGCTGGACATTCTAGAGAAGTGCTGTCCACATTGATCACATCCATAGGGTTTCTCTCCAGTGTGAATGCTCTTGTGTCTTTTAAGGTAGGCCATTGTTGAGAAGTGTTGTCCACACTGATCACACCCATAGGGTTTTTCTCCAGTGTGAATGGTGGGTGAGTGACACACTTCTCGAGTTTGACCCGATGAAGAGCCTTGGCTCGAAACGTTGTCAATACATTTACATTGGAGCAGATGAGTGTGCAGGTTTATTATTGTCTCCGCCGGAAGCGGAGAGTATGTTTTCGCTTCGTCCCGCTGTGTGTTCACCTCCCTCCTAGCCAAGCTAACATTGGTCAAACTTCACGTGACACGTGACAATATGTTGTCACCAATGCTTTTGATTGGCTAGCGAGACGCATGATGAAATAAAATCCTATAAATAGGTGTGTCACTTCAAAAAGCCATTTATGTTTTTTGAAGTGAGGTAAGACAGGATCAATCACTCTTGATTGGAACAGTACCTTCCAGTACAAATCACCCGTCCGTGCGTGTGTGTGTCCCTCTGAGAACACCTAACATTGGTCAAGCAAAGGCGCAGAAGGCCAAAGCTAAGAAATCATACTCATCTACAACAGTAACACAGAAGAGGACTATAGAGTTGAATTGATCCCACAACAAGGCCGAAGTCTTAATACTGTAACAATTGGCCACCTTGATCAAATACATTATGTAGCACTAGAGAAAACTGACATAGATCAAACACACCAATCAACTGCTGAAACTGTTCAAGACAATGAAGATGAAGAAGACAGACAAGCATTTGAACAAACCAGTCAATTACGAGGACTCCCATATGACACATTGCTTCAAGAAGATTTTTTTTTAGATGCAAACACTACATATTCAGTCGCCCCTGCAGAACACCAAAAACCACGCGCATTCTACCAAGACGACCCGTTCTACCAAGACGACCCGTGCTATTGAAATAGCACGGGTCTGCTGGCGGAGACTTGTGCTCCGAGGAGCACATTTTCTAGTTTTTCTTCATGTTACTTTCCAACCCAGCACCTCAACCAAGTGATGTGCGTATTCTATTAGTTGTCATAGTATCATGTCAGGATCACAGCATAAATTAACAAAATAACGAATGAATTATTTGCAAATGAATAATTTAACTTCAGCTTTCACTATACTATAATTAATCCTTATTAACCTTTTAATATATTCCCCTTTTTAGTCATTATTTATTTAATATGTAAATTATAACCATCCAGGTACTTGTAACTACAACAAACCATTAGTGTCTTAAGCAACTCAAACCAAATGGTTTTCATGTCACAAAATAAGCAGAATGGCCCTTTAATGTTTCATAATGCTGCTGCCTCACTAACCAAGGCTAGCTAGCTAGCTTAGTGATTAGCATCTTAGTTAGCATTAAACCTCTTCATAAACATCACTACAACGATACAGTGTTGCACTAAAGTACGTTTAACACAACATTCTCATAACCCCTGGTTGGTTTGTATCAAGTATCTGGACTCAAACAAGCATATAAAGTATGTTATGACATAGTTAGCATTAGCAACAAACTTTGGGCCAAGTGGTTTGACAACACCACTAAACTTGACTGAATTCTCTTTGGTCAGGACTCCAATAAGAGAATGGCTCATTAGCTCTGATGTATCATGGAAATAATCAACACTAAATGATTATTCTGTGTGTGTTTTCATACCAGTAGTTGTTCAAAGCTTGTTCTCAGCAACTAAAACAACCTGGAAGTGAAGTTTACAGAACAGGAAGTAGTTCCTGAATATATACTGTATAAGTGTATTGCGCCCTCCAATGGGAACATTCAACTACACCTGTTTTGAGTGCTTAGGGATCTCATTTTAAATAAGTCATTGTGCTTTTATGAGCGATCCAGTTTAGAGGACCTTGTATTGTGAATTGTACTTCCATGTACTGTTTCCATGTCTTTCTAAATACAGTACTTGAATCAAATCAAACCTCTAAATCACACATTTATAGTAGCCCTATGACTCATAGGGTTACACACAGACTAACATACACATAGCAATGATTACTCCCATACCACTTTGAGTCTGGCACACTCATTGATCGATTGATTAATTTGATTGACTACTTTATTTAGAAATTTGCATGTACAGTTGAAATAATACAAGGTCAACAAAACAAAAAAACCCAAGAAAGCCATTGGCTTGTTTCAATTGGGGTCCTTTTGTACTCAATTCATAGTGACTCAAACTCTCCAAATCCACCAGCATACTGGAAATTACCCCCCACCCACCTAGAAAAAATATCTCCTGTTTTCTGACGGTCTGAGGTTGGCAGGTATGCCCAAACCCAGACTTTATCCACTGGGATCCTTCACTTGAACACACCACGTCCCAGACAACAGTAACAGGGGGCTTAACAACAAAGAGAAGACGGCACCGCAAAAGGTGAGAAGGGCGTAATACCAAACCGTCCACAGCTTCCTAGTGTTCTACTCTCCAACATCAACTCAGTGGAATGTGAAATAGATCAACTCCCTGCAAGGATTTCATACCATCAAAGAAATGAAGCAACATGATGGTTTTGTTGAGATGTGGTTAACACCAGGCCAACTCCAGAGGGTTTCTCTATGCTTCAAACAGACAGGAGCAAATATCTGAATTATAAAGTCAAAGGTGGTGTTTGTTGATCAATAATAACCGGTGTGATTAGAATTCTGTTCATACCCTCCGATCGTTCTGTTCACCCGACCCAGAGTTTCTTGCACTGCTATCTACATCATTCATTGTATCCATACTACTTAGTATTCAAACTACATTCAAAATACAGAATAATCTATCATCTAGATAGAAAGATAATCTATCTATAACTCGACAGACAGACAGATAGAGAAAATAACATGTCAGTATCATATGGTCCCATTGTTTTGTGGGGAAATAACAAGACTGAATTCCCATCAAGCTTTAGAGGACTCAAAGCAATATTTTATTCACTCAAACAAAAAAAAGTATAAAAGTTTTTTCCCCCCCTTCATTCTAGAGCAGCACAATGCATAAACATTCATCCAGTAACCAGAGCAACAGTAGTAAGACTGCTAGTCAAGAGTGCATTCATAAAACATTCATTAGCATTTCATTAGGTCTAATATATAGGCTTACAGGACCTGGAAATGCCTACATTCTGGAGTGGCGCCGTTATTAAACATTTAGTTATGACATTTCAGTTAAAATGGGGGGTAGGTGAGCCGTCTGTACAAAAAATACACGTGGTTGGCACTTTTAAACTTGCCAGTAAACTTGGAAAAATAGAAATCTGATCTTCACAGTGCAACACTGTTGGCAATATGCTATGACGCATTCAAGAAATACATTTTCATAAAAACACCCCATAAATTAAAAAGGTGTAAATGTGTTGAGTTTTTGTTTGCAAAACAAAACAAAAACTAAAAAACTAAACATTGTTCAGTCAGTGTAATCAACTACCTGCAGTAACACACTGTCCCTCTGGAGCTATCAAAGTAACACACACACACACACACACACACACACACACACACACACACACACACACACACACACACACACACACACACACACACACACACACACACACACACACACACATACACACATACACACACATACACACACAAGCAGATAAGAATAATCTCAGATTAGATGCATTAACCGTGATATTAAATATTGTACTGAGCTGTCTTTGGCGGACTCTACTGGAGACACTTGGCCCTTATATTGGACCATACCGGTTGTCGTCTATTCACAGGTTCGGATACATATTGTACATAAAGTAAGATCAATCTTTCTGATCATTTATTTCTAGTTTTCGCGACTGTTTACAGTTTAATGGTCTTTTAACACATTGAATGCCAAAAACGGTCCGGACCGTTTTTGACCCAATTCTATTTTTATACATGTGGGCCACGTGGGGCGCTAAAACGAAACTTTGACATCACCCAAGCAGTTTCTGAGAAGAAGAGGCTGGATGTGGCTCCATGTCAAAAATCCTTCCGGTCGGCGTTTTCAATGTTATCTCCTTGATTAAAAGCTTAATATCTCCATTTCTTTTTAATGTGGAGGAAACGAGCCGTTTTCGATCGGCGATCACGCTGCAATGGAGGGTCGCGTTGGAAATATTATTGTTCCAGGCGTTAGTCGGGACCCTCCGCCGTCTCGCACGCACGCTTTGTTTACATGCATTTCCGCGTCGGGGCTTCTCACAGCACGAAATGTATAACGCAAGTGGATGGAAGAAATGCTGGCACTCAACGTATAATATTTTAATAAACCTCTGGCACCCAATGTGTTAAGTCATTAAATAGACCATTAAACTTACCTGAATCAATGTTGGCTAAGCATTGCATGGATGTTTGAATTTTGTTCTTAAATCAGTCTTTTCTCCACAGACTATTTTCAGCTAGACTTTAAAAATCAATCAATCAAATTGATAAAACACAACAAAACAGTTACTGTGCAATAAAGTTCACTATGTTGGCTTATCTATCCCAAGAACGTTTCAAGTCTCTTCAAGTTGATTTTCATACTGTACTGAATCCAGAGGCTTCCTCTGACATCACAACTCCCACTGTATATCATCATTTGGAAAACGGTCGGCAGTAATGTCAAGTTCACGGAGCGTTAATGGCTAAACATGCCAGACCTCCGGTATGGTCCTTTAAGTTATAGAAGGCAGAACAATAGAAGGGTAAGCATAAAGGCCTTTGCAGACAGGTTGCGATTTTTCGCACGAAAAAAACGGACAATATCATTTTTTAAATGAACACATGGTTCTCAATGACCTCATGCACACCAGCTCCGAATTTACCGTGCGGCGATGCGATGCGGCGATGCGTTTTTTTTTCCAATCGAACCCAGTTCGATTTGTGCATCTTTTCGCATGCGGTAAAAACTGATTGACTAATCGCACCCTGTCTGCAAAGGCCTTTAGAGTTATACTTAAAGATTTCTTCCAAGATATGCAGTCTTTTCTCATCTGCTCATAACAAGTTGTAATAGATATTTACTGTAACAAGCTTTAAATTCCCACAACAAACCTGTATGACAGCGGCCATCCTTTATCTCGTCACAAAATAGGAGTGTTGTAAAGGGGGAAAAAAATAAATTAAGAAAAGCAATGACAGATCAGTGCATTGTTTTTCTCCTGCTGAGAAAAATAATTAATATCTCGGCCAGGGTAGGTTTTTGTACATATTGTGATTGTGTGTGTGTGTGTGTGTGTGTGTGTGTGTGTGTGTGTGTGTGTGTGTGTGTGTGTGTGTGTGTGTGTGTGCGTGTGTGTGTTTTGATTGACTATTTAGCGGAGGGGGGCAGATAGTATGGGTGGAACAGTCTCTCGTGCGCACAGATGTGCAGAGCAGCGTGCGTGTGCAGCAGCAGACGGGGGAAGCGAGAGGTGAAGTAGTTGACGAAACCCTCCGGTACTTCTCCAAGGGTCTCCTGGACCTCCGCCGGCAACTCGTGGTAGTGATGTTTCTACAACATACAGCACAACGTTTTAGAGAAGCAAGACCGTGCATGAACACACAGGAAGAACAAAGGCACGTACCGTTGCTGTCGGGCAGAAACCTCTTATCTCCATAATATGGAATATTATTTAAACTTTTTTTGTTTTTCGATTTTGTAAATTAACGCCATACTTTATCATACAATAGCGTCACACTAAAGTATTAAATGTAGCAGATCCGCAAGCTCGAAACGCTGCTCGAGCTGCGCGAAGTCACGCGTTTTGAGCTTGCGGATATGCTACTTTAGATTTTTTTCAATTTAAATCGTGAAAAGTTTTGGACATATGAGCAGAGATGATATTATGTGTTAAGGCACACACACACACACACACACTAACCTTATTCCTCATGGCTCTCAGCAGGTCTCTGACCGAGTTCCCTTTGTATGTCCTAAAGCGTCTCAAATCTACAACACACACACCACGTAAAATTGGATTCACATACTTTGTTTGAATGAAAACACAACACATGAATCATAACAATGAGATGATCTATTGGTTAATCGCTTCGTCCATGCTGTAAAGGATTGTACTTTCCAAAGTGAGTGTGAGTGTGAGTGTGTGTGTGTACCTGTTTGTAGAGGCACAGATATGTGCATCCTCCAGTTGGTTCGGACCACGGCTCTTCCTGCAGTCTCCAGTCTGACCACTATGGGACTGTCAACTGGTTCCTTCTCTATACGGTCACTTACATCCTACAAACAAACGCATGAAAACATGTGTACGCGCATACACACAGAGAGAGGGAGAAACAGACACACACACACACACACAGGTTAGTAAACAGGCCAGCTCATGCTCCACACTAACATGTCCCAAGAACCACATCTGAACATTTATATTGTACATTTGCTTACCATGTCAGCTTTTAGCAACCTCGCCGTTTCTTACAAGAATTAAACACACTTGGGGGCGTAAATGTCACCCACAACATCTCTTGCTATGCAACAGATTACATGCGTCTCTGCAGGTATAGGGCATAGCAGTGGCGGCCATTTTGTGGTGCCACAGATAGAAAACCCATTAAATGTTTCCATAGAGATTTCCAAAAATATTGATATAAATTATTTTAAGCCTGGAACCAAGCCATACAGGCTCCTGGTGAATCATAAAACCATAAAACATTTGACTCTGGGTCAAAAAATATTTAATATTTATATTTATTTTGCGGTTTTCAAATATTTGACTTTTAACTGTTTCAAGAAACAAACAATAAAGCACACACATCCACACACTAAAGTACCAGGTGCCGGGCAGAGGTCACTCAGGTCACTCAGGTCGAAACGTCACGTCCATTGGTGGAAACCGAATCAATTTTAAACTTTGGAGCATGATCCAGTGTGCGGACTTTATTGTTTTTTGCTAACCAGTTCAACACGCAGACACAAACCTGGAAGAACAGCAGCTGCTTCTCAGGACTCCAGAAGAAAGGATGTTTGAGCACACAGGAAGTGGAGGGGCGGGACTCCGGGTCAGGGCTGACCATTCGCTCGATCAGATCTCGAGCTATGACATCATCTGATTGGGTGGAGAGGAGACAAGGTTTGTTTAATAGGGAGGGGAAAAAAGTATACATTCTGCAATCATGTTTGAGACACACACACACTCACCATGCATATCCTCCATGAAGTGTGAAAGTGTGTATTCCCCAGCCAGGATGTTAACTTGTCGTCGCAGGGTGTCTCCAAATGGATGCTGCCCCCCGCTGACCACATAGTAGAACACACAGCCTGCTGAGAACACATCCACAGCTGCTGTCTGGAGAGGAGAGGAGAGGAGAGGAGAGGAGAGGAGAGGAGAGGAGAGGAGAGGAGAGGAGAGGAATACCCTTCAAGATGGTGTATTATACAATAGGGTGGAACTAAGTGTAGTCACATTACAACATCTCAACAGTTTCTGTACAGCTAAACATTTGGCAGACCAGTCATTTCAGTAATTTGAAAGTCATGTTAACGAGTTTGGACAATGTATGGTGTGTGTGTGTGTGTGTGTGTGTGTGTGTGTGTGTGTGTGTGTGTGTGTGTGTGTGTGTGTGTGTGTGTGTGTGTGTGTGTGTGTGTGTGTGTGTGTGTGTGTGTGTGTGTGTGTGTGTGTGTGTGTGTGTGTGTGTGTGTGTCATGTCATACCGGGTTGTTACCAGGCGTATCCCGCAGCACCTCGGGGGCGATCCAGCCTTCAGTTCCTGGTATTCCAGAACGCAGGGAAAAGCTCGTTCGACCATCCATGATCTTCTTACAGAGGCCAAAGTCCGAGATGAGAGCCCGGACCTGGCCCAGAGCCCCGGGACCAGAGAGCAGGATGTTCCTGGGCTTCAGGTCCCGGTGGACTGAGGGGTGGGAGTTGAGGAGGAGGAGGATGGAGGGAGAGGTGGGGAAACACAGAGACGCTTTTAATGTTTAACTGCCCGAGTCTGATAGAGAGCTGTAAAATGTATATGTGTGTGTGTGTGTGTGTGTGTGTGTGTGTGTGTGTGTGTGTGTGTGTGTGTGTGTGTGTGTGTGTGTGTGTGTGTGTGTGTGACAGACCTATGTTTAAGGAGTGGAGATGAGAGAGGCCACACATGGTTTGCTCCAACAGGCTCACAGCGTTTATCCCAGGGAAAGAGGATGGTTCCTCCACGTACTATAGAGTACACACACACACACACACACACACACACACACACACACACACACACACACACACACACACACACACACACACACACACACACACACACACACACACACACACACACACACACACACACACACACACACACACACACACACACACACACACACAGGTTTGTACTTATTATCTTATGGGAAAGTCAAAAGCAATTTTATGTTTAAACTGCAGTTTGTTTTTGGTTGTTGCCAATTCTAATCCCATCACTAACCTCAACCCCTAACCCTAAACCTAATCCCTAAATCCTAACCCTGAAACCAACCTATATCTTTTATTAATTGGAACTTTAGCTCAAAAAATCTTTTTAGCCATATAAATGACCATTTCTATCAAAAGGACACGGAAAATATCCCCACAAGGTTAATTTTGACACATACTATATTACTATCCTTGAAGTTTGCTTTGAAAGAACGTCACATCGCCATCTTTGAACATTATGCCAACAATACCAATGTGCTTTAGAGGGGGGGCTGCTGCAGTCATGCAACGGGGGTCTTAGGGTACTGGTTTCACATGCACACAGACCTGCTGCAGAGTGGCAGTGCACAGCTCTATGGCGATGTAGGTGAACAGATGGTCTCTTTCTGTGCAGAAGTAGCGGATCACATTAGGGTGTGTGTCGGACTGTCGCAGCAGCTGCACCTCGCGTTCTGCTACCTCGAAACACTCTGGGAGGATGCGTTTCACTGCTACGTTGCGGTCATCAAAACGACCCCTACACACACACACACACACACACACACACACACACACACACACACACACACACACACACACACCCACAAGAACAATGTCTTTAATCTCGAAACTCTTTGTTAAAATTCAGTTTAACCAGCGGTTAGGAATTAAAGGGATACTTCACTTCCGGGCCGCCGACACATTTAAAAAAAATATTAAAAATAAATGAAAAAAGTTATGGAAAATTCATGGCCCCCTCACGCATTAGAGTGTCCTACTAATGTGTGAGGGGGCCATGAATTTTCCATAACTTTTTTCATTTATTTTTAATATTTTTTTTAAATGTGTCCCCGGCCCGAAAGTGAAGTATCCCTTTAAGTGTCTTGCCCAGGCCAGGGCACTTCGACACGGGCGGGGCAAGAGGCGAACCGCTGACCTTCTGATTACCAGTTGGCCTCTCTACCCCAAAAGCCGGAGGGATTGTGTCCTTGTTGCTGCACTAGTAGTGACATTTACTGGGCTGGGAGAGGAACTGGGGAAGCTAGAGTAAAACCATTGGACTCTCCCAGTGAAAGCCCTCACTGTCAGGTGAAAATAAAATGACTAGCGACTCCAAGCTATCAGTTATCAGTGAAGACGTGGTTGTCTACAGTACACCCTCCTCAGAGCAACAGCGGTGGCTGGCAGTGACAGGGACCACCGTAGTACATGTGCAAATATAAAGAGTAGAAAAATAAATGTGAACAGATGCACTACCTGAAGACAAACGTTCCCGCGGTGCCATGTCCCAGGATCTCAGAAGGACTGAAAGAGATTTTCCCAACTTCAACCTCGTCGCTACCCCCTTCTAACAGAGACAGGAGGAACAGACAACCAAAGAACAGGTGAACTCATACATGTTACAATAAGACAGTACATTAACCACTTAATATATTATTTGTTGTATGACAAATTGTGAAAATAGCTCATCTACAAGCTTGCAATGTGTCACAATACAATGTGTTGTGAGCTTGAATATCTATTTTCAAAATGTTTGAAAAAATTAAAAAGGTTTATATTTTTGGGACACCAGGTTAAACGTGGTTACGTGCTTTCGTTCCACAAAGTATGTCACAATGACTAGAATGCATTGGTCTACACAGTAGTCCAATTAACTGCATTTTAAGCATTTGTCCAACCCTTGAATAAAAACTCATGGATATTTTCGTATAAATATATCCTATAATCCAAGCATAAGGAAGGTTTTCCAGTGCTTGTACAAACGCTGGTGTATCACGGCTTGGTTTATCTTCGACGTGAGGATGTGTGTGAGTCACCTGTCGTGGCTTTGTGGCCCGTGGTGTTGTTGTGTCTGTCTGTGTCTGAGCTGCCGGTGAGGTGAGGATTACGGGGAGGGTCAGTGGAAGCAGGCGGGGATCCTGTAGTAACAACGGTAAGAACAGGGATTATTTTATTATTCCTGAATTTTAAAAACACTTCCGGGGCTGAAAGCCTTTTTTTTTTTTATTAAAATCCTTCCAAGTCGGCCAGGACACCCATGACCCATTCAAATTGCATTATAAAACAAAATGTGAGACGCCAGGGGGTTAAAGGTAGGGTAAGTGATTTTCTTTGGTTAAAATAAGTGTTAAATAGCTCTGTATTCTGATAGTACTCATATACTCCATTGCTATAGCGTTTGTTCGGTAACAGGAGTCTCCCTGTCTCTCCAGCTCTTTATTAAAAGATGCATTTGCAGGTCGGGAGGGCATTCTGCTCACCACTGGAGACGTTTGTGTCTGACGAGAGCTGCGTGTCTGTTGAAAGGACCGTGTCAGAGGATGGAGAGGTCACGGCCTGCGTGGGAGACTGCATGCGCTGGAGACGAGACTCCAACGCTTCCTCCAGCTGCCTTTGGGCTTTCTGCTGTTGGGCTGCACGCTGTCCAAACACACAAACACACACACACACACACACACACAATGAATTTCATCTTGAAGAGGAATCTATAGCTACTAGCTTGTTAGCCGTTTGTTAACAGGGATGAAACACTAGGATTTGCATTATTAAAATGTACTTGATGTGACTACCAGTCACCACATGGTGTCGCCAAACTACCAAACAGCAAATCCTACTGAGTTTGACATTAATAATGGTGCACACTTGCACACACACACACACACACACACACACACACACACACACACACACACACACACACACACACACACACACACACACACACACACACACACACACACACACACACACACACACACACACACACACACACACACACACACACACACACACACACACACACACACACACACACACACACACACACACACACACACAGAGAGGGACTCACAGAGGGGTAAGTGAGGGCAAAGGCCAGCCATCCTCCTAGCAGCAGTGTTAGAACAGCCACAGTCAGAGGGTCCTGAGACAGAGAGACAGGCAGCACATTGGACCTCCTCCGGCCCTGACTTTGGGTCCTTCCAGCCACACCGCCTCCATCAGCATCATCATCATCATCACCATGGCTACCAGCGACCGTCTGGAACTAGAGTAAAGAACAGGAAGAGAAGTTAGGAGAGTTAAGAAGAAAATTAAGAGTAGAAAAACGTTTTAACCCATTCAAACCGGGAACGCACTTTAACCATTATTTTATCCTTTGGCTATTCAAAAATCTTTTTTTTTTATCATGAAAATTTGTGCAAATCTTTGAAAATATATGGATTTTTAAAGCGATTTTATTTTACTCAAATCTTTACTTCTGGGGGTTCCCGGGAACAACATTTTGGGTGGTCCTTGACGTTGGTTCTTGAAGTTTGAGAACCACTGATATAGCAACATAATATATATTTTTTTAAACTGTTAGGATTTAGAAGACATTTGTAGAATCCCCAGAAGCAAAGATTTGAGTTAAAAATGTTCACTTTAAAAAGTGAGATGACTAGTGGCAGCTGGAGATGGGGCATAAATCTACTGTATGCCCATGGGCCACGTCATTTGGACAACAGCTTAATGCTGACAATCGTAATACTGGGACATTCTGTCATCTCAGGGGGGTGGAGTGCATGATGTATGATGTTTAATTTTCCTGATAACAATTAACATCAACCACAGTTCAATTTGACATCATCCGTGGGGATTTCAACACTCATATTTTTGTATAGAGCACATTTTGAGTCAGAAATGGCTAGATTTAATATAACTTTTGCACAGAAATAGAGAAATTAAAATAGTAGGGTGTTACCAATGATGCTAATTCAGGTTGCATTCCATTCAGGTCAAACAGAGTCAGGGTGCAGTTATAATAGTGTGCATGTTGGCTCACTGGAAACTAGGCTCTGCTAAACTAAATTGCTAAACTAAATTGAACAGAACATTAGTATCATTGGTATTGGTAACACCAGTGTTTACCCTACTACACTTTCATGTCAATGTGGCTGCCATGAAAAAGGCAGCATATATTGGTTATTTTCATGTCTTCTTCTTTTCGATATGTTTCTGATCCTGCACAACACAGGCCATACATCTTATAATGTATCTTACAATCACCATGCGTCTCACTTAGACAGAGAGAACAGTTCCCTCTTTCTGACCATAATTGGTCTTGTTTATAATATTTATGTCCTTGATGACTTAACTCCATCTGGCTGTTATAAATCCTGCTCCATAAATTCAAGAACTAAATGTTTTCAGTTCTATTTCGATCCTCCCATGTCTTATAATCCTTGGAATAGTGAAAAACATTCATCATTCCTGCCACCTCTCTCTGGACAGAGTGTGTCCCCTTAGACTCACAACAATAAACCAAAGTAAGATTTGCTCCGTGGTTAATCGAGAACGCACACCCATAAAAAGAAATGAATGCAAATGGAAGAGCACAACAAAAATGGGAAAGCAAAATGTGTTTCATTTACAGTTTAGAGAATTCATGACGATATCCCTCTAAAGACTGCTTCACATCATTATTTCTCATCCTTTATCAGTTAAAGTCCCACAATCTCAGAGTTATTCTCAGAACTACAAAACTGCTGATGTCGAACACAAAGTTCAAAACTGTAGTCTTTTTCTCAGAAAAATTAGATTGGAAATTATTCCTACCGAAACCGAATGAGATATCACAATGTTATCTCATCAGTGAGAAGATGTCCTCATAAACGCCTCTAACTTACATGTATCCCACATAGCACTACTCTACAACTACATAATCAATAGCTGCCTGCAGCTTCCACTCGTCCATGCTCAGCAACTACAGTATGAACCAATCGCTCTGTTCTTTCTAAAGTCCTAGAAAAACTTTTCTAGATTGCTAAACCAGGCTCTCAACCTCAGGATGTTCTAAACCACAGCATGCTAGAAGAGGAGAAACAATTTATGATTGACAAGTCCCTGAAGAAAGTGTAGCCGCTGCTGGACCTTGTGGCAGACATCTGAACAAGCCTTGTCAGTTCATTGTCAGTGTGTCCAGGTATCTGTTAGATTCATCCTGGTTTATGTTCTGGTCATGGATAACCAATGCATTTAGGGTTGAATACCATCTCCTTTCCTCCTGTTGTCTTGACACTGAGGATGAGGAAGTGTCACACCACTGGACACAGTTCTGGATCTCTGTATACAGCTGTGTCTGATGTGTCAGACATGAGACCCATGATGGCTGCATCGTCAGAAAACGTTCTAATATAAGGTGCATTCCAGTGGTGGAAAGTAACTAAGTACATATACTCAAGTACTGTACTTAATGTTGTGGTATTTTTACTTTACTGGAGTATTTCCAATTTGCAGTGCTTTTACTTCTACTCCACTACATCTCAGAGGCAAATATTGTACTTTTACTCCACTACAATTATTTGAAAACTTTAGTTATTTTGTAGATTATTATTACAAAACCACTTCAGCTCTATATACATTTCGGCCATTTGAGAATAGCCGATTTACAAGCTCACAATGTGTCGCAATGCGACGCATTGTGAGCTTGTAGATCTGCTATTTTCAAAAGATTTTAATGCATTTTATGCATTTGAAAACTTTGTGAAATGGGACATTCTGCATATTGAGTACTTTCTCCATTTTGATACCAATACTTTTGTACTTTTACTAAAGTACATTTTGAATTCCGGACTTTTACCTGTAACAGAGTATTTCTACATTGTGCTATTGCTACTTTTACTTAACTAAAATGTCTGAGTACTTCTTCCACCACTGGTGCATTCACATCAGATGCAATAAAAAAAATCACGTCGCATGAATCACAGGAAATGTGTCTGTTGCAATGTGTCTGTTTACACCGGAAACGTTATTTTTGCTGAAGTGGAACATTTTTCAACGTGTGTGATTTGTGATACTTCAGGCATACACATCTTTGTCTGTTTACACATCATAGAGATTATATTTCAAGCGGTGTTACTCACATGGTGCTGGTCGTAGCGGGCGGCGGGGGTGACGGGGGAAGCAGGGGTTCGAGGAGGGATGACGGCTTCGCCGGATCGCTGAAGGTTGGCCGGGAACTCCCTCAGCATGGTGGTGTGGGCTAGCGGAGGCAGCTCATGATGGCCTGTTACACACACAAACAATGACATACATTTATAGTAGTGTTTTCTATTGTGTGCCAAGATGGCGGTCTAATCTATCCGCTGTCAATGATGTCAAATTTAAGATGGGTGTTTTAATTGAAATTGGAGAACTTGTTTTTTCAAAGTGAGGTGTCTCCAGCTCTGCCACAGGTCCTGTCTGTGTAGTTTTATTTGCACCGCTCTTGACTGTGTTACAGTAGCTCTGGAGTAATAACCAAAATTGCCCTGAGAGCACCCTGGTGTTCTATCCATTTGATTGGACGGCGGCATAATGGTTATAGGTTACAGCTGGTTCAGTTTACATAAAAGGTTAGAAGTTTGTTGAGCTGTGTGGTGTAGTGTTAACATCTAGGGTTTTATTTGGCATTAATTAATAACTTTTTGTTACGGTTAGGCACTGTAAGTATGGTTGAGTTTAGGTATTGGTGAGGTGTGTGGTCTCGAGCATCTCGACTGTGGTCACAGACTTTAGTCTTTGACCAATAAAAACAATGCGATTGACTTGAAAAATGGGGAGTGTCCTTTCACACTAGACATTAGAATATAATAAGTGCCGGTCGTAAGAATCAACGGACTCCAGTCACCGACCGATTTTGTTTGTCACTCTGTCTGGGCGTTCTCTCTCTTGTTACCTCTTGTGAACCTCTGTTAGATTTTTGGAGTCTGAACCTTCGCCTGTGACCTTGACCTTTTTGCCAATTTACTTGCCTGTGTTTTGGATTACACCTGTTAATAAAGCCCCTTTACCTTCTCTACACATTTACTGAGCCCTTTGTGTCATGGGGTTTTCATTACCAAACTATTGAGACACAGTCAATGCAACTTCCAGGGGAATTGATCCCAACCAATAGCCTTGAATCCCTAGAGTTTGGGTTTGTCAGGGTGTGTGTGTGTGTGTGTACCAATGAGCAGCCAGTGGTTCTGCAGGCTGTTTGTGCTGCCTGGAGGGTAGCGTACATCAGTGGAGGGTGTGATCTCACACTCTCCTCTCTCTCGGACTGTGACTCCCGCTGTCATCGGACCTTCGATGCGGGCCAGCGTCAGCCCCCGAGGCTGCATGGGGAGACAACCAACCAGTAACATGAGCCAGTCCACATTTTGAAGCCATCTATTATCATGGTGTAACTCAACACTGTGTGTGTGAAACCTGGCTTTGATATTTCTGGGTAAAGGCAGTGAATTGTGCACAGAATGGATACCCTATATAGAGGTACCGAAGTTCTGATGTCACTCGTTCATCCCCTGGGTCACAGAAGTAATTTCTCTATGGAGAATAACAAAATAAACAATTTGTCCCGGTGCTATTGCCAGGGAGGAGGCTCTGTATCGTTTACGATAGTCAGTCACTCATATTTGATAGTCTGTTTCTGGAGAAAATTTAATTAATTCGGCAGCGGTAAAGTTAGCGTTTTCTCGCCGTCAGTTGATGCTTCATATCCACATAAGTCAAACCGCCGTGCTCAACACAGTTCTTATTTGACGCAATATTAAATCTATGTCTATGGGGAGAAAAAAAAAGTGACCCAGGTAAGATGCGTAAATTACGTCAGACTTCGGTGCTCTATTAGTTATGTGACCTGACTCATCTACTGATGCTAATATATTAAAAAGCAACACGTGGTCTTTGTACTCACCACCAGTGACACACCGTGGTGGACCAGTGAGGTCGAGGCATACAGGTGGGAGTCCAGCTTGCCAACGTAAAGAGTTGGACTACAGAGCAAACGAGATTAGTATCACTGTAATCAATGAAAGAGAAACCCTGCCATCACCAGTGGGTGTGTGTGTGTGTGTGTGTGTGTGTGTGTGTGTGTGTGTGTGTGTGTGTGTGTGTGTGTGTGTGTGTGTGTATAATTCTCCTCTTACACAAGTTGGGTTTGTGCGCTGGCCTGCTCCTTCACAAACTGGTAGCTCCATTTGAGGGTGGAGTGTGAGTCTGCCTGCTCATTGGCCGAGGCGAAGGTTAGGAAGCGCAGAGTCTCCATGGCCAGCGACAGGTGAGGGGCGTGTCTCAGCGAGTCTCCGGTGTACAGGTAGACCCCGACCACAGGAGAGCCGTAGTTCTGACTCCACAGGACATCACCTGGAAAAACAAACACACACACACACACACGTAACAAACACACAGACACAGACACACACACGCAAGCACACACGCCTATTAGGGCTGTCACGAATCCAAATTTTAAGAAGATTGATCGTCACACAAATAATTGCGATTATGCGATTATGTAACAATTGCAGTTATTATGCTATATGGGGAATAAGGGCATTTTAGTAATACACATGTCATAGGCATTCACATATACACACAAACATGCAACCATGGCACATCACTTACGAATTTAAATGCACACACACACACATTTGTATTACTATACTTGTGAGGACATCAACAAAATTGGCCTCACAATAATTTAAATTCTACGATCCTTGTGTGGATATTTGTCCCTCACAACTATAGTAACTACAAGTAAACACACACACACACACACACACACACACACACACACACACACACACACACACACACACACACACACACACACACACACACACACACACACACACACACACACACACACACACACACACACACACACACACACACACACACACACACACACACACACACACACACACACAGCAATCATGGGTAAAGGAAGCAACGCCTCCTCCAAATTGAGCGGCTTCCTATAATAGCTGATATTGAGCAGTACCTTGCTAATTGTTTAGCACTCCTTTTGGAGAGGCCGGCCATTTGCAGGCCCCTTACAACCAACTTGTGCACGTGCCCTAGACTACCAAAGATAAAAACCAAAAGTTTACATCTGTAGCCTAGCTGAGAGATGGTCTGCTCTAGCTGATGATATTTTAGCACTTTGGTTAGGAAGGCTTCCTCTAAGCTGTAATCAAAAGTACAGCCGACCTCGAGAATGAACACCTCCCTATGGTTTTCATTAACAACATTCATTATATGTTGTAAATATACACACATTAATTTCAGCAAGGGGTAGGGTCTAAATTACACATGCACAGACAAGATTTTCTTAAGAGAAAAGAGAGAATCAAGAGCTAGTATGGTCTGACTCAAACCTGGGTATATTATGGTCCGTGCACCAACTGGCTGCTGAGCCACCAGGCACCCACACATTCACACACCTAAAACAAACAAGACAAACTGTGGACACGTCCCTACCCGTCTCTCTGTCAACCGTCACAACCAGACCGTCACCACTGGACACCAGGTGAGCCATCTCTGTAGGAGAGAGGTCAGAGGTTAAACGTTAACACACACATGTGCAAAGTGGGGCCCGTGGGGGAGGGGGGGGGGGTGTTAGCTTGTTGATCTGGAATATACAATTACAAATATTATATTTATTACAAATATATTACAAATATTTACAAAAATACAGAAAATAGCATGATGTCATTACTGTAAAACTGTTTACAAATATTTTAAATATTTACAAAAAAAAAGAAAAAGTGTTGTGAGCTTGTAGGTCGGCTATATTTTAAAAGCCATTTACAAGCAATAGGGGGCTCCTAGCCTGGTAAACCATCCTGGTCGCGTGAATTTACATATCATGTGTCTTCTGCAGACCGGTCTGGCCCCAAGCGCTGGGTGGGCGTTTTGTAGAAACCAAACGGTTGAAGAGCCAATCAGCCGGGATGGTTTCCCAGGCTAGAGGGCTGCAGTCAGAGGCTATGGCTATGTGGGGTCCATGGCATAAAGACTATCCAATTATTCCACGTACTGTAGTCTTGTTTCTCATCATACGGGGGAGCAGAGTAGTCATTGTACGTCGCGTTCCATCGCAGCTCCTGTGTTTTGGTGTCGAACATGGTGATCATGTATTCTGGAACACAAACAAACAGACATACATAAACATCACATCACATCATAACTTAGCAAGTGTGGCTGCTTCCTAATGGTTCAAAATGCCCACTTTAGTCTATTGACTCCAAACATATAGCTGACGCATCACAACTCAATTAGACTCTTGAAACTAGTTAATCTTTTAACTGTTTACTGAAGATAAAAGATTACTGCCAAAGATAAAATGAAACATATTAACATGTTACCCAAACAGAGGGAAGCAAATGCTTGAGCTAGTTAATAGATACATCAAGACCACTTGGGAAATATAACCAAAGGGTGACTGAAAAGCAATACTACAGAATAACAAATTATATCAACAAATATTTATTTCTTTTACTGGCATGCATGTGTGCGTGCATGCGTGCGTGCGTTACCTGTGCGACCTATGTAGAGCAGAGGGGTGTTGGGGCAGATGGAGTCAGAGGAGGATGTGGTTAAAGTGGTCTGCTTCTCACCTGTTTCAGGATCCACTACAAACCACACATCCTGTTTCTTGCCTGCAAACATAAACACACACATCGCTAATAAAGATATACAGTAGGTGAAATACCCTGACCAGGGATGTCAAACTGGCAGTCCGGGGGCCACAGCCAACCAACAGGCAGATGATTTTGAGAAAAAGCAAAAGATACGGCCATTTATGCATGTAGGCTGTTGCAAAGATATACAACACAATGAGACGTCACACTGAGAAAAACGTGATAACTGTGTCGTAGGACGCAGAACACAAAAGTTAAACAAACTTGAAGCAGTGCTGAAAAAAACAGCAACTTCTATTCACCAAAAGCAGATCTCTGTGCAAGCTTTCTTTGTAATGAACATGAATAAACCTAAAGTGTGCTGGCAGGTGCAAAGATCTAAATTAAATTAAACTGGCGTTCACAGGCAAGTGAAACATGTGTGAGCAAAACACATTATGATGTACTGAGTGTTGGATTTCCTTTCTTACTATGAAGAATAAGAAACCCAATTTGTCATGTGAAACCTTTTGTAGACACAGCAGGAACAGTATTCTGCATTTATCTCCGCTCGATTTCAAATGGTTTATTAATAGAAAATGGTTGGCCTCCTAAAACTAAAATAGCATCGTCTTTTCATCTCTCATCATCACAAATGTCTTGTAGCCTGTGTGACTGTAATACACATTCATGAAATTAGTAAACAGAGACACTGTAGTTATAGCAGAGAATGAGACAGCAGCCTGAAAAAACAAAGGCAGTGACAGCTGTGGGAGTATATGCGTGTGTCTGAACGTGCATGCACAATGGGTGCGCCCACATGAAGTCACATTTTGCCCATGACCTGAAATCTGCCAACATATGAAAACATGCAAGGACATACACACGCACACGCACGCACGCACGCACACACACACACACACACACACACACACACACACACACACACACACACACACACACACACACACACACACACACACACACACACACACACACACACACACACACACACACACACACACACACACACACACACACACACACACACACACACACACGTCTCACCAGTATACAGTATGCCATCAGAGCTCTTGCAGGGAGCTGATTGGACCAACTCTGGGATGGTAAAAGG
The DNA here is from genome assembly GCF_963280865.1 of Gymnoscopelus braueri. NCBI lineage: Eukaryota > Metazoa > Chordata > Actinopteri > Myctophiformes > Myctophidae > Gymnoscopelus > Gymnoscopelus braueri. The sequence continues at coordinate 56,013,182 of NC_137604.1, read as the reverse complement.
CAGTTTCTGTAAATGCACAGCAATGTTATAAATCACAAGGACACACATGCAAGTGTGCAGGCACGCATACATGCAAACATATACATTAACTTACATGTATTTAGGCCTGTCACAATTATTACATAATCGTCCAATTGCGATTGTTTGAGATAATCGCAATTATTTGAGATTATTCAGCATAATCGCCATAATCGTTTCCATGTAAAAAAATAAAGTCATGCATTTTCAAATATTAATAAGCAGACATAGCTGATCTACAAGCTTATAACGCGTCACAGTGACGCGTTGTAAGCTTGTAGATCAGCTATTTCTGCTTTTTAATATTTGCAGAAATAGCTTTTAATATAAGCAGAAATAGCTGGTCTACAAGCTTACAGTGTATCACAAAGTGACGCATTTGTAAGCTTGTAGACCAGCTATTTCTGTTTTTTAATATTCCACTATTTAAAAAATTGTTGTTAAAGTATAAAATTATTAAACATGTCATTAAATATGTTTATTTAAGTTATTTGGCATATCTGCCCTGTGCAGTTTTTGATTACGAAGCCTAAAAGGCAAACAGTAATTACATTTTAATTCATATGTTCCAGTGTTTGTGCCAAAAACACAATTAAAATCGTTAATCGCGGGGGGGCGCTGTTGAGCAAACCATGGAGTAAGACGTGGATTTGCGAGCTCCGCAGAACGTGTAATTAAATAATGATTTGAACGGCACAAAACTTCAGTTCACTGCGACATACTAACTTTGTAAGCTTGAATAAGTACTTGGATTGTTTCTCAACCGAAAATATGGCTCAGAAGAGCACCAGACGATACACAGTCTACACTCATGGCGTCGCTGAGGCCTACTTCACCAGCTGTAGCCTCAGTCTCGAGTGATAAGGATGCCGGCTCGGGAGTCGCGGCTGCGGCTCTCAGCACGGAGGATTTCAAACGTGAGCTACTCTCTTCTCTTCGCTCAGACTTTGTAGATATGATGAAAACAGAGTTCAGAACGGTCTTAGAGAGCGAAATGGCGACGATTCGAAATGATGTTCATGCAATTAAGACAGGATTTGAAGAGTTTAAATCGGTAATTAATACTGATCTAGCCTCAGTGCGCAACACCCTTGGCGACGCTGAGCACAGCTGGTCAGGCTGCTCTGATGACATCACAGCACTGCAGGGTGAGATTAAACGACTGAATTCTGTGACTGACTCCTTGCTGAATAAATGTGACGACCTTGAGTCAAGGTCAAGACGACAGAACGTGAGGATACTGGGGGTACCAGAGGGTCCCCACAATAGCTCTCCTATCTTCGTGGCAGATCTACTACAGAAAGCATTCCAATTGGGGGACAAGGTGATGGTGGACCGCTCACACAGGACCTTCCAGCCGGTACCCAAGCCAGGTCAGCCGCCTAGAACCATCATAGCACGCCTCCACTACGCCGCTGACTGTGTTGAGATACTACGTCTTGCCAAGACACATCAGAGGCTTAAGGTAAATGACATGACTATTTCTGTCTTCCCTGACCTTCCTGCTCGGGTGGCCAAAGCCCGCGCTGCCTTCAATGATGTGAGGAATCTACTCAAAGGTCTACCCGGGGTCCGGTATGGCATCACCCATCCCGCCCGATTCCACATCACCTTCAACGGCGTGGAGAAGGTCTTCCTGGACTCCAGGGAGGCCCAGTCCTACACCATACAGACCATCATTCCTCAGACAACTCGAGCAGGCAACACTTCACCCTGAGCGAGCAGCACGTCACCTCGAGCGAGCAACACGTCACCCCGACCGGGCAACACGTCACCTCGAGCGAGCAACACATCACCCCGACCGGGCAGCACATCATCTCGAGCAGGCAGCACGTCACCTGAGCCACCTCCATAGCTTATTTAGGCTTACATAAGAATAACCAGCACAAGCTGACTTTATTATTATTCCTTCATTCACCCCTTTTGCTACTTTGATACAGGTCTATTCAGTTAAGCCTCATACAGGAGAGGGGGCTCTTTAATATTGTAAATATCCAAGGCTATTGTGTGTGTGTGTGTGTGTGTGTGTGTGTGTGTGTGTGTGTGTGTGTGTGTGTGTGTGTGTGTGTGTGTGTGTGTGTGTGTGTGTGTGTGTGTGTGTGTGTGTGTGTGTGTGTGTGTTTTGTGGTGTACTTTTTGTCTAGAATAGGCTTGGGCTTTTGTTTATTTTCATTTATATTATTTTGATCTCTATTTAGATATCTATCTTACTAGTTATGACCCTACAGCCAGTGGCTTTGTTATAAATATCTCATTTATCATAATTCTATTTTATTTTTATTATTCCTCTCCACTTCGGATGGTTGTATAATATACAATCTGAGAGCACTGTACACGACTTTCTTTTTTGAAAAGTTCCTACTCTTTTCCTTTATTTTAAAATATTTGGACATTGATCATTAGCGGTGCTCTCTAATGCTGTGAGTGGACATACATTTTTTAGATATTTCTAAATCCTGATCATTGGACTGTCATTGTTCACGGCTTAATGCTCATATTAAGGGTCTTTTATTTTATTCTATTTATTTATTTTCCTCCCTTCTGTGTGAGGCTGAGATCTCTGTATAGGGGTTGATTTTGTATTTATTTTTGTATTCATTTTTCTACTCAATGTTGTCATTTTTCAGCTTTGTGATCTAATAGTTTTTGTGATCTATCTAAGATATATTCACCAATGTTTATCGCAGATTGGGCCTTTACAGTTTAATAAGAATTGTTCTTCGGACCGCGGTGGGTTCAGCAATCCTCCAGTTTTGCATAGCGGTTTCCCTGTTTTTCTAGCACTCATTATGTGCTTTTCCTTCTCTAGTGTAGAGAGGGATAGTGCGATCTCCCACGGATTGGGAGACCAGCACAGGGGTTTAGGTTCCCCTTTTTCCACCCGTTTTTTCTTTTTCCCCTTTTTGTTTTTTGCTAAATGTGTTTTTATTTTTTATATATGCCTTTTCACTTTTGAACGATTAAGCTTGAGGGTTACAGTCTATCTAGATTTGATGCACCTGATTTTATTACATAATTTAGAAACGCATTATGGTGTCTCCTAATGTTGGTACTCTAGGTTCAATTCGATTTATTAGTTGGAATATTAAGGGGATCCACCATCCAATTAAACGTACTCGTGTATTTACACATTTGAAATCTCTGGGTGCAGAAATTATGTTTTTGCAAGAAACCCATCTCCGTACATGTGATAACTCTAAACTTGAGAGGGGTTGGATTGGACAGATTTTTTGTTCTAAATATGGTGATAGATCTAGGGGTGCAGCCATACTGATTAAGAAGGGAGTTCCTTTTGTTCCAACTTCAGTGATTGCAGACAATAACGGCAGATACATAATTGTTTCTGGGAATCTTTTTGGCTCACAGGTTGTACTGGCTAATGTTTATGGACCCAATTGGGACAATCCACAGTTTTTCTCTCGTTTTATAGCAAAGCTACCAGACCTTCACACGCACTATCTGATCCAGGCCGGGGACTGGAACCTCGTACAGAACCCAGGTTTAGATAAATCCAGACCTAGGCCCGGCAGTACAATTTCCAAATCCGGTAAGGTTGTTTTGTCATTTATGGACTCGTATAAACTTACAGATCCTTGGAGGAAGGCTAATCCCACAGCTAAACAATACTCATTTTTTTCACATGTTCACCGTTCATTCAGCCGAATCGATTTCTTTCTTCTCGATTGTGGGTCTCTCCCGTTTGTCACAAACTGCCAATATCACAATATAGTAATCTCTGATCATAGTCCAGTTCAAATGGATATGTGTTTCCCCAACAGTGTAGCGCCACAGCGTACCTGGCGATTGGATCCTTTAATGCTGGCCAGTGATAATTTCATAAAATTTTTGACTGACCAAATAGATACCTATCTGAATATTAATACTACCCCGGGGATGTCTTTTACTGTAATATGGGAATCTCTGAAGGCTTATCTCAGAGGACAGATCATTTCTTATTCGGCTTATGACAAAAAGAAACGCACAAAACGTATTACAGAACTGACCACTCAAATGGCTGAATTAGACCAAAAATTTTCTATTGACCCTGATCCTGAATTATATAAAGAACGTTTACTGCTCCAAACTGAATTTGACAACTTATCGATAAGACACACTGAACAGCTTTTATTTAAATCTAGGCAAACTTTTTATGAACATGGCGATAAGTCAGGTAAACTCCTATCCCACCAACTTAAACAGGCAGCGGCGAGTAGAGCTATTCCAGAGATACGTGTAGCACCTGGTGAGACTTCCACAAATCCCAAAATCATTAATGATCGGTTCAGAGAGTTCTACAGTAATCTTTATACATCAGAGTCCAATGTTGACTCGTCAGAGATTAATGCCTTTCTTGACAAAATTAACATTCCAGTAATTGACCCAGTGGCTCAAGTTGGCTTTGAGGCTGCCATATCGAATGAAGAAATCACTCTAGCTATTAATTCAATGCATAATGGCAAGGCAGCGGGGCCAGATGGGTTTCCCATAGAATTTTATAAAGCTTTTTCCACAAAATTGGCCCCCATACTAAGTTCAGTATACCAAGAAGCGCTCCTAGCCAAGAGGCTGCCAGAGACCATGACACAAGCAACTATTTCGGTTTTGCTTAAAAAGGGCAGAGATCCTCTGGATTGTGGTGCCTATCGGCCTATTAGTATTTTATGTTCTGATTACAAAATTCTCACCAAGATCCTCTCTCAAAGGATCGACACAGTGATCCCTAATATTATCGCACCCGATCAAACCGGTTTTGTACCAGGCAGACAATCCTTTTACAATATGCGGCGACTTTTCAATGTGCTCTACTCTTCTCATTCAACCCTCCGGGCGGAAGCGGTGCTCTCGCTCGATTGTGAGAAAGCTTTTGATAGAATTGAGTGGAAATACCTTATGGCGGTACTAGAAAAGTTTGGATTCGGCCCATCATTTATTGATTGGATCAGATTACTTTATACCGCTCCTAAAGCTTCAGTGATAACCAATTCTATACGCTCAGATTACTTCTCGCTTCACCGCTCTGTCAGGCAGGGCTGCAGTCTTTCGCCATATTTATTTAATATCGCTATTGAACCATTAGCTATAGCACTCAGAGAAGAGGACAGGGTGTCTGGTATTGAGAGAGGGGGCGCTATACACAAGGTTTCGCTTTATGCTGATGACCTGCTCATATATGTTTCGAGCCCAATTGAATCCGTCCCTCCGCTCATAGACATACTCAATCATTTTGGCAAACTTTCAGGCTATAAATTAAATTTTTCCAAAAGTTTGTTCTTCCCTATTAACCAATTGGCCCTAGATCTCAGTTATAACAACCTCCCGTTTAAGTTGGAACTTCAGTCTTTTACCTACCTGGGGGTCACTGTCACTCGATCCTATAAGGACCTATATGTGCGTAATTTTAAACAGCTGTTAGACCGCACCAAATCAGATCTTGAGAGATGGGCTTCATTACCCGTCTCTTTAGCAGGGAGGGTTAACACAATTAAAATGACAGTTTTACCCCGTTTTCTGTATCTATTCCAAATGATTCCATTGTTCTTACCTAAATCCATGTTCCGGGATCTCAACAGCTGTATCTCTACCTTTATTTGGAATAAAGCCCGTCCTCGAGCCAAAAAAGCTCTTCTAGAGTTACCAAGGTCATCAGGAGGACTGGGGTTGCCTAACTTTATGTTTTATTACTGGTCAGCAAATATCAAAAAAATGATTTACTGGGTATCAGTTCATGAAAACAAACGTGGCCCGACTTGGGCCCTCATGGAATCACTTTCTGATCCTAGGGTTTCTCCGGTGTCCATGCTGAGCTCTGCACTTCCGGGTGGTACTATTACACACATTAGTAATCAGGTGATAAAAAGCTCTCTCAAAATCTGGCGCCAATTTAGAAATCATTTTGGTTTTAAAAACATGTGTGGCCATATGCCCCTGACTAACAATCATCTTTTTCCTCCCTCCCGGACGGACACAGCTTTTAAGACATGGCACTCCAATGGCTTGATATTTTTTTGCGATTTATTTGTAGATGGTACATTTGCCTCTTTTGAAATCCTTCAACAGGACCACGAGTTACCAAAATCTCACTTTTTTAGATACCTCCAAGTACGTAGTTTTGCTAGGGAACATTTTCCATTTCCGACAATGCCAGATAAGAGTATACTAGACACCATACTAGATTGGGACCCATACACCAAAGGAAGCGTATCTAATATATATAAGGCCATACAGGAGATTAAACCGCCTCTCTTGGACAGAACAAAACTAGCCTGGGAACAGGACCTAGGTATTGATCTGGATGAGGATATCTGGGAGCGCTCTTTGAGACGCATTAATACCACCTCCCTGTGTCTCAGACACTGCTTGATCCAATTTAAAATACTTCATCGTTTGCATTTCTCGAGAGAAAAACTGTCCAAAATTTATCCTGATATAGATTCTACCTGTATTAGATGTAATCTGGAACCAGCCACTGTTGGCCATATGTTCTGGGGATGCACATCCTTGACTCAGTTTTGGAATAATATCTTTAATGCCTTCTCAACCATTTGTCATATTATAATTGAGCCCAATCCAATAACTGCTATATTTGGAGTTCCCAATGATGATGTACCAATTACCTCTCCTCAGGCCAACTTCATAGCATTCTCTTCACTTATAGCTCGGAGGCTTATTCTCCGCAATTGGAAATCAGATAAACCTCCAACATTTACGAGTTGGGTCAAGGATGTGCTGTCCTTTATACCATTAGAAAAGCTCAGGTACAACAGATACAAGTCTCGCCGAAAATTCATAAAGGCCTGGTCCCCTTTTATTGAGTTCACCCTTACTCTGTCTTTTCCTACAACTACTGAAAGTGATACTGTATTTTGACTCAATAAGTGTTTTCATTTTGTTCCTGTTTACTGTGGTTTCTAGAAATGCTGGTCGCTTCTCTAACTGTACTTGGATGCGTGGTACCCTATATTTGCCAAATGCATTGCTAACTGTCTGGTCTGGTTATGCTAAACCCCCTTAAGCTTATTAAGAACTTTTCCTTTTAATTTCAATTTTATTTATTTTTTGTCTATTGTTCTCAACTCGAACTTCAATTATTTACTGCTCTCGTATTTTATTTATTTTTTTTCTCCCCCATTTATAAATGTTGTTTTATTGTTGTAATTTTATTTTTGTGAGGGAACCAGGGAGGGTGGGGTATATGTGGGGTTGTATGTCCTTAAAACTGAAAATACCATAAATAAAGTTGTAAAAAAAAAAAAAAAAAATCGTTAATCGCAATTATTTGTATGACAATTAATCGTCAAGTAAAATGTCATAATCGTGACAGCCCTGCATGTATTTAATGTATATTATATATTTGGTTGGTTGGATCATTTTGTATCCAGAATGCAGAATCCAGAAGGTTTTGATAAAGAAGTTCTAGACAGTGTGTGGGATCTCATTGTGTGCATTTGGACTCTCCTTCTGTCCTACGCACCTGTGGTCAACCTTTTAGGTGTGCATCTGCCTTTCTTCATCAGGTATAGAAATTGTCAAGTAAAATAATCGTGTGGATCAACAACTCAATACAGAGAATTATAAAAAATAAAATAAAAAGTGGGATAATTTAGTCTGAGGTAACAGTCACATACAGACGGTGTAGCTTACCAAAAAGAAAAGATTTACAAACTAGCATGTGTTGTTGTTACCTTGCAGATTTGTTATATTTGGCAAGCCCCCCACCCTTGCGTGATGGAGGATAAATGAAGCGTTAACTGCTGATCTCACCATCAAGCCTTCCTTGTGTTTGCCACCCAGGACGTACAGGCTGCCATCGTTGGGGTCCGGGAGGAAACCTGGTCTGCAGAATGCAAGTCATACATGTCAGTTCACAGAGGTGGAAAAAGTACAATTTTTTTACTGAAGTAAAAGTATCAATACTACAATGTAGAAATGCTCCTAGTTTTTCCTTCCCGATACCGATTCTCATACCCACAACTTGTGTATTGGTCGATACAGAGTACCGATCCGATCATACCAGTGTGTAATTTAAAAACAATCTAGGACAGTGGTTCTCAAACTGGGGTCCAGGGACCCCCCAGGATTCCTTGAGGGGGTTCCAAATGGCCCCTCACTCACAGGTCTGTAACTCTGAGAGTGTACAAATGGCATGGTATCGGATTTGGCACAGACTGGCATACTCGCCGATACCGATACCAGCATTTTAGGGAGCATCGGCAGCTTTTCCGATACTGGTTATGGTATCGGAACAACTCTAGTGTGTGTGTGTGTGTGTGTGTGTGTGTGTGTGTGTGTGTGTGTGTGTGTGTGTGTGCGTGCGTGCTTGCGTGCGTGTGTAGATGAGTTACTCACTCGGTGAGGTAGACAGGTACTTGGATAATGGGGTCTGAAAGAAATGTACAGACACAATTATATTATTATAATTATGTGTGTCTTTTATGTCTTTCTCTCCCCACAATTGGTTGAGTCACGATGCCCCCCCCCTCCCAGGGTCTGTTTATGGTCCAGGTTTCTTCCCGTTAAAGGGGAGTTTTTCCTTGCTCATGGGGGCATGTTGAGTCTCTGTAGAGCCAAGGACCAAGGACCAAGGACCTCAACGGAAACAAGTCCGCAAGGACTTTTTTGGACGGACCTTTTAGAAAAAAGTATTATAAATGTAACTGTGATGTTTTACATTCTTTTTGCCTAATAAAAATTTCAATCAATCAATCAAAAAGAGAAGTGGCAGTGGGACCCCCAAAGTTATTGATTGATTGATTGATATTTTTATTAGGCAAAAGAATGTAAAACAACACAGTTACATTTATAATACTTTTGTCTAAAAGGTCCGACCAAAAAGGTCCTTGCGGACTTCAAATCAACATAAAAAACTGAGAAAAAAATACCACTATGTACAAAAAAAGCATCATGAAATATACAAAAAAAAAGGGGAGGGGGGTCGTCTGTCTACAGGGAAACTGGTACTACCTCCTCTTATGGCCTCCAGAAAGATGAGTTTTTAGGGCTGTTTTGAATGAGCCCAAGAACTGCATTTTTTGAGGGATGGGGTTAGGCTATTCAATACCTTGGTGGCCGTGCTGTAGAAGGAGAATTTGCCCATGTTTGTTTTATGGGTGGGTGGTACCAGATTGTTGTTTACACTCCCTCTAGTTTCGTGACTGTGGGTGTCACTAACTTTTTGGAGGTATTTTGACGGGTATAGGGGGCATTTCGGGCAAATCTGCATTTACAATTTTGAAGACCAGTCCCATTTTTAGTTGTTTCTTTCTTTCTTTCTTTCCTTTATTTATTCAGGGGAGCCCACTGAGAGCAAGCTCTCTTTTTCAGGGATGCCCTGATAACAGCATATAACACATATAAAATACATACATAATGAAAAACAATAACAAACATTTGAATCATATTACAATCATCACAGATGCAAATAAACACTGTTACATGAAACAGGTGCAGTTACTATGAAATGTGTCCTCGAGAAGTACCCTAAATGTCTCTATTGAGACCAATCGCTCCAGTTTCAGAGAGTCCTGAAGTTTGTTCCATTTGTGTGGAGCATAATACATGAAGGCAGTCTTTCCTTGTTCACTTTTCTTACGTGGACTGGTATATCTAATGTGTTTTTGTGAACGTGTTGAGTGTCCAGAAACCTTTGGTTCTAAGAGCAAAGATAGGTATAGAGGAAGCTTGCCACACAAGGCCTTATAAATAAAAATAATACAATGTTGCTCTCTGCGTACTGCGAGAGATGACCAACCCACTTTATCATATAAAATACAGTGATGGGTGTGATAGTCATCACCAGTGATAAAACGTAGGGCACTGTGGTAGACTGCTTCAAGAGGCTTAAGTGTAGAGATTGAGGCATGCATGTATAGCACATCACCATAGTTTAACCCTGTCTTCCACCCTGAGCCAGCCTAGGCTGGCAAAGTGAGTGGGAGAGAGGTGGGTCATGGGCCCCAGTCCGAGAAGTAGTTGAATCAGTTTGTTTGAAGCTTAGTCTTCAGTGACACTGAGGTGTTGGAGTACCAAGAGGAGTAAGCATAGTCAAAAAAGGGCTGAATCAGGGCCCCTGAGAGGGTCCTGAGGGCCTGAGGGTTGACAAAAGAGGAAACTCTGCCCATAAATCTGGTTCTCTGGTTTACTCTTTTGACCACCTTTGTTGCCATGCTTTCTCCTGTCAGGTATTTGTCAAGAATACATCCCAAATAGGTAATCTCTTCTTTGCTAGAGATGATTGTGTCATCGACTTTGACCTTGAAGTCATTAACCTTCATCTTACTGAGGGAATGTTTGGTCCCAAAGAGAATGGATTCAGTTTTCCCAAGGTGTAGTGACAGTTTGTTATCGGTAAGCCAGGTACGGATTTTGGAAAGTTCGGAGCTGAGAGCTTCCTCAACTTGCAACTTGTCCTCACCCGAGATCAGGAGTGCCGAGTCATCAGCGAACAGGAACAGTTTGCAGTTACAGGCAGCATTCATGTCGTTAATGTATAGTAGGAACAGTAACGGCCCTAGAATGCTGCCTTGAGGAACCCCGCAGCTCACCGGGAGGGATGAGGACATGGTTCCGTTGATGTCAACCACTTGCTCTCTTCCCTCCAAGTAAGATCTCATCCAATTTAGTGATGTGCAATCAAAACCAATCGCCCTCAGCTTATGAAGTAGAATTGAGTGGTTTACAGTGTCAAACGCCTTTTGGAGGTCCAGCATGACCATGCCGCAGTATTTGCCCGAGTCTACCTCACATCAATCAATCAAAAAGAGCAGTGGCAGTGGGACCCCCAAAGTTATTTTGGGGGGGAGGCCCCAGATGATTAGCTTAATGTGCAACTTGTTTTCTCACTCAACAGTAAACAAACCAACATAAAGTATAAGTGTATACAGGCTATCTGCACAATTCTAAAGTTACAATTTAATGACCTTTAAGACCTTTTTTATACCAAATGGCCAAATTGTCAAATATTACGCGAGAAAGAGACACACAGTGTGAAAACAGCCGATCTACAAGCTCACAACGCCTCGCAGTGCGAGGTCGTTGTGAGCATGTAGCTATTTTCACAATATTTATCTGTGGAACCGAGTCAAACTAAACGTAATGCCTACAATGCCAAGTGCTTGTCAGGGTGGGGGGTCCCCAGTTCAAATATTATGATTATTTTGGGGGGCCATGATGACCTGAATAGTTTGGGAACCCTTGCTGTAGAGTATAGCCACTCTCCACATGCTCTGCGTGTAAAAGTGTCTTGAGATAACTCATGACTTGGCACTACTATGCAAACAAAATGGATTGATGATGATAACCTTCTCTGAGGGTCCACTTGATGTCTCCAGACTGCTTGGAGACAGCATGCAGATTACCGTCCAGCGTGGAAATGAAGAGCAGGGACTCTGGCAGAGTGACGGAGCGAACCCCGCCCACCTGAGAGGAGGACAGGAGACACATCAGAAGAGAAGAACCCTCATGTCAGCGCTCTGCATTGCCAGGAGACGTCAGGCCACCGACCGTGTCATGTGTCCTATCATTTCAACAGGCTGTAGCTCCGATTTAACATGAGTGTGAAGTGAAGGGATGTCTGTCTGTGTGCTTATTATTGGGTGGGTCGTCTGACAGACCTTCACCCTCCTACGGTTACAGATTGACCAAAATCAAATAGGGTTTTCTTTTAGCAGGATATCCGTGTTGACATGCTCTGTGTGTGTGTGTGTGTGTGTGTGTGTGTGTGTGTGTGTGTGTGTGTGTGTGTGTGTGTGTGTGTGTGTGTGTGTGTGTGTGTGTGTGTGGACACACCGCTCCCATATTTACCCACCAAAGGGGTGGCAGCTTGAAACACAGAACTCTATACCCAATGGTACAACAAGGCTACAAGACGTGGCAAACTGCCAGCTAAGACCGCACGCACAGTCTCACACACACACACACACACACACACACACACACACACACACACACACACACACACACAGTAGATGACAGACTAGCTTGCATTATAGTATATTTTCCAGTTCCACAACATAGCTAACTGGAGACCACATACACACACACATTCTACCTAGAAAGTTAACACCCCCCCTGCACACACCACACACACCACACACACACAAACACACACACACACACACACACACCCCCCCACACCCCCCCCCCCACACACACACACACACACACACACACACACACACGTATTAACTTTCTGGGTACGATTTGGATAACATGTTGAGCTAAACTGTTTAAACAGCCTATCATATCATAGCAACTTTTTCCCAAAATAGAAACAGCAGTCAGTAAGTCAGTCAGTGGATCCACGCTGCTCTCTCTCTCTCTCTCTCACACACACACACAAATAGACATAAAAAACATAAACAACGCAACGGTTCACACTGTCAACAACAATAATATAACTTGGTTTACCTTAAATAGTTTCCCTTCCCAAGACAGCAGGAGAAGCAGAGACAGGATCAAAGCCCCCATAACGACCCCCCAGAACGGGCTCTTTATTCAGGTGGTCTCTGGACAACAGGCTCTATTGAACAACAACAGAGGTCAGAACTCTCTCTCAGGTTCCAGCGCTCGGCCAACGGTCCGGATCATGATGGCCATAACGGCTGAAAACACTTTAGAACATTACTGTGACGTTCGCCTCTCGAGGAACGTGACACTTCTCTAGTGCAAAGAGCGCAGTGTTGTAGAGTAATTACACTTTAAAAACACTGAATAATAACACTGGCATTATGGTTACTACTGCACATTTCCGTGTTGGGACGGAACCAGTGATGTCAGGGGGAGAGACCCTGCTGTCAAACAGACGGAGGGGGGGGGGGGGCGTTGTCCCCTGTGCTTTGAGTGACAGCACGGTAGACCAATAGCCCTGAAACATGACTGTCATAACATGACAGTCATGGCGCTACTTGTTCCTGTTTTTTGAAAATTTTACATTTACAATAAGTACATCTATATAAACGTTCAAATTTCAAATATAAAGTGCTTACCCTACGGGCACGGATGTACCAAGTTAAAACGCTTGGGTCTAAGTACCCGTGTCTTCCGTATTGTTCAATAAAAAGCTTTTTAATCTGATGGCCAGCCATTTTCTTCGAAATGTTATCATATGCTTTCAACTACGCGCCCCTATCAGTTGAGAGGTGTATTGCACTCTGATAGATTATAAAAAAATAAAAAATGGCCGCTGATCAGATTAAAATGCTTTTTATTGAACAATACAGAAGATACGGGTACTTAAACCCAGGCGCTTTAACTTGTAACATCCGTGGCCATGGGGTACACATGTATATTTGAAATCTGAAAGTGTATGTAGATGTAGTGGTTGTAAATGTTAAAATTTCAAAAAAACAGGAACAAGTAGTGCCATGACGCTTGTGACAGACGAGCGTCATGTGAACCAATAGATGTCAGGGGGAGAGACCTAGCTGTCAAACAGCCTGAGGGAGGCAGGTGCTTTGAGTGATAGGACGGTACACCAATAGGAGGGAACCAGTGATATCAGGGGGGGCGGAGCGATCTGCTGTCAAACAGGGGGGGGTGGCTTCCCCGGCTTTTGAGTGACAGACTGGTGGACCAATACTGGAGAAGATGCAGGAGCAAAATGGGAGGGATGTAGTGGAGAAAAGGCTGGAACACGTGGAGCTTGTTGGTTGTTCTTCCTGAACATCACGCAACATAGAGACTCTCTGTGAAATAGAAAGTAGTGGAGAGAGTGCATCATTACCTCCCTACTGTCTCACTCTCTCTCTCTCTCTCTCTCTCTCTCTCTCTCTCTCTCTCTCTCTCTCTCTCTCTCTCTCTCTCTCTCTCTCTCTCACACACACACACACACACACACACACACACACACACACACACACAGCTTTCTCTCTCTTTATCCCTCGATCTCTTACATACATACACACACACACACACACACACACACACACACACACACACACACACACACACACACACACACACACACACACACACACACAGCTTTCTCTCTCTTTATCTCTCTCACACACACACACACACACACACACACACACACACACACAGCTTTCTCTCTATCTCACACACACACACACACACACACACACACACACACACAAACAAACACGTCACACACACACCCATGCACACACACTGAAACGAGGGGAAAAAAGTAAAACTTAACATTAATGGAGAAATCTGTCATTGAAAAAGGGTAATTCCATAGACTGTGTTCGCTCATTACTCATCCCCTATAATTACCACATTATCTTCCACATTTCTTCTGACAGCAACAAAGAGAATGGAAAAAAAGAGATCCAGATGCTAACATCAGCAGTTATCCGTTGGCATGGAAGTCTAACTGTAATTTGGAAATTTACAGTTGGAAATAAAAATAAACATATGTTCATCAACCTAACAAGTCATTTAAGAACATGTAGGACATTCTCATCCCGATGTCTGGATTGTAACAACTAAGTGCAAAACGTTGAGAGACCTGATAACTTCTGTTTTCTATCATCCATTGATGTAATATATCTAGAAATGAACAGAAAATATATCCAGTATCTGTTTTCTATCATCCATTGATGTAATATATCTAGAAATGAACAGAAAATATATCCAGTATCTGTTTTCTATCATCCATTGATGTAATCTAGAAATGAACAGAAAATATATATCTAGTATTGTATCACTGTGACATATGTGAAGGACTGTTATCAAATACTCACATAAATTATGCATTAGACCTCATAATTAACATTGGACTATTGATCAGCGCTATATCAATGAAATTATTGGACACAAATATACACACATTGGACAATACAAAATATAAATACTTACAAAAACACTTTATTCCTGAAATTTTGCAACTTTACAACATACTTCCCTTTAGAAATATCAACCATATGTTTTATAGCACCAGTCCTACTCAAAAGTCCAGCTGAGCCGCTCTGATTCCTGAACCTCCTTTGACTTAACAAAACACAACTTAAAGTGCTTGAACATGAAAAGTGGAGATAAATAAATGAGCTTGCGGGCCTTTTTCTCCGTGAGCAAACTGAGACAGATGTGGACAGCATTAAAAAAAAAGACATTTCTGGTAGGCACTTCAATCACTTGAGGTATGGCAAACTATAGACATTGATGAGCATTTACAGAGCGAGCCCAAGAATGACTGCTATTTAAAGAGGTGGTGCCATGTTTTTGCACTTTTTCTGTTTTCCATGTGTCTATGAGGTTGATAGAACTTCATTAAGCCCCCCGGTGGTGTTTTTATGGTGTTTTATGTCTTCTCTGACTATTTGGAGTTTCTTCCTGGAGGCTGAAACCTTGAGGGTCAAACGTGCCAATAGAGAAACAGCGCTTTAGTGACATCACAAAGCCCACACCCTCCCCCTCATTATCATAACACAACAGGTGTGGGCATGAGGAGGAGGAGGGACTAGGACAGGTGGGTGGTGCTAAGGTGGTGGAGGAGGTGCTAAGGTGAGAACCAGGTATACTTAATGCACTGGTGGGTGTGTCTACATAAAAACAACATTTTAACACTTACTGTACACTTTTTTGTTGTTGAAAAAAATCCTTACATAATAATAATACCTTATGATCAGGTTTTAGGGTTGAAAAATATCATGGCACTCCATCTTTAATACATTGCACGTATACTACATGCACAGCCCTAGACCACGCAATACATTGTCGTGGAGGGATTAATCTCGGCAGTCGGCAGCATTGTAATTTAGCAGTGTATACTTCTTTTTTTGGGGGGGCTTTTCTGTCTTTATTGATAGTACAGTGGAAAGAGAGACAGGAAACAAGGAGAGAGAGTATAGGAGTGACATGCAGCAGAGCCATGTGGTCTCGGGCGCCCCTGCCAAAACATTCAAATGGATATGATACTTAGATGACACGAGCTGACCCCAAGTCACAGCAATTAATTATTGGGCGGTGACCGGTGAGTACACACATAAAACGTATTCCGCATTCTATGGCTGTGTATACGGAATACATGCAATTTATGGAATATCAGCCATTCTATGGCTATTACAGAGCAGTCTATATCAAAGGCTTTACTGGCATGAAGCGAGATGAGGTATTGGATCCAACACACCATCTTTGGCACTGTGAGAAGGGCTACCGGTGGAGCACACTGTCAGGCTTTGGATAGCCGAACATTTCAAAGTCCGGCTCGTATAACTTGTACAGTTCTTTTCTCATCGCCACGGGGATCCGCGCAAACCAATCACTTTCCCAGCTGGTGGCTGTGCGGTTCCGTGCGCCGGAAGGGAAGTGGAGCAGGTGGTCGACACCCAGGAGTTTCAACAGCTGTTCAGAGTCCGACTCTAAGGTTTCCAACCTGCCAACGAAATCATACTGGATCTGGCATGGATGGCACAGACGGTACACCTGCAAAACACACACACACACACACACACACACACACACACACACACACACACACACACACACACACACACACACAGACAGACAGACAGACAGACAGACAGACAGACAGACAGACAGACAGACAGACAGACAGACAGACAGACAGACAGACAGACAGACAGACAGACAGACAGACAGACAGACAGACACACACACACGCACAACACACACACACACACACACACACACACACACACACACACACACACACACACACACACACACACACACACACACACACACACACACACACACACACACACACACACACACACACACACACACACACACACACACACACACACGGTCCATTACTAGCCTGGCATGGCCACTGCGTAGATATTAATCTGGAATCTCTGTGTGGAACCTGCATTTCCAAGGGGCAAATTAAAAAAATGCCTCTGGTGATAAACCCGCCCCATATTTGCATACTGTATTTGTATACTGGGCCCTGATTGGTCCCTACTTCGGAGGGAGTGAAATCCAATCACAACTGAGCGGTGCCAGACCAAATCTGCCAAGGGCAATACCACATTAACCACATGAACCCGTATACACTGGGCGTGTTATAATATGTGAACATTCATAACAAATAGCTGATCTACAAGCTCACACATCATGACACATGGTGACGGATTGTGTGCTTGCAGATCTGCTATTTTTGGTGAAGAGTAGGGGACCAGGTATAGAGGGGGGATCCTGGTCAAGGAAGTATGTAGAGTTTAAGTAATTGAGATATGTGTACTTGTTTGTTTTGCTGCATCATTCTATTTGATTTATTAGTTGAGCTGTGAAATACATAAAATACCCTATATCAACCCTAACTACTAGGAGCATTAGGCGCTATTGATACAGTGCAGGGAGATGTTTGGTGTCTTGCTCTAGCTGGGAGACTTAGAACTGTGTGGACCACAGGTGGTGAACTGGCAACCTCCCTACTCACTCAGCTACGGGCGCTCAGTAAAATTGTCAATACCATAACAATTATAAAATAATTACAGTCCTTGTATACCCTGACATGCCAGGCAAACCACTAACAGGCCTGGGCCTGTCTATCTGACCTGCAGTTTTGCCATGTTTATCTCTCTTGTTGGCCTTGCCCCTCCTGTTCTGCTTTTGTGCTGCACTAACTGTCCTCTCTTAATTATCAGGATTGGCTTCACCTGGAGCAGAGGAGACTAAGTATAAAAGCCCGGCTTCTCTATTGGTTAACTTTGGTTCTATTATTCTATTGTTTTTTTTCTAGATCACACCAGCGTGATCTAATATGAGATTGATGACACTAGCGCTGACTCTTATGGAATGCGGAAATGCTCGTTCTATCGCGACGAGATCAAAGCGTGTCATAACTCTCTCTCTCTATGGGTCTGTACAACACCAGATCACCTCATTCCACTGTCAGTGCATCCAACTCCCTCCGCTCATACTGATTTACTAATAATCTCCCCCTTTTGTGTTATGTCTTAAATGAGTGTCATAACATGCCATCACAGAGGTGTTGTCTACACCAATTCAACCACCACCTCACAATAACAGAAAAAACACAAGTACACAAAATAACTACACATTAACTAACCAAATGCAATTTGACCAAAACCATAAATATTTTCCACCACCTCACATTACACAACCTGCCCCCTGGGATCCTATCTTCGAGCCATTTCAGAACTTTAAAGAGTGAGGGAGTGAGTGAGACTTTGTCTGTGCAGCTTTGGCATATTTGAATCCATAACCATATATATATTTTATATTAAATAAAGGCATCAATTCACCAACCGTATGTTTATTTTTAACAGTCCATGCTATGCATTTATTTCCTGTTGCAAAAGATCCAGTGATTAGTAATATTAAAGACATTATTACCAACTTCCTCCTTGCTAATCTGGCTGCATGCTCTCTCAAACCTCTACAAGTGATCCAGAATTGTGCAGCACGGTTGGTCTTCAACCTCCCAAAATGTCTTTCCACTTCTGCACTCATTCAACTGGCTGACTCTCGGTTGCATTTGAAACACTGGTGATGACCTACACGTTGACCAGGGACATGGCACCCCATGAGCGAGTTCTGAGTCTGCACCCCTTCCTGCATGGACACAAAATAATATTTGCAACATATTAGCTAAATATGTTACAAATATTATTTTGTGTGCATGAAGGACAGAACATTCCATTCCGTTGACGCCACTGTGCTGAAAGTCAAGATTGTCTAATAGATGTAACAAACCAATGTAATAACGCTGAGACACATTTCAGGCGTCAAGATGTGCTCTCCGATGCTTGCAAACATTAAACCACATCAAGAGTCACGTGTATTTATTTATCTATATTGATTCATCTCACCAGTGTTTGTGACAACTATTGGAAGTGTGCAGTTCATTTTGGTGATGGGATGACATTACTTTCCCACCGAATCTCTCTTTTCATGTCAACTGCACGTGGCTGGGGTGTAGGACCGCTGAAGCATAAAACCAAACCAAATAAAAGTTTGAAGTGAGATGAACAGCGCCCAAAAGTGACAGACTATCTGGACGTTTCAATAAGTGATCCAAAAGAACGAACGAGGTGAGACTGAGAACGCAACACTCTCGCCTACACAGATATTCTAGAACGCTTGATCAAGACCAAAACAAATGTGTGGCTGCATTAATAAAAAAAGTAAAAACTTTGGATTGGTTGAAAAATGTAAGAAGTAACTTAATTCTGTTTCCTCCTGAGGAGAAGGTGGAAACATGGGCACCAACTCGAGCAAAGAGCTCCAGAGTAGATGGGTTATACTGGTTACTTTGTCGCACACACTTGTTTTCTTGACCCTCTAATTACTCGACCACTTACCCTGTTTTTGACTGACTAGGCTTCATGGTGATTACTAAAAACGTTGCACTCAATGTCACTCTGGATAAAAGTGTCTGTTAAAGCTGCAATCAGTAACTTGTATGTCCTACCTGTGATTTGAAAAAGAAAAAGAAAAAAAAACGAGTCTGCACACTGGTGATGCTGAAAAAGCTCTGCTGTATTTTTATTGCAGAGCTTTTATACAGAGGAGCCTTTTCAGCATCACCAGTGTGCAGACTCTATTCTTTTTTATGATACCTTTGCTTGTCTTGCACCCGGGCCACGGATGTGCGTGCGTGCACTACCTTCCTCATACTACCTGTGATTTGAACCCGGGTCTCCCACATGGGAGACCAAACATCTACTTCTCATCCAAGAGAATGACCATTTGGTCAGGGGAGATTGTCAGTAGGTAAGTTCTAACTGTCTCAATGGAAGTGTATAGGGAGTTCACCTCCCCCCACTGCAGATGTACTAGTTATATTGTATTAATATACTCTACCATACAGATTGCTTCAAATCATGTTTTATTCATAAAAAGAAGTTCCAGATTGCAGCTTTAAAAGTCAGTTGTAATCATCTTAAACAAATCACATTTGTATTCTGTACTCTGTGTGCGTGCATGTATGAGAGCTCTGCTGTACCTGTCGCCAGTGTTCATTGAAGACCGCCTCCTTCTCAGTTTGTGGGTCCAGCAAGTATTTGATGAACTGCTGGAAGCTTGGTCTGATTCCAGCAGCAAACGCTTCAGCAGCCGTCGCTGGCATGCTTCCAGAGACATTAGCATACCGACGCAGCATGACAGAGCCAAACTGCTGGTAAAAGTCCTCATTGGGCCTTACAACCACACACACACACACACACACACACACACACACACACACACACACACACACACACACACACACACACACACACACACACAGAATTTTATTATCCATGGCTATTCTGTTAATTTAATGGAAACTTCATCACTACACATCTCTACAAAGCCAACCCCCCCAACACACACGCACGCACGCACGCACGCACGCACGCACGCACGCACGCACGCACGCACGCACGCACGCACGCACGCACGCACGCACGCACGCACGCACGCACGCACGCACGCACGCACGCACGCACGCACACACACACACACACGCTCAGTCACTTTTAATAACCCAGGCTAATAGAGCTGTAGATTCTGTTGAACTTTTAAACCATATGAACCTGAACATTCTGTGGGGGATCCCAGTCCCAGTCAATAAAGTATATAGCTACTATAGGGTTTAAGTTGTTAAACAGCACGTGTGCGCGTACACACACACACACACACACACACACACACACACACACACACACACACACACACACACTCACTCACTCACTCACTCACTCACTCACTCACTCACTCACTCACTCACTCACTCACTCACTCACTCACTCACTCACTCACTCACTCACTCACTCACTCACTCACTCACTCACTCACCTACCTTCCAAACTTGTTCCTGAAGGCAGAGATGAGTCTTACGAAGGGGTCTCGTACAAACAGGAACTTGGTGTAATGCTGCAGCTTCAGCGCCATCAAGTGGCGAGACAGAGAACCATAATGACGCCAAAATCTGGTAGATCACCCACACACAACAAGACACACAGACGCAACACACACACACCAAAACCTAGTTAAAACACAGCTTATTGTAACACTGTGTGCAGTTCAGTCACATCTTTCACATGCACACTGTATTAAAATAACTTATGTAGCTTTCATAAATGGTCTTAGCAATTTACACCATTGCACAGTTTTTTGTAAAGATGAGAGCAGATCCATCCTACACAGTTAATTATCTGTGTGTAAATTAGGACGTGTACAGATGTAAACAAATGGGGCAGGAAACCCTAG
>NC_137604.1:55962017-55987017 GCF_963280865.1 Gymnoscopelus braueri | reverse complement strand
TGCATTTACTTACATTTAGGATGAGCTTCATGCTGCATCGAGGACAGTCCTTTGTTGTTGTCTGGTCCGTTCAGTGAGGAGAAGACGAGGAGACCGGGTGGCGTGGGGAGAGGAGCCAGCGGTCACCCCCATAAGAAAGAACACCCTCGCGAGATCTGGTGTAGGTGGGAGAGACCACCACCTATAATAAGTTCCAGGCTCCTCGCTATAAAAGTATCCCTCGCGAGAGTTGGTGTATAATAAGACCACCACCTAAAAGTATAGGCTACTATAGAAGTGTAACCACGCCCACACAGCTGAGCCTGCCTCACACAACTTTCTCTCCTCCCTAAAGCCCTCTAAGCATCAGTGAGTGACACTGACTGCAGTGACTGGCAGACAGTGGGGGAAAAAGTACTCAAATGTGTTATTTAAGTAAAAGTATCAATACTATATCTGCAATGAAGAAATGCTCAAAAATATAAAACATTTACTTGAGTAAAAGTACAAAAGTATTGGTATCAAAATGTACTTAAAAGTAAAAGTTTAATTTAAAAGTTTTCAAATGTATAAAAATCTTTTGGAAATAGCAGATCTACAAGCTCACAATGCGTCGCATTGTGAGCCTGTAGATCGGCTATTTTCAAATGGCCAAAATGTAGGCTGAAGAAGTCTATCTATAATAATCTATAAGATTTTAATAAAGAAATCTATCTATAATATAATATAATCACCTACAAAGTAACTAGTCACTAAAGTTTTCAAATAATTGTAGTGGAGTAAAAGCACAATATTTACCTTTGAGATGTAGTGGAGAAAATTAAGTACAGAAAATTGGAAATACTCCAGTAAAGTAAAAGAAATACCTCAAAAATGTATTTGAGTACAGTACTTGAGCACATGTACTTAGTTACTTTACACCACAATAACAAGCAATGATTTTTTTTTTGTTAAAATAGTAAAATACTGAAGAATTGTACAACTGTTCACACATGGTTCGCCTTAAGAAAGATAAATACATAGCCAAAATTTTGGAGAAAAACGTTTGAAAACTTCTCTCTCCAGACTCCACCTAACCCATGATGACTCATTCCTTTGGATCAGTATTTCTTACATATGATTTATGCTAGTTGTGCAACTTGCATCTGGATAACACAACTTGTGTTATCCATATGAAGTTGTTTTCTTGTGCCAAGATGCCAGGTTTGTCATTTAGACAGATCTAAGTAATGTTTTATGTCTGTCTGCCTGCTAACCTACTTTCTTTATAGTACATTGTTCTCTTGCCATTCTACTGTAGACTACTTGACCACTTAACCTGTTGTTTGCCTAGGGTTCATGCCATTTAGCTACCACAATCCTGCACTTTGTAAATCACTCTGGATAAGTGTGTGTGATGAAAGCCTACATTGTCTATTGTCTTTTAACACTTTAGAAAAACAATACAAAATGAAAAAAAAAATCCGGGACGGCTAGAAGGAAATTTCAGAACATTAGGAGTGTAGCATTCTTCAGAAGGGCAGAGAGCACTGAACTGCACATTAAATCACATTCACAACTTGCCTTTTTAACCACATCTGCATTCTGCATGTATCTGCATGCCTGTGATATCTTCGCTGTCAGGCAGAAACATATTTGTGGGCTCGCTGCAGCAGCAGCGAGCACACTATTGATGTTCTACAATATTTCTTTCTCTCCCAAAAGTATGGCACCTATACTCCCACATACTTTCACTTAGAAACTCCATTCAAACTGTAAAAAAAAAATCAGCTTACTGTGTACATCTATGCTTGTACTTTTCTTTTTGAAATAATTTGTAGTTTTTGAAATAATTAACTTTAAGCACCCAATGCATTTCCAATGGGTTTTGCTAGTGGGGAGGGAGAAGGACAGAGGAGAAATGCCCCGTGTTTTCACTGTGTCACTGTGGCCACATTTTTTACACTACAGATATTTATTTTACATCACCAAGTGCGCACGGGTCTGGACATCTAAGCTGTGTGATGTATACATTTTGATATAAGACCATTAATATAAACCCATGTATCTCTACACTCTAGCAATCAGTGCAGCTGGTGATACCTAACCTGTCAGTCATTGGCTGCTCAATGGTGCTGCAAAGTAATTAAGTACATTTACTCAAGTACTACACAAGTGCTTACAATGCACAGTACAATTTTGAGGTACTTTTACTTTACTTTCCATTTTTGTTACTTCTACTCCACTACAATGACAGCATTTGACAGCTTTAGTTACTTGTTACTTTGCAGATTTTATTATCAATACAAAACCTACAGTAACCACATACAGCCGATCTACAATGTGACGCGTTATGAGCTTGTAGATCTGCTCTTTTCTGAACATTTTTGTACTTTTACTTTGGTACTAAAAGTATATTTTGATGCTGAAACGTTTGTACGCCGCAAGCTCCAAAACTCCCCCCCACACACCCCCCATACTCCACCGCCACCCCACCTCCCACACCACATGACATACCCCCCTATGTCACAACCTATTGAGTTCTTGACAGGTTTGATCCTATTTTGTTTTGTTAATATTGACCAACAAAATAATGGTCATGTTTGTGTAAGGCTGAGGCTGGCTATAAAAAGTATTAAATAACTACATCGGATCCATTGGAACACAAGTCATTATTTTTTTACATTTCCTGAAAAGTAACGGTTTGGGAGGTACAAGGTTTCCACTCGACAGCAGTGGTGTAAAAAGTACTCGAATTCTTTACTTAAGTAAAAGTACCAATACTGCAATATAAAAATACTCTGTTACAAGTAAAAGTCCTGAATTCAAAATTTACTTGAGTAAAAGTACAAAAGTATTGGCATCAAAACAAAATGTACTTAAAGTACCAAAAGTAAAAGTACTAAATATTTGAAAATAGCAGATCTACAAGCTCACAACGCGTCGCATTGTGAGCTTGTAGATCTGCTATTTTCAAATAGCCTATGTATAAAATAGGGTTAAAGTTGTTAATGTATGTTTCATTATATCATAATTTATATCTGAAAAGTAACTAGTAACTAAAGTTTTCAAATAATTGTAGTGGAGTAAAAGTACAATATTTGCCTCTGAGATGTAGTGGAGTAGAAGTAAAAGTATTGGAAATTGGAAATACTCAAGTAAAGTACAAATACCTCAAAATTGTACTTAAGTACATGTACTTAGTTACTTTCCACCACTGCCCGACAGTGACGATATACTATTACAGGCTTGTCAGAAGATATCGGTGGATGGATGACTTGCTTACAAATGTTAAATGTCACTGAACTCCAGTAGCCTGCTGTAGTGGAAAGAGATCGGCCAGCGTGTGCCTAGAGGCTCCAACAGACACTGAGGCCTTTGTGCTTAATAGTTTTAGAACTTTTAAGTACTTTTAGTGCGTTTCTTGGGGTTAGCCCATGATTCTGAGTTGTCAATTAGCTCACAGCTTTTCCTCCTAAGATATGAATTTGTGTATTAGTGATTTCATTTCTTATCAAATAATTGGATAGTAAGATGATTTCTACCACACAGGATTAAGTAAGGATAATTAATCAGTGTCTCATTTTCACAAGAAAAAGAATACTTCGAAAAGCATTAACCACTTAAAGGGCAAGACCACTTTGGTAGAGGTTTGGGATGTGTAGTTACCTTCCCATGATGTAACTCCAAAGGTGTGCAAGAAAAATAAAATGAAGGCTCCATTGATTAGAAATTGATAATTCAAAATATGCTCCTCATTGACTTACATTGTATGCTGAAACAGCTTTCAAAGTCACTCTTTTAGCCCGTAAACCAACACAAAAAAGTTGATTCAGACAATATAGAGCATCACCAAACCCAGTACTGTTTATTTTTTTTATAAAAATGTTACCTTCCTGATGATTTTACTATTTGAAGATCCGGATCCACAAATCCAGTCCGGGTTTTCTTCTTAATAAAAATAGCAAAATCAACAGGAAGTTAACATTTTTATATAAAAAACAAACAGTACTGGGTTTGGTGATGTTCTATATTGTCTGAATCATCTTTGTTTTTGTTTGTTTATGAGCTAAAAGAGTGACTTTGAGAGCTGTTTTACCGTACAATGTAAGTCAATGAGGAGCATATTTTGAATTATCAATTTCTAATCAATGGAGCAATTATTTTTGATTTCTTGTCCACGTTTGGAGTTACACCATGGCAAGGTAATACACAACCCAAACCTCTACTAAAGTGGTCTTGCCCTTTAAACCCTTTATACTTGGTAAAACAGACCGGTGTTGCAACTGTACTGGTTATGCTTGTTTTCCTCTCTACACCAAATCTCTTGCGTTGTGCGCTGCTACATCAGCTATTTGGGGGGAGAACGTTCCCCACAAAAATAGCGATGCTCTTGTAAATATAATTATATGAAGTGTGTCAGGGCCAATCGGAACCAAAGTTGTTGTTTTGAAGTGTGCAGCGGGTCAGGGGTCAAGAGCTGTACAGGGCTAACCTAAAGGACTTACCTTTAACCTCTTGAACAACCTGATCTATACGCCGCCTTTGCGACGGTGTTCAAGGGGTTGAGTACTCAATCACCAACACACTCAGCGGACACAACGTAACCTTCCTTTACTGCAGGTTACATCAGATCATCTTCTAAGGATTTATTTCTTTGCCTTTTATGCCTTTATTTGACAGGATGGCTGACAGGAAATGGGGAGAGAAGGGGAGCGACATGCAGCAAAGGCCGTCGGGACCGGGAGTCGAACCCGCGACACGCTATCAGGCTACATCGAGCCGATTATAGGTGCCTGGACCGCTATGTCAGCGGTCCAGGGCCACATCATATAATCATAGACATGTAAATGAGTCTTTAACCCATTGAGGCCTGAGGTTCCGATTCTGCAAAATGTCTTCTAAATCCTAACGGTTTTCTGAAAAACGTATGTTTCTATATCAGTGGTTTTCAAACTTTTTCATGTCAAGGACCCCCAAAATGATATGAATTTGGCCGCAGACCCCCATCTCAAAATATTTAGTTCCAGGGACCCCCCAGAAGCAAAGATTTGAGTTACAAATGTTCGCTTTAAAAAAATATACATTCAAAGATTTGCACAAATTCTCGATTTTTCTAAAATAGCAGATCTACAAGCTCGTAGCGCGGCACAGAGCTTGTATATCTGCTATTTTTCAATAGCCAAAGTGTAAAATAATGCTTTTTAGCTCAAATCTAAAAATGACTGATGCGTTCCAGGTCTTAAAGGGTTAAGAGAGAAGCCCCTAACAGAAATAAAATCAGACAAGGTACTGTAACATTGTATTTGAATGTTTATTTAAAGTTATTCCCGCATTGAGCCCCCTTCCAATGTGGGGGTCTAATCTGAAAGGAGGAGGATACAGACCACTGTAGCGCCACCTCAGCAGCACGCTAAATAACAAGGCTACACGTTTGGTCACAACACCCCTACACCCCGCTGCTACGGCACTCTCTGCACCCCTGTGATAACAGGCGAGCATTGTGAGGCTGTGGCTCACACAAGATGACCAAAAGGACCAAAGAGTCCGCAGTAAGACCACAGGTGAAAAGTTAAAGTGAGTGAATCCAAATCAATGAAACCAGAAAAGAATCAAGGTTATTATTTAATACAAGTACCAGGATAAAATAGGGGGATTGGGCGGGGGTTGTGTAAAAAAAAAAAGAAGTATAGATTAAATGTTTCCTCTCTCTTTTTCCCTGCTGCTGACCCACAGGGCACGTGCTTTGATGATGTCACTAAGGTAGAACGTTGAGACGGAATCCCAAGATTCTGTGGTTGTCGTCCTCCTCCAGTCAACGCGACACTTCTTCTCTCCTCCTCGTCCTCCCACACACGCACAGATGTACTGCTGGAAGACAGAACCACTGGTTAGATATGCATTCCAAAATGTATGCACACTTTGTTCATATGTGTCCGTAATGAATATCGTCTGTCGGGTGGAAACCACATATGTTCAGAACTGTTACTTTTCAGGATTCAAAAACAGCAAAAGTCGCAGATCTACAAGCTTGCAGATCTGCCACTTTCGATGCTTTTGTGTGACGCTATAGTATGATCAAGTAGGGCATTAATTCGAAAAGACAAAAAGTTGGAATATGGGTTTCTGCCTGACAGCAACGATATGACAAGCAGTGCACCTGTGATGATTATGAGAGTGCACCACAGGAATCACAGAGTGAGGTGATCTACGAAGGGGTTGGAATGGACCGACTGCCTTCATGCGTAGCTTGTGAGCTAGAGGTCAGGCAGATATTCTTGAGTGGGTCACGTGCACGTTCACCACTATGGGTTATGCAACTGTGACGTGTCAAGCAGCTGTCCAATTTGGCGGCTTCTTTAACCACTTAACATTTGGGGTCCCCCAGGACTATACCGTGCCTTCTTTTTTCCCTCTAAACCAAATCTCTTTGCCGAATATATTGACTATTTTCGCTGAATGTTTGCCCCAGAATAGGGAAGGTAGGGATCATGTGGTTATGGGGGGGTTCTTTGTTATTGAAATGGTGAACTGATTACCAGACAGCCTCTCTCCCCCCAATAAGTTACGGCTACCTGTCGTGTTGACTGATTAATCCGTATTTACACATCGGTGTATGATGGTGTCATGTGGCGAAAACAGCCTGTCTACAAGCTCACAAAGCATCGCACTGAGTTTGTAGATTAGCCATTAGCTCAACTCATTCCACTATAGTTCCTGTCACATACCACTGCAAATTGGGACATGTTTTTTTGTAACCAGCTCCACCAATAGGCCCTGTTTAACCTTTGGGTTCCGTTTCCCCTGCGGGGTTGTCATATATCTTCCTGCACTTAAACGATTTTACTTTTAACTAGAAAAAGTGCTCCTCGGAGCACAGGTCTCCGCCAGGTTAGGTAGGTTATTATGGCCTCCTGGTGGCGCTATAATAGGCCAATGTGAAAAGGGTGCCATTTCTTCTTGGGCCTTTCACGGCAATCGGACCTTGCATTCATGATTTGAGGCATTTTGTTCCAAAAATTTGTTTTGCTAAATTAGACCTGTTGGTGGCGCTATAACAGGCCAATGTGAAAAGGGTGGCATTTCTTCCTCGGCCTAGTGGGAATTTGCGTGTGAAATTGCACGGAAAGCGGAAGCTGCGTTCATGATTTGAGGCATTTTGTTCAAAACGAACCAATCCTGCAAACTTTGGAAGCCAACCTTAGCCAATGAGGATGGAATATGGACAATCGGACAGATCCGTGTTGATCACATGACTATAGAGATACTGTGTACCGATTTGCATGACATTTGGATAAAATCTGTCGGAGTAAAAGGCTTTTGCACAAATCGGCCTCCTGGTGGCGCTATAACAGGCCCATGTGAAATATTTGGGGCAGAGGTTCTGAATTGGCATCCAGGGAGTGTGTGTGCACAGTTTCGGAGCGACCGGGCCAACGGTGCCTGAGATTAGCTGTTCACAGACAGATGGACGGACGGACAAACGGACGGACAGGGGGTAAAACATACTCTCTCGCCATGCCTTTCGGCCTGGCGGAGACAATTACGCTGAGCAGGCAGTAAAATATGTAGCAGAGCCTGTATGCCAAGATGAAATATAGCACACCCGTATTTACATTAAATACACAATGTTTTCCAATTGAATTATCTGTGCAGAATAGATATTGACACCTGTTAATAGGACAGAGAATGACTTCTGGACTTGCTATTGTTAACACTAATGGGAAGTAATGCACCAATGTAAGATTAGATCCATGTTGAAGCATTCCAAGATGTATGCACAGCTCTGAATATGTCCCTAATCTCACGTTTGTTACACACAGATCGGGGCTACTGAGCCAGTTCATTCTTGTTTATGGGTGTCCACTATTATGTGGGTGATGTAGACATAAAACATGGTTGTCAAATTAGTTTATGAATGAGAGCAATAACCAGCCTTTAAGGAATCCTGGAAACAACACTTGTGGTGTGAGTGGCCGACACCACATTCGTTGACAATGGAGATTTACATTCAGAGAACTTCAGAGCAAATATTGCACTATTTAAGTGTCAATACAGACAGACTGTAAATACAGGAGCGAGTTCTGTTAATTGCGTATACATGCAAGCGCTCTTCTAGGTCTCCTGAATTTTGTGTTATGTGCATGTGTAGGGACACAGAACATGAGCTTCCCCACTACGGTTGTTAAGGCCAAAAATGCCACTGTGAATGGGGGACACTGTCAAGTGTGTGTTACCTGCGTAGGGGACTACAGATCTCCGAGGGGAATGATTTCTTCGTTGATAAAAAACTCGATGGTCTCCTCCTCCCAGTCTTCCACGTTACTGTCCAGTTCATCAGTGTCCACACCTGGAAGACACACACATACGGTTGTTCAGTGCTCACTCGCCAAGACGGGTCATGGGGTTCTTAAGTGCACAAGCACGCACACCTGTGCGTCACTGAGAAAGGTCAAAAGTAGATGGCTCGTACCTCCTCTGAGTTCGAGGCGGAGCTCCTTCTGTTCCTGGTGCGCCTGAGTGGCTGTCTCGCGGTAAAGGCGATACTCATCCATCATGGTTCTGCGCTTGTCAACCAGCTCCTACTCTCACAAAACACACTGCGTTTAGCATTACATTCTCACACTCTCATTTTTCATCCATTCATCATTAAACGTAGCTGCTCCAGATGACAGGAGAGCCATATCCAAATGTCATATACATCTTTTTACAGTTTGTAAAGTTTGTACATTTGTATGACGACGTATTGAAAAAATAATCAACTGATCACTTTAAGACAGTTTTTTAACAGCTTTAACAAACAAGAAAATCCCCCATCTTGTGCAACAAAACCTAACATACTAGCGTGTGCAAAGAACAACATAAAAGAGCCAGGCTGATGACGAATTAAACAACACGAAGACAATACAGGCAGCGCACTCCTCATATACATCAGGGCTGAAACGGTAGATATGATTCCCAGCAATCTATCGTCCTCGAGGAAACATCAGATAGCATGCAGATATGGAGGGCCGCTCTCAACAGATGTTCACACAGCAACATAACAGGGTCTAACCTTGGAAGCCTTGGACTGGCTCAGACGATCCTTCTGCTCAAAGATCTTGGAATACTTCTTTAGGTCCTTTTTGATCGTCTGTGAGAGAGAACGCAGCGGGAAGTTAAAAGAGAGGCACACGTGAATATATATGTATATAGATCATCAGGTTATAGGCTGGAAGCCTTGCATATCCAAAACTAAGTTAGTGTAAATCAGTGTTGATTTCCTCGACTAAAACTATGACAAAAAATGTCTATGATGACTAAAACTATGACTAAAAACACTGACAATTTTGTCAACCAATACAAACTAGACTAAAATGTTTGGGAGGGACTAGTGGAGAAGAGATCCAGTAGAACTAAGACAATTCATCATGGGTGCGAGCGGGTATCACAGACCGAAAATAGTTGATCTACAGACTCACAACGTGTCGCAGCACGACACGTTGTGAGCTTGTAGATCGGCTATTTTCGGCATGCAGCAAGTGAAAATTAATTTTAGTCGACTAAACCAACTGTAGATTTAGTCGACTAAAATCTCATGATATTTAGTCGACTAAAAGTAAACAGGTGACTAAGATATGACAAACTAAACAGAATTTTATTCAAAAGACTGACTAAAACTAAATAAAACATTTGCTGTCAAAATCAACACTGGTGTAAATAGCTGACCTACAAGCTCACAACGCGTTGCATCATGTTGTGACTGTGAGCCTGTAGATAGGCTGCTACTTTTGCGCGACACTGTTATATGACAAAGTATAAAATAGGGCATTAATTTATGAAAAAACATAAAACAAGGTTGCTGCCCGACAGCAAGGATATACAGATATATAGATACACACGGAGATAGACGGGAACGCCCAGGAACGCCCTTTCGATTTTGTCTCGGGGGAAAACAGAACGATCTGCCTCATAGAGTTACATCATACACGATCGTTTGGATCACTTTCAGAGCTATTTTATGGACGATAGAAACATTGTCAGCTAAGAAAAATCCATCAGAAGGACAGCTGGAACACAATCGTCCACTCGCCCTCGGAAAAGTTGACTTATTATTAAGATATATGTGACTAAAAAGACAATGTTTGGTTTATGTTCCCCCCAGAATACGTAAGCTGGGGTTCATGTGGTTTATCAGATTATCTGCATGAGTCAAGTTTCAGCACAAACACCACTGAGATCGGAGATCCGTTTTCTCTTTCCATCTCCGTCTGAATACCAAAACACTCGCCCCAAAACACAGTCGCCCCGGGGCAAACCCACCGGGATTCACCTGGTATTCCTAAACGTAACCTCAGTAAAACTATGCCTAAACATAACCTTATTCCTAAACGTAACCTCAGTAAAACGGTGCCAAAACATAACCTTATTACTAAACTGAACCTCAGTAAAACTATGCCTAACCCTGAACTTATTTCAAACCTTATCCTCTGTAAAACAAATACAAGAATACAAGAACCGCTGGTCGGTGAAAAAATGGGGGCGAGCGTGTTTTGGGGCGAGTCTTCTGGTTACCTCCCGTCTCTCTCTTTGTTACCAAACATGTTTACATATGCACAGTGTTTGATCGCCTGGTAGAGACACTATTACAAGATATGATCAATTAAACTTAGCATAATATCAAAACCCAACAGCCATTAAGTCATCAATAATGTTTATAGTGAATTTGAAGTACAGTTAGAGACTGTTTTGTGAACAGCACGTACCGACGCCATTACCATTTGGCGAAGTGCGTCATTTAATATCATGCAGGATTTACACACTGCTTTAGCTCCGTGTTCATTGCCAGATTAACAATTGTGTTTTCTGTAGATTTTTAAACGAGGATAGTCTAGGGTTTGGCTTGTTTTGTGTGTAAATCGCTGCATGCTGACTGCGTTTCCAAACTGTAATGGCGTCAATGTCTCCTGTACTTGGAATTCACTAAAACGTGTTCTATAAAAATCATTGATGAATGAATGGCTTTTGCTTTTTGATATTATGATAAGTTTAATTGATCATATCTATAGAAAATGTAATAGTGTCTCTTACCAGGCGATTAAATCCGATAACCTCGGGCCATTGTGTTGTGTTGGATCCTCTGTCCAGTCAGGACAACATTCCAATCGGACTCTTGTTTAATTTGCTAATGTAGCATTCCTTGTCGAGTGGCAACAAGGTTCTGTGCCTGTGATCTGGCAAGCCATGACGCCTGCTTTTAAATTGGTATACTTTTACAGCATATGAGTTTGAAAACCCCACATCCCTCCGTCTATACCAGCTGGGGGAAATCTGTGTTTTCCCCTGAGCGACTCCACCCCCTAGGTACGACCCACTGATGACACTACGCCGTGTGGATGTATACAGATTACAATAAAACGGGTCCATCTAATATACCAACACACATGAAGTGGTAACTGTGAGCCTCAGAGCAAAGTTAGAATCAGGAACAGATAGTTCTGCTCTCATACGAGGTGTCAGAAAAGTTATTTAGTTTGTCATCACAGGCTCTAGAAAACACACACACCAACACAAACATACATATGTGAGCGCAAAGCCGTACCTTGATCTCTTCCACCTGCAGCAGGGTGGCTGGCCGGGGTCTCCAGAGCAGCTGGCAGAAGCGGTCCTTGTTGTTCTTCTGAAGCAGGCGGCCCTGGAAGGTCCACAGCCAGTAGGCGTTGTCCACCTGGAGACACATGCACACACACACACACACACACACACACACACACACAAGTGGAGATGTTAGCAGTAGCTGCATATCATTCCTACGTTTTAGTCGGGCCGTCTCAGTCCTATAGGACAAAACTATTTCTGTCATTAAGGGGTTGTGTGTGTGAATCAGAATCAGCTTCATTGTCACATCACAGGTTTACATAAGTAAAAAAGTGGGTGAAATTCAGTTCCCATCGTATCGTTATTTCCATAGAAAAAAGAAAGGGAAGAAGAAGGGGGGTGGCAAGGGGGACAGGAGTTATCTACATATTTTCACATGGTACCTGAGATAAGATATAAGGTGTGTGAGCATAGCAGCAGATGTATACTGTGTATGATATACTTATGGAAGTTAGTTAAAGTGCTAGAAAAACACAATAAAAAAGACAAGTCAGTGGGTTGTACCTGGGATTAAGGTGCAAAATGTCAAGTGCATGTCGACCGCATAATCCCCATAAAGTAGACTGACACTGGTATAATAAGTACGTCCACGAGGAAGAAAAGAAAAGTCAAGTCACTAAAGGAAGAGCTAAGTCCAAGTCATTTGTCCCTAAGTGACGTGTGACGTGTGTGTGTGTACTGTGTGTACCTTGTGGCTCCACCAGGACACAGAGGTGACCAGGTAGCGACCGGTGGGATCCCACTCGACATCAGACGCCATGTAGTGCTCAGCTATGTTCATCAAAGTGCAGTCTGACGTGTCCACGAAGGCCAGGGCCCCGTTCATACTGTAGGCACACACACATGCAGGTTGGAAAGGTTAATTATATGCAGCACACATTAAAATGTGGAGTAGTACAGTTAGTGCTGGGCTATAACTGAACAGATTCACAATATTTTATCGTGACATTCATTCATTCAATTTGTTTTGATGGTTACTAGGCATGTAAGATTCACTCAATTCACGATACAATTCAAATCACGATACTAGGTTCACGATAAGATTTTTCACGTTTTTTTTTAATACAAATTTATTTTCCAGACAAATTCATTTTTTATCAATTCTCTTACAAAGATACCGTATTTTCATCTTGTCTCGTTTGCGCCCTCTGCTGTTTGCATCGCGATACATTTTTTATTAAATCGATTTAAATTGTCATCCGTTTGAATCGATTTGAATGCCTAACGGTTACTGTACTGCATTTTTCATTCGCTTTTTTCCATAGAAATTGTAATATCTGTTGATACGTCAAAATCAAACCTTTCAAATCCTTATCTAAAACATATGCATCATATGGGAGCACTAAGTCTGATGAGCCTCAGATCAGAAGTAGAATCAGGAGCTGACATCCAGCTCTCATACGAGGTGTCAGAAAAGTTTTAAAGCTTGTCATCAGTGGCTCTTTCTTGTCTGCATCTCTCTCAAATTTCACAGCAATTTACAGACACAACTGACCTCCTGAGACCAGCCAGCACCATAAACTGTCCCTGCGGGCTCCAGAAGATACTGTTGGCCTGCTGTTTGTCAAACATTTCTGCAAAAGAGAAGGACAATTGATCCAGTCAATGGAGGGTGTTACAGTTATTAGGCAAACGTGTCACCATGTCTCTCTCTACGTAGAATACTTACTTATGAGGTCGATCTTGCCGTTGTTTTTGACGTGATAGAAGGAAGCGTTGATTCTAGGAGACTCTCCGTGGAGAACGGCAAACTTGCTGCCGTTGGGTTCCCATGCAAACGCTATGATGGGCTCTGGAAGGACAAGAACGTCATGTTTTGATGTTGTGGTTGCAGACACGGTTCTGTTATCTGTTCTTATCTTTGAGAGGACTCAAATGGCCGTTTCCCTAGTTATCACCAAGTGATTAAAATGCTGGGTCCTCACACGTGTGTGTGTGTGTGTGTGTGTGTGTGTGTGTGTGTGTGTGTGTGTGTGTGTGTATGTTTTGATTGATTGAATGTTTTATTAGGCAAAACAGCACAATTACATTTAAAATACTTTGACTAAAAGGTCTGTCCAATTTTGTTTGCCTCTATGTTTTCATTTAAGAAGTAGTTGCTCATTTTTGTTTTTTCTGTACTCAGAGTAGCTTTTGTTTCTGAGTTTGATGGCATTCACTCAGGATGTCTCCCTTCATCCAAGGTTCTGTACGAGCCCTGATTCTCACCACCTTTGACGCTATGCCCACAAAGGTGTGTATGTGTGTGTGTGTGTGTGCATGAGCATTGGTGTTTATCTGTCTGTGTGCACTCGCATGCGTACGTACATACCCTTCATTTCTACCACATCAACAGGAACCTGTTTCTCCCTCATTCTGAAGATCTCAAAGTTGGTAACCACACCCTGAAAGAGAAAGTATCATCATTAGCATTCACTAGATTTACCTTAAACTTCTCTGCTCAATGTTCCCGTCTCCTTTCACGTACCTGTGTTCCCTTGGGGGTCCGGTCCACTTTGACACAGAGATAGTCTCCGTTTCTCTGCCAGTGCAGTTTGCAGTCGACGACGTTGAACAAGTTGCGAACCCTGATCTCTTGACGGGAGGGGATCTGCATCAGGGTCACCCTGGCAGGGATGTCTTTGTCCTCTGGTACCCAGAATGCTAGGATGTTGTCACCGGGAGACCATGAGAAGTCCCTGGAAGCACACACACACAAACACAGCTAACATAAGACGATTCAAGTCTAAAAACCACCATCAAGACAGCTATGATATCATCCCTTAAAGCACTGTTTCCCAGTGGGTCGGGACCCATGTTTTGGTCGCAGACCAATTTTTTGGGGATCGAGAGTAAATATCCCTTTTTTTCGTTTTCTACATAAAAATAAAGCTAAAGATTTCAAAAGGTTTCATAAATTAAAAACAATTCCAACATTTTTCAAAAGAATTTCATAAGTAAAATAAATAAAAAAAACTACATGTTGTGAGCTTGTATATCTGCCATTTTCATTAGTTTGGATCCCGGGCAAACATCTAATTTCTCTTTTGGGTCTTGACCTAAAAAGATTGGGAAGTACTGCCTTAAAATCATACGGTTAATAGATTACAAATATTAAGGATTGACTTACTTGATTCCATTGATCTTGAGACTCTTCTTGTCGAGCAGGCCCATAGACTATAAGGGAAAAGAGGCTGGTTTTAATCTAGCTTGCATTACAATACACCAAATAAATACAGAAATGTGTTTTAGTCACATTTTCTTACAGGAGTCTCATAGATGCTCAACGTATCCTGGGTCATCCTGGCAAAGAACTTCCCATCGTTGCTCCATCTGAGAACAAATACCATTACAAGACAATTAGAAACAACATTCATTGTCACACAAATAATTGCAATTAACGATTTAATTGACATATTTAACAATGTTATACTTTGCAAAAAATTTGTAAGAAATAGCTGATCTACAAGCTTACAACATGTCACTAAGTGATGCGTTGTAAACTTGTAGATCTGCTATTTTTGGAAAATGTTTGAAAATATATGAAAAAGAAATCAACGTGGAAATTGTGATTAGGCGATTATGTTATAATTGTGACAGGCCTACATAGGGAGAGGGATTGGAACTAAAAGCTTTGGTATACTGACTTGAAGATGGGCCAGTGTGCAGAGCTCTCACAATGGAAGCCTCTCTTCTTCTGACCCGTTAGAATGTCCCAGATGATGATGGCCTGTGGGTCCTCTTTAGTGTCCATCAGTGGACTGAAGGTCACAACGTACCTGGGAGACACCAAAAAAATAAAATAAATTAGGCTTCAGATAGCTCACACAAAACATTTCACATTCATCCACACAAAACAGTTACTATTGGGTGTGCAAGTATTGAGGTTTGCATGTCATTAGTTGCAAGTTATGCCAGATGCAAAGTATTAAGTACATATAGTGTGCTAGTTTGCTTAACCACTTAAAGCTGCACTGTAACTTTCATGTCCAACCGGGGATTCAAACCCTGGTCCCCTGTGCAAGTGCTGAAATGTTTGCCATTGAGCACACCTGCTTGTACAGGGGGAATATTCTGTTTTTACTTCCAGGCAGTACCATGTCAACCAGCAATTGTCCCACCAGTCACAATGTGCCACGTCGCATCATGTTGTGACTGTGAGCTTGTAGATAGGCTATTTTTGCGCGACACGTGATATGACCACGTATAAAATAGGGCATTCATTTATGAAAACATAAGATTATTATATATTGATAATATAATAATATATATATTAATATATATATTATTATAAGAATATATATTGAGATACACAACAAGGTTTCTGCCCGACAACAACGATGTACAGATTACAATAAAACGGGTCCATCTAATAAACCAACACACATTAAAGTGGTAACTGTGAGCCTCAGAGCAAAGTTAGAATCAGGAGCAGATCGTTCTGCTCTCATACGAGGTGTCAGAAAAGTTTTTTTGTTTGTCATCACAGGCTCTAGAACACACACACACACGCCCCTATATTTCACCGTAAGACAAATAGCGAAGATGTTTGCCTATTATGACCAAAATAGGGGAACCAGGTTGAAAGGGGTTAAAGAAGGCAGCTCTAGAGATACCAAACCATGCATTAAGGCGTATTATTAAGCAGATAATATCGTGTTAAGTGATGAGGTGGTTAGACAGGCGATGAGTGACGTTGCTTACCTCTCACAGGGGGAGAAGTCGATGAGCGAGACGCCCTGGTGGCTGAACCTCTGAATCTGCTTGAACTTCTCGCCACCCCACAACGCAATGCCGCGCTGGTGGAACGTCGCCAGGTAGGTGCCTTTAGGAGACCAGCGCACGTACGTCTCTGTCCAGCGCTGCAGACAGACACACACCATTAAACTGGAAGCCAAGCAGTGTTTATTTCGTCGACTAAAACTATGACGAAAAATGTTCCTTTTCACTGAATATATTGACAATTTCGTCAATAAATAAAAACTAGACTAAAATGTTAGTGAGGGACGAGTGGAGAAGAGATCCAGTAATTTTATGTTTGGTTGCGCTCTGGTGTTGCGCTCTGAAAATAACAGATCTACAAGCTCACAACGTGTCACGCTGTGACGCGTTGTGAGCTTGTAGATCGGCTATTTTCAGCATGCAACCATGCTTGTAGATCAGCCATTACGACGCCATCAAGGCCCGCCCGGAATTTCTAAATCAACTGTAGATTTAGTCGACTATAATCTTATGGTATTTAGTCGACTAAAACTAGACTAACACTAAAACATTTCAGATGACAAAAATTAAATGGAATTGTATTCAAAAATGACTAAAACTGAATCAAATTTGCGGTCAAAATCAATACTAAAGCCAAGCTACTTCAGACAGATCACCTGTGGATGAACACACAGGTCTTTCCATCAGTTCTGTGGTAATTTCTCTTACTGAACACGAAACTCACCGCTCTCTCCTCGGCTACAATTGGCTCCTTGGAGTCGTTGTTGAAGATGGCCGTCCTTTCTCCCGATTCGTAGATCACACTGTACTGGTCGCGACAGTCTGGGTCCTCAATCCAATGGCGCATGTTACCCTGGAGAAACATACACAAACGCACCAAGCACACACACAATATTAGTGGAGGCTGGGCAATCTAATAACATTGATGGTCTTGTGATATATCATGCAGGGGTCAAAAACTGAGCGTTTAGGAGGAGTGGTAACTGTGAGCCTCAGAGCAAAGTTAGAATCAGGAGCAGATAGTTCTGCTCTCATACGAGGTGTCAGAAAAGTTATTTAGTTTGTCATCACAGGCTGTAGAACATGGACACACACAAAATCAATTTCACTGAATTTCACTGACAGATCACTGACATTTAGTTGATCACTGTTGCAATGGCCAAAAATTGAAGATCAAATCCATAATTGAACACTCACAAATCCATAATTTAAACACTCACAAAGTCTTTGAAGTCCTGTTTCTCAGGAGTTTCCCACTCGTCACTGATGTTCATGTACCTAAAGACACAAAAAGCACATGTTAGGGGATTTCTATACTAAGCCGGGATATGCAAGATTCATATTGTACATAGTTTATGTATTTGAGTAAACACATACACACATGTTTGTTGGTCAATAGACTACAGACTAGTAGCTAGATTGCTTCATCACAAACTCACTTGAAATGCTATATTAAGAATGATGAAACATGATGACACGTATGATATCTGGACAAGACATGTCACAATGACCAGCCAATGACACTTGTGTCTTAAGGTCTGCGATTCAAATAAGAGATGAGAGAACAGACTGGACATATTAGGACAGCAACATGAATTCTGGTGATG
This sequence comes from Gymnoscopelus braueri, assembly GCF_963280865.1. Classification (NCBI taxonomy): domain Eukaryota; kingdom Metazoa; phylum Chordata; class Actinopteri; order Myctophiformes; family Myctophidae; genus Gymnoscopelus; species Gymnoscopelus braueri. Next base: position 55,969,114 of record NC_137604.1, on the reverse strand, counting down.
GAGGCAGGATGCTCATATTGAAACACCTTGTGAGTGGAAGTGTAAGAAATAAGAATAGATTTCACTGCCGGATGGCATAATAGCACCCAGGAACCACATGAGAGCTGCTTCTTCTGCTGCTGCTCTTGCGTGTGCTAAATTAGACCTAGAATGTTGTGAAGTGTACTTCATGCTGAATAAATAGTGAACATGCGGACTGGTCCGTCATCCTTGCACATCTTTGCCTTGCTCACGACGAGAGATTCCACCACACACTCAAATCGGACATCGGTGGAAAAGCATCAATGTGCACAACAGTAGCTGACAGCATTACATAACATTCCACACTTACTTGTCAAAATCAGTGAACACGTTGACCCTGAACGTGTGCTGTTTGTCTAGTTTATAGCCATCAGCGTTCTTCACTGCCTCCAGAGCCTGAGTGGGAGCACCATACTCCAAGAAGATGTATCTAAAAAAAAAAAGAGGAAAGTCATTAACCACTTAAGCCCTATTTTATACTTCGCTGTACAATGGTGTCGCTATGCAAAAAAATTGATCTACAAGCTCACAACGCATCGCGACACACTGTGAGCTGGTACGTCTGCTATTTTTGACCATTTTATATTCTACAATAATTTTATCTTCTTATTATATTAGAATTGGCTTATGGGTGGGCGTCACAAACGTAAAATCCGTATTTGATAGGTCAAATCCAGTCACAAAAGAAACCAGGATTTGATTGGCCAAGCTTTGCGTGACAAATGGTTTGATCAACGCTACTAGATGTTCCAGCTGTTTCGTGGCCAGAACATCTAGTAATTCTATAATGACATGCCTAAAATAGGGACGTCAGGTTTAAAATAGCCCTGCCAGACGATCAGAAAATGAGATCTCTACCTACCCATACGTCTTGTCTGGTGACATCTAAATACAATATAGTGGCTAAAACTGAGTGGGAAAAATTAACACCATTGCAGCTTTGGTATAATTATTTTTTGGGTCACAGTACATTTGCAATACAGTACAATTTGTCCTCTGCATTTAACCTATCCTAACTATTACGAGCAGAGGGTAAGTGCCAAATACCCAGTAGGTACACAGTGAGCAGTTTGGTGTTAAGTGTCTTACACAGGGACACTTCGTCACATAGTCTAGAGCAGGGCCGGGGGGTGGGCAAACCGGGGACCTTAGCTTTCCCAGGAGACATCTCTCTACCCATTCAGCTATGGCAGCTCTTTAGTGCGGTTCTTCATTATTGTCAAAGCAATAGTGGCCATTAACACATTGGGTGCCAGAGGTTTATTAAAATATTATACGTTTAGTGCCTGCTATTCTTCCATCCACTTACGTTGATATGTTTCGCGCTGTAGAAGCCCCGACGCGGAAGTGCATGTAAACAAAGCGTGCGAGATGGCGGAGGGTCCCGACTAACGCCTGGAACAATAATATTTCTAACGCGATCCTCCATTGCAAAGTGATCGCCGATCGAAAACGGCTCGCTTCCACCACGTTAAAAAGAAATGGAGATATTAAGCTTTTAGTCAAGGAGTTGGAAAGGCCGACCGGAAGGATTTTTGACATGGATCCACATCCGGCCTCTCCTTCTCAGAGACTCCTTGGATGATCCCAAAGTTTCGTTAGAGCGCCCCACGTATAAAAATAAAATTGGGTCAAAAACGGTCTGGACCGTTTTCGGCACTCCTGTTAACAGCAATGTTCTAGCCCATATATTAAATGTAGATTTCCCCAGACTTATCAATAGACAGAGATCTCTGATTGTCTGGCAATTTAGAACGAGCGACCTGGCCCGCCCCCGTCCATTGAGTTCAATGTCCATTGAGTGCAATGGACAGGTGGCGCCATCTTGGGAGGTTTTCAGCTATTACTCCAATGGTGTGATGTCACGTTCTCTTTCTATTAAATGCGAGACTAGGTTGAAAGTGGTTACGTTGGACGCAGCAGTACACATGATAAGATAACCAAACCATCTCTGCGGCACAATGCAGTCTTACCCTTTTGTCAGGCCATCCGCCTCAGGGTAGAACTCGTTGGTGATCTTGCCAAACTTGGAGAAAATCTTGTGGATGACATTTTTGAGCTTCTCCAGACGCTCTGGGCCCACCTGGGGAACATTATCCACCACCACCACAGAGTCTATACCGTCAGCTTCCAGGGGCTTCTCTCTCAGGAGGTCTTCCAACAACTCTGGACAAATGAAACGAAAGAGGATGGAAAGGTGATTATGGAAAGAGGCCAGTCAACTCATTAAGCCAACTGTTATACTTCATTGTACAGTGGTGTCGCACTGAAATAATAGCAGCTGTACAAGTTCACAACGCCTCACATTGCGAGTTGACTTGAGCTTTGTACATCTACAGTATACTGTATATTATACTAAGTATACTTGGCAAAGGGAGAAGATCTGACTACAAAATGAGGGACAAGTTTTATCTGCACACTTTGACAAGAAATGGATTCTACAGACACACACACACACACACACACACACACACACGTGAAAATACAGAGATGCAGGCAGCACTGATGGTAAGATAACAGCTGGTCCACAAAAGCTACCTATTTAATGTTTTATCATAGCTCTGCTATGTCAATTCTCGGCATGTTCTCACATCATCATCTTTTCAAATTGCAGCTAAAACGCTTCCATTCAGCTCCCTGTTGCGCCATTTGCAGAGCAGAATGGGACCATTTTGAACGGTTGAATAAGCAGTATGACTGTCAGTCACACTGGGTTACACTGTTAGCAGCAGCGTTGGCGTTGGGGATTCATTTAAGGCTCAACTAAATCATTTCACTACAACCTATGTTAAATAATAGCTGAAATCAAAGTCCAGTGAACATCAATTAACGTGTAATTGAAATAAATAAGAAAACTAGGCCAGTACCAGGCATAAATGATAAGCTATTATTCGGCTAGTTGCTAGCTAAGCTCACTTGCTGTAGTCTGTAACAAAAACACCAAGGAGAGGCCAGTAACGTCACAAATAATGGACATCAAGCGTGGGGAAAACCGCTGTTTTTCCGCTGTTTTATTTATTATTATTTATTGCTTAACAAAATACACACAGAATATCACAGGAATAGGAAAAACTTATTATAAATATTTAAAATAAATTGGCTTGAACAAGTATTTCAGCTGTTTTAGAAATATTCAATATATATTATATTATGATTAAAAATATTGACGTATTTCACACATGATGACAAGCCCAAAACACGCCACGTTTAAACAAGATGAAATACTACAAAATATGATTTCTTCTGATGTTAGGGGCCCCCCATGATGACACTACAGGCTACTTCCGTACTGTCACTGACGTCACTGTACCATCCTTGTCATCTTGAACGGCTAGCAGCGCTAGCTAGCTAGCAGCACCAGAGCCAGGCCTGGCGATGAACCGGCGTGTTTCCTGACACTCACCCTCGTCCTCGATGTCGTCCACGAAGTCCTCCGGCTCGCTGAACGAAGGCTCCTCTTCCTCGTCGTCGTACTCGGGATCGTCCGCCATACTGTCCACCGTATCTTGCATTTAACCAGGTTTAGGAGGGGGATTCGGTCTCTGTAGAAAAAGGGAGGCTAAAACAGAGACGGGCGGCTCTGGGCTGATGTGTCTGCCATGTGCGATCCGGGAGAAAATGGAAGAAGCGACGGAAACGTCAATCCGGAAGTCGTGCGCGATATCCGGCTGGCGCCGCGAAGACCGTACGATCTCCAAACCATGGGGATTGCCGAGCCCTCATTACATGACCGTCATATCATGACAGTCATGGATGACATTTTACCTGGTGTTTGCACTTTCTCCCTTTTTGGCCCGTACATCTACATACACGTTCAAATTTCAAATATAAAGTGCTTAACCCATTGCCACGGATGTTGCAATTATGTACGTTCCCTCAAAGGTACCCGTATCTTCCGTATTGTTCAATAAAAAGCATTTTAATCCGATCAGTGGCTATTTTCTCCATATGCTTTTAACTACACGACCCTATCGGTTGGGAGACGTATTACACTCTGATACATTATAACTCTATTAGAAAATGGCCACCGATCGGATTAAAATACTTTTTATTCAACAATACAAAAGATACGGGTACTTCTGAGGGCCCGTACATAATTTTAACATCCGTGGCCATGAGGTAAGCACTTTATATTTGAAATCTGAACGTTTAAATAGATGTACGGGCCAAACGGGGAGAAAGTGCAAACCCCAGGTTGAAGTTCATCCATGACGGTCGTGACAGACGACCGTCGTGTGATCCAGGGCTAGGGGATCGCCTTCAGTCTGGTCTTTTTTGGTTTGTAGATCGACGGAAAACGCAGTTGCTCTCGTTTCATGGCGTTTTGCGTGGCAAAAAGAAGGAAAGGAAGCCACGTACCTACCGGCGTTATATGCGAAACTATTTCCCGCGAGAGGAGGAGCGGCTAGCAACAATATAAAGCAAACAAAAAAAACTACATGCTCTGTTATAGTTAAATATATTATATTCCATAATTTGATGTCGGACAACATCGTCCTATAATTTATGTGAGTCCATGGTCAGCTGTCTTAAGCACTCATAACCGTAAAGTTGACATCTACTATGCATCAATGAACGTAACTTATGCGTTATCTCTTTCATAACATGATGATCAGCAGCACATCATGGAGCAGCAGTGTGTGGTGCTGATGCCCCGGGTCTGTGAGGTGCTGGCCGGCCTGGAGAAGCCTCTACATGACGACACCAGCCTGGAGAAGATGCTGGACTGGTTCACTGGGCTGACTAGCAGTGGTGGAAGAAGTACTCACATGTTTTACTTTAAGTAAAAGTATCAATACTGCAATGTAGATACACTCTGTTTACAAGTAGAAGTCCTGTATTCAAAATGTGCTTGAGTAAAAGTGCAGAAGTATCGGCATCAAAATGTACTTAAAGTACCAACAGTAGAAAGTACTCATTGTGCAGAATGTCCCATTTCACAAGTTCAAAAAGTATTTTAAAATGTTTTTTGAAAATAGCCGATCTACAAGCTTACAATGCGTTGCATCGCGGATTGTGAGCTTGTAGATCTGCTATTTTCAAATGGCCGAAATATATTTACAGCTGATGTGGTTAGTGAGTTTTATAATAATAATCACAATCTACAAAGTAACTAGTAGGCTAACTATAGTTTTCATATAATTGTAGTGGAGTAAAAGTACAATATTTTCCTCTGAGATGTAGTGGGATATATGTAAAAGTATTGAAAATTGTAAATACTGAAGAAAGTAAAAAATACCTCAAAATTGTACTAAGTACAGTACTTGAGTACATGTACTTAGTTACTTTACACCACTGGTGTTGATAAGATTTTATCTAACTAACTTACCTCTGTCTTTATTTTTTTTACTGGTTTATATTTTACACAAAGTGATCTGGAGTTACAGTGTGATTTAGCTTTTGTGGATCAAGATGTTTTGATTTGATTGATTGAATACTTTATTAACAGTTTGCGAATACTACAGTGGTATGATTATACAATGGTGCTAAAAGGATAACACAAAAAAGCTCTAAGGGCTTGTTTCCATTGTGGTCCTGTGTATTCAATTCATCGAGACATTTAAAGACATACAATAATATGCAAGACATCATCAACACTAGTAGCAATAGACTTTTTTTCTATAGATTACTCACCCCATGGAGACTTGAATTCATGGATATTGTTTTGTTTTTGTCGCATTTCTAAGCCAATAATTTGATGACGAGCGGTGGGTTCCGGTAGGAGACAGAAAGGGCCTCCTTTGTGTCTATCCCCTTAAGCAAAAATGTTATACAGGGACCAGTTACAAATTGCAGACAGGTGCTCTTTTATGACGGTTTTGAAGGAGAGTAAGGAGTCACACTTTTTGATGTCTGGTGGTAGGGCATTCCACATTTTGGTGGCATAGCAGTAGAACAAATTTAACCCCATGTTTGTGCCGAATCTGGGAGATGGGAAGAGGTGAAGACAGTAATTGATATGAATACAGCTATTTGCTGAACGGGAAGGTTTATTGATTAGGTGTCTGTCCTACTAAGGCCCTGCAGTATATTAATTAATCCGTTCTCTTGGTGCAGTAGGATCCCTGCTGGAGGTCTGCCCCTGTCTGCCCGTCTTCATCAACTCTGTGATCCACAACACCACAGCAGACCCCGGGGTCATCTCCTTCACTCTCAAACTAACTGGATTGTTGGCTGCCAGCGAGGACAGCTTTAAACTGCTGCAGGTACAGTAATATTTACAACGCCCGACTCACTGACAAGTCATATAATAAGACACACTAGCTTGTTGGGCACTGAATGGAATACAAGAACGCTCGCCCCAAAACACGCTCTCCCCAGGTCAAATCCAGCAACCTTGGAACGCTCGCCACCAGGTATTCCTAAACATAACCTCAGTAAAACTATGCCTTGACCTAACCTTATTCCTAAACTTAACATCAGTAAAACTATGCCTAACCCTACATTTATTCCTAACCTTAAAGGTGTAGTTCACCCAAAAGAAATCGTATTTTCTATCAATTACACACCCCATGAAGCCTTGAATTCATGGATATTTTTTTGTTTTTGTCGAATTAAAAGCCAATAATTTGATGACCGGCTGCGCTTTCGGTAGGAGACTCAAAGAGTCTCTTTTGAGTCTCCTACTGGAAGCGCAGCCGGTTACAAGACGAATACAAGAATACAAGAACCGCTGGGGACGATCGGTCCGCGAAGAAGATGGATGTACCCTATAGCTTTGTGTCTTAAAGGTTTTGTCCTGCAATAGGAGCAGTCCATCTTGAGCCTGGGGTACAGCTGTCAGCACTGGCAGGAAGCCGGACTCTGGGAGGATCCTTGCGTGCGCATTGGCTGGATTCAGGGGTTAAGGAGCATGCTGCAGCACCCAATGGCTCTCCGCTTCCTGGAGGAAACAGGTGGGATTGATTGCAAGTGACGTTTCTCCTAGAAATTATGAACCCAATGGCTCGGGGTGGGCGAACGTTCTGCAACAATAGCAGCTCTACAAGCTGACAGCTGTGGATTTTGGTCAATGTTTTAAGTGGTTAAATTAGGAAACACAAGAGGGAGACACTCTGCTCTCCTCATAAATGAGA
>NC_137604.1:55947017-55957017 GCF_963280865.1 Gymnoscopelus braueri | reverse complement strand
TTGACTAGTGCTCTGTCAGATTTGGTCACAAATGCAGCCAGTAGTTTTCGAGATATTTAGTTTGGGGCCGAAATCGCCATCCCATTCCGTCACTAGTGTGGTTATAATACTGCCTTGTTATTATTACAAAGTGTGTAAATCTCCAGATCACCTCTGGAAAATGGCAGAAATTCTATGTTGATACAGACGACCAGGCAACACTGGTTTCATGTTCAACCCTTTCTTGACTGATAATATCAGTACAATCTTTATTGAGTTGTCTTCTATTTTTACCATCAGAGGCTAATTTAGAGATGCCCCACTATGTGCGAATGCATGGAGAAGTGGCGTATAGGAAGCAGCCTGGAACCAACAGCCTGGAATGGATCTTAACTCCTTCAAAGGCCTTGTTAGAGAACATTTAATATGCTTCAGCTCATCTCTGTTCAGGGTTAAAGTAATGTTCTCTGTCTTTTTTATTCTCTAGTGGTAGGGCTCCTGAGTGTGCGTATGTGTGTGTACGCGTGCATGTGTGTGAGATGGTGGAGTTGGGAGCTCCACGTGTTCGTTCACACGTTGGTTTTAACTCAGTCACATGGAAGAGCAGAAGGACACATCCGTGCACAAAAGCTTTTCTCATTAACTAATGAGCACAGTGTGAGGGGCTGCTGTAGCACATGCACACGGGCACGAGCCCGTTTCCATCTATCATACACCAGTACGGATCCTCTCATCCATCCTACTCGGAGTGTTCTGTCTGTTCTCCTCACTCACGTTTGCAGTTCTCTGTCTTCACCCAGCAGTGAGTGTCTTAGTGGACTCCTGCACATCATGGAGGCTGTGGCACATTTCTCCTACGCGGCTTCAGAGGCAGACGAGCTCAGTTTTCACAAAGGGGAAATAATCAAGGTAGGATGTGTATGTGCATCATGTGTGCGTGTCCGACTGTCCGTGTGTGTGTTTTCTTTTAGTACATCTTTTTGTCCTCGGGGTGAAGGGTTAAGTGTTGGGGTCAGCACTGGGCCCCAACAACATAATTGGGGAGAAAAAGATCAGTCAAAATATTCTTCCAAGATCTGTCTCTCTCTTTATATCGTACCTGGTAACTGGGGTGTGGAAAGAATGAAGTCAGTGGAGAAACTGATGCTGCTTAGATGTTTGTTATTGCAAACCTACTGTACAGTATGTGTACGTGTGTGTGTGTTGTAGGTGATAGAAATTGAGGATGATCCCAACTGGTTCACAGGGGAGATCCAGGGAAGGCGTGGCTACGTCCCAGAAAACTACATCTCCCTCCTTCCTCACCCGTAAGAAAACTTTCTTTTTGCATACAGTACGTTGTTACGGAGAATCCCCCTTATTTGGGCATTTACATAAGAGGAATATACGCCTGGGGGCCCTAATATGGTGAATACTAAATCACCAATATATATATAAGCCAGTCAACGATGGAATAGCTAAGTTCAGTGAGATCAATACTTAACGGTGATGTAGATTCTAAAGAGAATATAGGAACACTTTGACTCTGAATTGCTTAAGTATATAAGACTTGAAGACCCTATAACCTCAACTGACTCAATTCTGTTGATTACTTGGGCACCCATTAAACTAAGACGCTAAATCAGCTTCTTAGAGAAGATCCATTATATGAGAAGAATCGCCCTGACCAGCGATACTTGCGAACGTTTGCTGCCAGCACTTGATTATGTTCCTGACTTCAAATGTCACCACTTGTATAACTGAATTAGGTTTCCTGGTAAAATCCGCTGAATACGGCTGCACAAGGGTATGGTTCCTGCCCACCACCAGACTGGGGTTCGATTCCTCCAGGGTGCATCGTGCTTGGCTGGGTGTTCCAACGAACACAAAATGGCCTTATGCTCGGGCGGGAAGCCATCAGGGGAGGGTGATCTCTTTCACTCCACTAGCCTACAAACAGGTTGGCAGGGGAGAGAACTGGGAAGGATCGTGTTCCTCCACACAACATGCTCTACACTCTCCCAGTGAAACTCTCCACTGTCAGCTGAAAAGAAACGGCTGCTGACTTCATGTGGATCGAAGGAAACGTGGTTATCTCCACCGTCCCCAGACCAACTGGAGGGGTCAGCAGTGACGGGGACTATACACATAGGATGGTTGGCATGACGACATAATTGGGGAGAAAAAGATCAGTCAAAATATTCTTCCAGGATCTGTCTCTTTATATCGTACCAGGTGAATACTATGTTTGTGTGTACTGTACCTGTGGTGTAGGTGGATTGCAGGGTGATGTCTGAAGTAAGTGTGTGTGTGTGTGTGTGTGTGTGTGTGTGTGTGTGTGTGTGTGTGTGTGTGTGTGTGTGTGTGTGTGTGTGTGTGTGTGTGTGTGTGTGTGTGTGTGTGTGTGTGTGTGTGTGTGTGTGTGTGTGTGTGTGTTGTACCTGTGTGTAGGTGGTTTGCAGGCCGTGTGTCAAGACATGAAGCTGAGCAGCGACTTCGTTGGCAGGTCTGTGGAGCCTTCCTGGTCAGGGAGAGTGAGAGCGCTCCAGGAGAGTTCTCTGTCTCCGTCAGGTCAGTGAATTCGCCTACTGTAACTCACCACACACACACACACACACACACACACACACACACACACACACACACACACACACACATTGCTGACCATTTAGGGTCAGCAATGTCCTTGAATTCTGAATCAAGTGCTCCTTTTTATTTTGGATTTGGTGTAACGTAAATCATGTTTCTAATCAGCTTGACATCTCACAAAACATAATCTCACTGTAGCTGAGCAACATAAAGAGAGATGTGGCTCTGTAATTTCACGATATTTTCCTGAAACTGTGCTATGCCCCTTGAAGGTAACATGATTTAAAAGGTAAAAGGTTTATACGAGCCCTGTGAGGATCAAATGGCACGGTTAATATTTCATAACCAATATCATCTGTCCTGCCATTCCTTCTCATGCGGCTGTTGTGTTTGTTATGTTAACACAGCAGTCAACGAAGGAGACGGCGTTGACACAGGGGTCAGTGGATTTGTCGACTGAGATGAATAATACAAGCAGCTGTGATGGTGCATGAATGGGCAATTTTCTGCTCGTTATACTTTAGTTTTTGCACTGTGGTGTTTTATCTTGCGTAAAAGCTGAACACATTATCCATTTCCAGCTGCCGTGTTACTCTCAGTGTGGGTCAGGGACAGAGAAGGGCAGAGGAACATTATTTAAATTTGTTCCATGACAATTCAAACCAGGACTAAAAATACCAGCGCCACACAAAGACAGTTCTTTCAAAGTATAAGTGTGTGTGTGTGTGTGTGTGTGTGTGTGTGTGTGTGTGTGTGTGTGTGTGTGTGTGTGTGTGTGTGTGTGTGCGTGTGTGCGTGCGTGCGTGCGTGCGTGCGTGCGTGCGTGCGTGCGTGCGTGCGTGCGTGCGTGCGTGCGTGCGTGCGTGCGTGCGTGCGCTCACGCTGGGGTTAATTTGGGTCGTGAATGTGACATGGGACACTTTTAATCATTGAGGATAAATTAAATGTGTTGAATAATCAGGACATTATATAACACACACACAAAGACATTATGATGTAATTGAAAAAGCAGGTACTGTACAGTACTGTAGGTACAACATTCTCTCACACACACACACACACACACACACACACACACACACACACACGTTTTGTTCTGTTAAAAGGCACAAAGGAGATTTTTCTCGCATCTGAACATCTGTCTGTCTGGAAGGCTTAGCGAGTTAAGAGGACACTCATGATTACAGTACATAATTACCAACACACAATACAAAAAAAGGCATTAACACAAACACACATACATGTACACGCACATGCATATGACATACGCACAACACTATACCCATATTTGACCAGAAGAGGGTGTTACAAGACATATTTCAGACTATTTCATTTGACTGATTTGTAAATAGCAGCAGTGCTCCTCTGAACCTGTATTACATGAGCAAACTACACTGTGTTTTACCATGCAGATGCTGTTCTATGCATTGTTACTTTTACAATTGCTCTCATGTACACATTTTGTGCACATGCATGCACTAAATGCACCGTTTTATTCAATAAATTACTGTCACAGCCAGGCCTGGAATTTCGTCATTTTAGGGGCATGGCCACTTGGCCTTTGGTGTTGTCCATTTTTTTAAGGGCACAAAGGCCAAATGCCAAGGCAGGAAGGCCATCAAATAAAACAAGATTTTAGGCCATTGAAAGAATTAATAGAATTTAAGGGTTAAGGATGATTTTAAAAAATTTACATGTAGACTATCTGCAGTGAAATAAATAAATTATGGTATTTACAATCTGATCCATGCTCAGCCCTGCACCAAGCAAAGTTACTAGATGGGGACTCAGAATTCAGAATCTCAACAAAAGACACTGGTCCATGACAAGAAAGAGACACAGTCAGTACAGTCAGCAGGGGCATTAAGGCCACTGTGGCCTCACGGCATGCCATTTTTTGAGGGGCACAAGGCCAAACTGAGGGGCAACAGCGGTCCATAGCCTTCGTGGCCTCCCTGAAATTCCTGCCCTGGTTACAACAAATATATACACATGTAATATAGGTGAGTGGAACTTACTGTCTCCATACACACGCATGTGTTGTTGATTTTAATGAGAGGGAGCCCATACCTTGTTGATTGATGCATGCATACACACACATTTTATGAGTCTTTTCCCACGATGGTGTAGGTACAGTATGCTTTTATCAGTGTGAAAATCTAAACAAAGAAACAGGTTGAGGAATGAAGTCTGGCACACTTGCATCTTAAGGTGTGTGCGTGTGCGTGTGCGTGTGCGTGTGCGTGTGCGTGTGCGTGTGCGTGTGCGTGTGCGTGTGCAGTGGTGGGAAAAGTACTCAAATGTTTTACTTAAGTAAAAGTATCAATACTGCAATGTATAAATACTATTAAATACAAGTAAAAGTCCAGAATTCAACATTTACATGAGTAAAAGTACAAAAGTATTGGTATCAAAATGTACTCAAAGTACCAAAAGTAAAAGTACTAAAATGTTTGAAAATAGCCGATCTGCTATTTTCAAATAGCCTATAGGTGTACAATAGGGCTAAAGTATGTTAATGTATGTTTTATAATGTAATAATTTATATCTGCAAAGTAACTAGTAACTAAAGTTTTCAACTAAACATAGTGGAGTAAAAGTATAATATTTGCCTCTGAGATGTAGTGGAGTAGAAGTAAAATGTGTGTGTGTGTGTGTGTGTGTGTGTGTGTGTGTGTGTGTGTGTGTGTGTGTGTGTGTGTGTGTGTGTGTGTGTGTGTGTGTGTGTGTGTGTGTGTGCGTGTGTGTGTGCGTGCGTGCGTGTGTGTGTGTGTGCGTGTGCGTGCGTGCGTGTGTGCGTTTGTTTGTATTTCAGTTACGGTGACATGGTGGAACACTTCCGTGTTCTGGAGGGGGCGGGTCAGTACTGTGTGTGGGACGAGTCGTTCCTCTCTCTGAACCGCCTGGTGGACTTCTACCGGACGCACAGCATCGCTGTGGACAGGACGGTGTGCCTGAGGGACCTCCTTTTGACCTCTGACATCACGTCCCCATGTCAGTCCGACCCCGGCCCATGCAACAACCCCTACCTCCCCCCCAACCCTTACACCAGCAGCAGCCGTCGGCAGCAGTGCCGCCCCGTCCCTCAGAGAGACGCCTCCCCCGGTCTGCTTGAAAGTGCTTTGGGGGTACGAGCGGTATATTAAATATTAATATTACGTATTATTAAGTATTAACCACTTAAACCCCAGCATCTGTATTGTGGGGAAAACTTTCGCAGAAAATAGCCGATCGACAAGCTCACAACGCGTCGCAGTGCGACGCGTTGTGAGCTTGTCGATCGGGCTTGTCGAGCAGCTATTTTCAGCAAAAGCTTTCCCCACAACAACAGAAAACAGAAAAGACACTGCAGTAGCATAAAGCCCTGAGGGACTCCGCTCAACCATATGGGGTTTAAAGGGATAGTTCACCCCCAATAATGTAATTATTTCTATCGATTAGTCACCCCATGGAGACTTGAATTCATGGATATTTTTTTGTTTTTGTCGCATTCCTAAGCCAATAATTTGATGACCGGCAGCGGTTCCGGTAGGAGACACAAAGAGTCTCCTTTGTGTCTCCTACCGGAATCGCTGCCTACCGGTCCGCTGGTCATCAAATTGTTGGCTTAGTAATGCGACAAAAACAAAAAAAGTCTCCATTGGGTGACTAATCGATTTTTTTTTACTTTTTTGGGAGAACTATCCCTTTAAAGGAGGAGTTCACCCAAAAAAGGACTTATTTTATATCAATTGCACACCCCACGATGGCTTGAATTCATGGATTAATTTTAGTTTTTGTCGCATTCCTAAGCCAATAATTTGATGACCATGTGTATTTCCGGTAGGAGACACAAAGAATCTACCTTGTGTCTCCTACCGGATACATTAGCTGGTAGGAGATGGGAATCAAATTATTAGCTTAGGAATGCAACAAAAACAAAAACAAATCCATGAATTCAAGGCTTCATGGGGTGTGCAATTGATAGAAAATAAGTCATTTTTAGGGTGAACACCTCCTTTAAAGGAGAATTTTGGACTAAAGTTTTCTTACCTTTTCTATGACGTTATGATATCTTAGGATGAATGGTACAGTAGAACATTTTCATAACTCCACCCCTGAGCCGCCACAGCTTAAAAGGTGCGCGGATAGGCCTTAGGTTAGATCACATATTTTAACACATCCACCGCCAGAGGTTAATCTCATAATAATGTACTCACCTGCCAAGGTGTTTTTGTTGTTTTTTTGTTTTTTTCATGTCGCCATAGATCTTGTTAAAATCCTTAAGATTGAGCCGTGAACGGTCTGTTTACATCCGCGCGATCTCCCTGTATCTCCCAGTGAAGACCGCATGTCAAACGGACTTCCATGACTGTAGTTAGAGCGGATTACGTTAAACAGTGAAATGCGAGGAGAAAAAACTACAGGAAGAGAATTGAGTTTCAGTTTCGTCTGTAGAATGGGAGCGGGCGTGATCGTCGAAACCGGATCCCAAATAATTCTATTTCCTGTCATCAAACCGGAAACGGAAGTGGATCAAAAAAATTCCGAAAGTGCACCCGGACCGCGCATGCGCGAAAAGACCGCAGCCCGTAGGACTACGGGCTCGGCGCTTAACCGTTGGATTTAACGGCCCGTAGAACTACGGGCCCGGCGGTAAAGGTGTTAATAGCTTTTTTTATAATTTTTTTGGTGAGATCTGACGTTCATAGTGACAGAACACTGTCCCAAAAAACAAAACAAAAAACAAACAAAAAACAGAAGTCTCGCTAGACGAGATTTCAATCTCCGTCTAGCGAGACTTTTTTTTTTTTTTTTTTTTTTTTTTGGTTTTGGTTGCATAGTGTTCTGTCACTATGAACGTCAGATCTCAAAAAAAAAAAAAAAAAAAAAAGCTCTTAAAATATGTGATCTAACCTAAGGCCTTTTAAGCTGTGGCGGCTCAGGGGTGGAGTTATGAAATTAGGTGAAAAAGGTAAGAAAACTTTAGTCCAAAATTCTCCTTTAAGTGGTTAATACTCTCCTGCTCAGAAACATGCACAGTTTGTCACTGGACATGCTTACTTTTTCTGACATCACTGTCTGCTTTATCCTATCGTGTGTGTGTGTGTGTGTGTGTGTGTGTGTGTGTGTGTGTGTGTGTGTGTGTGTGTGTGTGTGTGTGTGTGTGTGTGTGTGTGTGTGTGTGTGTGCGCAGAAACCTCGTGTGGCTCAGGCCCTGGTTGACTACAGTCCCCCTCACGCGGCTCACCTCCACTTCCTGCGTGGTGACATCATCAACCTGCTGGACTGCAGCTCCGGTTCGCCGAGCTGGAGGGGCCGTTGCCGAGGCAGAGTGGGCATCTTCCCGCCAGAGTTTGTACAGCCGGTGTACCACTGACTGACACCCCCCGCCAAACGAACTCTTCTCTGATCGTATCACTCAGTCCCGCGGCTGTAGACCGCTAGCGTGTTTTTCTTCTGTCTATTCTATGCATTTCCTTATTTGTTGAGGTCTATTCTGGAGGGTTGTTGAAATCACAATGAAACATGGCAAGAAAAGAACCAGAGCCCAACCGATGCCAGATCTTTGGGTCCGATGCCCATCAATTACTGATGTTTTGACTGATATTTTGGCAAAAAGTGCCCAATTCCCTATCCAATTTGAAAAACTTTGACTAGAATGTATCTTATGTATGGCCAACTTTTTTTAAATTAAAAAATATCCAATTTCGTCGCAACGTAACACGCCGTTGTGAGCTCATACATCTGTTATTTTTTTAAAACAATGCTCTGAAAATGATCACCTATAATGTCATGGACAAAATAAGAGACACATCAGCTGCATAATTGCTGATCCCGATCAAAAAAGTCTCTAGAATAATGGGCTCTAGAAAAAAACGCAAAAGATCAGCAGCATTACCCAGCTTGCATTGAATGCGGTTTCTGCATGTATGGAACACAGGTGTCCGTCAGCTTTGACTGCTTTGATTCAACCTATTAAATCATTAAAACATGTCATGTCATGTAAGAACAGGATGTTTGACAAAATTGATCCAAAATTCCCGTTCATTTTCACCATAGATGAAAAACCAAAAGGAAGCCCCAAATTGGCATCGGCATTACAGAGATCTAGTGAACTGATTGTTATCACCAAGCTATATAACCTTGGTTGTTGAAAGGCTGCTATAGTCTTAACGTCAGACTAACAAATCCTGGTTCCCTTTGAAGCAATAGCCTGGATTGAGAAAGTGAATGATTGTGAACTTGCAAAGTGTCATTTTGTGTTTATTAACTCATTTAGACCAATTCTAAAAACGCAGTTTTCTGGAAAACTTAAAAAACTTAAAAGATTTATGTTGCTATATATACTGTATATAGGAGCAACTACACACAGAGGTGTTCCTGGCTTGAAAGGTATAATAACGTATAAGTATTCCAGGTCTAAATAGTGCACACACTAGTTTCCTCAATAGGTGCTTTCACACTGCACTTAGCCCTGGGCTAATTGAGACCTTGGCAAAGAGAATGTTCTGGCTGCTCTGGAATCGGGTTAACACCAACTTTTCAGATTTAGCCCCAGAAATGGCTGAAGACATGGGCCCTATCTTGCGAGCCGCCTTATACCCCATGCCTAAACTTCTTTGGCATTTTTTACTATTTTGAAAAACATTTTAATAGTTAAAATAGCCAATCTACAAGCTCACAACATGTCGATGTAGATCGACAGCTATTTTGAACTATTCTAAAAAAAAAATCAAAATAGTAAAAAATGCCTAAAAAGTTTAGGCATAAGGGGTAAGGCAAATGGCTAGTATTAAAGGGGTCTGTGCTCAACTGTAAATTGTGTGGAATTGACCTTGACAAATCTAGCCCATGGCCTGTAGCTGTGGACCAGCACAGATGTGTGTGAACAGCTGGGCTAAGCCAGCTTTGTGTGTGCTTAGCCCCAGGTTAACATTAGACCACAAGAAATCCTTAGTCAGGGGGGTCTCACGTTAACCCGGGACTAAGCACAGACAAGTGAAGCACCTAATAGATGTTTAAATCTCACCTCCTGCCATCTGTCTCATCTTGTCTGTGTCTATCCCCCTACTGTCCTGAACAGTAGCCTGTAAATTGTACAGAAATGAAATAAAGACAGTGAGTCTTACTATAAATGGTTTCAAATGCTGACCTGCATTCACTCAATTGTGACTGCACACTCATAGTGTAGCTTTGATGCACAGATCTTTATTGATAGAACATAAGAATACAAAATTAAAAAACATCTCAACTGAAGCTTTTGTTGAGGGTGAATCTTTTTTATTTCCATTATCCTGCATTTCTACAATACTGCTATGTAAATTATTAACACCTAGGAGAGGCACAAACAGACGATAAATACAACAATGTGACATTATTACACAAAATCAAAGTAAGTAATTAGGGGCTTAAAAAAGTTGCAATTAACATTAGAAATATCATAGAAGGAGGTGCTATAAATCACCTATAA
>NC_137604.1:55929517-55937017 GCF_963280865.1 Gymnoscopelus braueri | reverse complement strand
AGATGATAGGTTCTTGGTTTACGTATGTATTAGTTAGTATTAGATTATTGGTTTACTATGTATTACTTTATTATTAGATTACTATTTCTATGCATTTTATGTATTATTGATGTATTATGATGTATTATCTTGTGTCCTTGCTTACTGTAAATCGCTCTGGATTAAGAGCGTCTGCTAAATGCCTAAACTGTAAACTGTAAGATAAGGTTGAAAATGAGTGAAGTGCTCCTTTAACAAAGATGTTTTTCTTTTTTTTAACAAAAACATATCACATGTCACTCCCCTTTGAGGAGGTAAATAATAAGATATAAAGTAAACGAATACTCACCACTTGGCATGAGTTCAATGACCAATTTGGGAAAGGCAATGTTGGAGCATCCCACTTCAGCGCCACACACACGCACACACTCCTCTGGGTCTACGCAACCTACAGTGTCTGGGACATACAGTAAGCACTTAGTCACTCTCTCACATACTTACACTTGTTACACAAACACACATACATTGACACAAACACACACTGCCTGCACACACACACATACTGTAGATATGCTATAAACACATGTATGTGAAATATAGCCCCACAGCGTGACATTATACTGTACACATTCCATATTGACAAGTTGATTTATGTGGAACATTGATCAAAAAGAATAGGTCTACGGCTATGCATGTAGCCTATGTTCCCATAGTGTGTAGGCCTAGTCTATAATTAGGGTCCGAGCACTGCACCAGTGCGAAGCCCTATTGAAATTGCAATGTTTCTTCCTCTAACAAATGAATCACGTTTTTGAGGGCCTTAACGTACTCAAAAAGTTGCACAACTTTGCACACACATCACAAGTGGCGAATAATTGCGTATTTTATCAGTCTCAAAAAGGGGCGTGGCCTAATGGCTCAGTAGCGCCCTCTACGAAATCTCAACGTTGAAGCCCCACAATACGGTTTCACCTACATTTATGAAAATTGGTACACACCTGTATCATGTCCTGACTTACAAAACAGTATCTTGGCGCCATGACCTAAACCAAACAGGAAGTCAGCCATATTGAATTTATTGTGCCGTTTTTGTGCATTTCAGGCCATTTTCCCGGGTTGTACTTTAATAAACTCCTCCTAGGAGGATGGTCAGATCCATCTCAAACTCGCCCAGTGTACACAAAAGATCTTGGCGATGAGAAGTTATCAAAGGCGTGAGTTTTCGAAAACCGTGGAGAAGCGTCAAACTTCCATGTTTCACTAATTTAGCACCAGCACCACTGTGCTTAGAATGAGTAAAAACTTCTTAAAAGTGCATACAATTTTAAAAAATACAAAAAATGAGTAAAAATACTTAAAAATACATAAAATGAGTAAAAATACTTGTGTAAAATCAGTAAAAAATACTTCTAAGTTGTTAAAATTAGTAAAAATACTTTGTTAAAATGGACATTTTTGGAAAGGTGCTATACAAATAAAGTGCAGCTATTATTATTATTATTATTATTACGGTATTATGACTACTGTCACAGTCACTCTGCGATGTCTGATTTATTCAGGTTAAAATGCCTATTAGGCATTTAACATTTCCTACAGGAAATTCCTTCATTGATTTTTTTCTTTTTAAATCCCCTTTGTTTTTTGTCTGAAATTCGTAGGCTAATCATGGTGTTTAACAAAAGTCTAGTTGCTCTAATTCTCTCTCTCTTCTCCCTCTTTGCCAGGAGGGCGGAGTGTGTTGACCAGCAACCGGACACTCCTCCTTCCAGCCCCCGGTGAACGAGCTTCCGTTAACCGAGCCTTTCTCTCTCTGGGTCACACGTCTCTGTCTGAGGACCAGACTGTCAGGCACAGCACACACAGCAACGACACGCTCAGCTTGTGGAACGCAAAAGAAAAACTTTACCAGAGGAGACAATTTCCCTGGAGAAAAAGGGAAAGTTTCGCGTTGGTCTGTCTCTCTAGGAAACGTGGACTTTGCACAGCGATCTGCGTTTTTACATGTCAGTGGATTAAAGACAGCAGGAAAAGTAAACTTCTACTCAGTCACATTCTGATGGATTAAGGACGCGTATCTTGTCTGAAGTTCCTCTTTTGTTTGACTAATAACTGGCAGACATAGAGAGACATTGAGATCATTCTTTTCTCTTGCTCTTGAGAGGAGTTGAACCGGGTTCCAGCAGCTGGCTGGCTCTGTCTTCACGTGACATTTGTCAGGCGTGGCACCGGGTGGGACAGCCAGCTTTGTTCCTGCGGATCCGCCCTGGCCTCACCTGAGCTGTCTGTTGTGTTCGGGTGTGTGTCCGCGCACGCGAATGCGTGCGTGTGTTGATGTGTTGTGTGTGTGTAATCTGAGCTCTGGGCTGAGCCTCTCTACCAAGAAGACAGGATCTGTGTGAGAGAGAGGAACGCAGCAGAAACAACAAAAGAGGCTCTTTAGATGAAAGTTCTCCCCATCAGAGAGAGGAGATCATCGGGATCCACTTTCAGCCGCAGAACCGGATCGCACTGGGATCTCCTGGACAACAACATGGCCCATAGAAGAACAATTGATTGATTGATTGATTGAATACTTTTATTAACAGTTTGCATTGCCAAAAAAAAGGCACAGAAAGTACAGTTCTATTCAAAAAGGATGCCAAAAGGATTAAACCCAAGAAAGCAGCACTATGGCTTCTTTTTCCAGGGTTCGACACATTTGACCCACTAGTGGAAACTGGGTCAGGGAGGGTGGCCCCACCAAGTTAACTGTTTACTGCCCGGTGGTGGAGTTTTGGGGGGTAACGGTTATCTGTTATTATTATGGCGCTGTCCCAGATCCAGTGTCTGCACGACGACCACGTCAACTGGAGGGTCAGCGAGAGCAAGCCGGAGTTCTTCTACAGCGAGGCTCAGAGGCTGGCCCTGGAGGCGCTCATCTCCAGGGGGAGAGACGCGTTCCGCGAACACCTCCGAGAACATGAGGTCCGAGGCTTCCTCTCCGACCCGGAGCTGGAGCGTCTGGCGCGCACGGCCGAGGCCTACCGGCCCGGGTTCGAGCACCAGGTCCAGCAGCCATTATGGAGAATTTTTTTCAAAATGTATAAAAACAGTTTTGAAAATAGCAGATCTACAAGCTCACAATGCATCTCATTGCGAGCCGCGAGGCATTGTGAGCTTGCAGGTCTGCTATTTTCAAATGGCCAAAATGTATATAGCTGTAGGGCTGAAGTGGTTTTAGTCAGTGTATTATGTAATATACTAAATAATACCAAAATCTACAAAGTAACTAGTAACTAAAGTTTTCATATAATTGTAATGGAGTAAAAGTAAGCAAGTGCCTCTGAAATGTAGTGGAGTTGAAGTAAAAGTACTGAAAACTGGAAATACTCCAGTAAAGTAAAAATACCTCAAAATTGTGTACATTACTTGAGTAAATGTACTCATTTACTTTGCACCACTGCCAGCAGCAGCTGAAGACAGAGACGGCAGGAGGAACCCCGGTGACACCCACGACCCCAGGGACCCCAACAACCCCGGGGGGAAACGCAGCGGACGACGGGGACGGACCGGTGTCCCTGCAGTACTGGCCGGACCGGTCCGAGGCCTCGGTGGCAGAGCTGGACCTGGGCTGGCCAGAGGCCAGCTCGTACCGAGGGGTGACGCGCGTGACCGTGCACACGCAACCCCCGACCGAGGGGGGCACCCACACGCACATCAAGGAGGTGGTCCGCAAGAGCATCGCCAATGCTCAGAGGGTAGGTAAATCATTGTCCTTGGGGGGTTCCAGGGGGTCCCCAGCAAAATATAGCATCACAATCATTTTAACCACTTTCATCTTTTATACTTTGGCTATTCAAAAATCTTGAACATTTGTGCAAACCTTTGAATAAATATATTTTTGAAGCGAACATTTGTAACTCAAATCTTTGCTTCTGGGGGTCCCTGGAACAAAACATTTTGAGATGGGGGTCCACGGCCAAATACACATCATTTTGGGGGTCCTTGACGCAAAAAGGTTTGAGAACCACTGAGGTAAATTATGCAGAATGGTTGGGTTGGTGATGATGGTGAAAGTGAATTGATTGAAGAGATAGATAGCCTAGTTGTTTTGTTTGCCTATTCCCGTGGTGTAAACAATGCTGCTCTGTAGAGATCATATTCACAACCTGAGCCTCTTTGTTTCCCTTCCTTTCCTTTAATCGTTTCCTCAGGTGACTTTCACAGTTTCTCATGAGTTGCGCTCCTTAAAGGGATAGTTCACCCTCAAAATGACTTAGTTTTTTTCTATCGATTAGTCACCCCATGGAGACTTGAATTCATGGATATTTTTTTGTTTTTGTCGCATTCCTAAGCCAATAATTTGATGACCGGCAGCGGTTCCGGTAGGAGACACAAAGAGTCTCCTTTGTGTCTCCTACCGGAACCGCTGCCTACCGGTCCACTGGACATCAAATTATTGGCTTAGGAATGCGACAAAAATATCCATGAATTCAAGTCTCCATGGGGTGACTAATCGATAGAAAAAATCACACCCAGTGTGAAGGGAGTGGTGCCTTTCATGAGTTCATTTCGTTAGTTACTTTTTACAGACGTTGATGACTTCAAAGTATTTTTACTAATTTTAAGTATTTTAAAATGTTTTTACTGATTTTTACGTGTTTTTACTCATTTTAACATCTTTTAAGTATTTTTACTCAATTTAAGTATTTTTACGCATTTTAAGTATTTTTACTCAGTTTAGGAACTTTAAAGTATCTTTACTAATATTTAAGTATTTTTACTCATGTTAAGTATTTTTACTCATGTTAAGTATTTTTACTCAAAAGTGTGTGTGTGTGTGTGTGTGTGTGTGTGTGTATAATTAGTGTAACTGGTTGCGTCTTTGTGTTGCAATCAGCCGCAGCTGTTGAGGCTGTGCTCAAACATACAGAGGGGCCGTGCTCATACACACAGACACACAGACAGACACACACACACACACACACACACAGACAAAGTCACTCCTTGGAGTGGCTAGCACCACTCAAAAATATTGTTTTGGGGTGAACTATCCCTTTAATATAGCTATTCTCATGTAGATATATATATTTTTTGGTTTTGTTTTACACACACACTCTCACACACACACACACACACACACACACACACACACACACACACACACACACACACACACACACACACACACACACACGTGTCACACACACACACACACACACACGTGTGTCACACGCACGCACGCACACACACACAGAGCAATTTGTGATGAATATCCTCTGACATCACTGAATGCTCAATGTGCTTACATCACTATCTTTTTGTCTCTTTCTTTACCCTTCACCTATAGTGGACACACACACACACACACACACACACACACACACACACACACACACACACACACACACACACACACACACACACACACACACACACACACACACTCAGACACTCAGACACACAGACACACAGACACACACTCATACACATACGTACATGTCTAGATTTGTCCAAATGCCAGAACGGAAACAGCTATAGGTATGGTGAGTGGGGATAGGTGAGTGAAATACTGTGGAGTGGCTTATTGCTGTATTAGTCATCATGCCTCACACAGTCACACACCCATGTGCTTGCATTTGTATTATTCACTGTCTTCACTGGCACAGACGATGCTTAACGTTTAAAGCCACCAGCAGTGCAACAGATGAATAATATGACTTGATTTATTTGCAACCGTTAAATAACCTGAACTCGCCGCCCTAGTTGCTGTATGCTTCACACTGGGGGCCCTAGACAAGGGAGCTGAGAATACACAGGGCTGTGTAAAGAATCACAAACTTGCCACTGGTTGTCCAGGGTTTAGTTCAGCATGATCCAAGCAAGACACCCACTTCACACCTCTGCACCACTCTGTTCCTAGCAGTCACTTTATACAACTGTTTCCCAAACACAGGGTCAGGACCCATATGTGGGTTGCAGACCAATTTTTATCGGTCGCGAGTAAATACCCCTTTATTCTTTGTTTCCCACATCGTTTTTAATTATCATTTCAAAAGATTCCCCGAAAATGCAAAAAAAATCTTACATTAAACACAAATTCAAACGATTTTCAAAAGAACCCCCCCCCCCCCCCCAATTTTTTTTAAAACAAAATAAAAATTCATTCATTATAAAAGGAGGAAAACATATTTTTAAGAAGTAGTGAAAATAGCAGATCTACAAGTACACAAGTCGCATCACGACATGTTATGAGCTTGTAGATCGGCTATTTTCACTAGTTTTGGTCCCGGGGAAACATCACATTTCTCTTTTGGGGTTCGAGCTAAAAAGTTTGGGAACCACTGCTTTCAACAGCTACCCAGACACTGTGAAGAGTTTAATTTAGCTCTGAGAGTTTACAAGATGGAACCAAATGGACCAAATGTTGAGGTCCATTTGGTTCCTTTTGAACTCTCTTGGAGTTACAACACTGAGGACTTTACTAGTAGCATACTATACAGCTACTACAATGTTGTACCAAGGAAGAAAGGCTGACATACAGTACCTTGACTCTGTCTTTGAAGGCTAAAGGCCAAGACAGTAATCTTTTCTTTTCTTTTTTAGAGTAGCCAATTATTTTGTACCCCCTTCAATGTAGTCATTATGCCACCTTATTCCTCCCTGCACACATTTCTGTGTTGTATCCTACTGACTCGCCTGCCAGTGAGGAGCCCCCAATGGGAGGACGTAGGGCCTTTGTCCTACTCCTCCCGCCCAACACTCCCTGCTGACAGATGCCTCCCCAGCCCGTAGGAGTTTGTGCAATGACCAAGATCACCGCTTTGTCGGGCGTCTATGTGAACACAATTGGCACGTGTTCGGGCACAATTGGCACCGAACACGGGCCAATTGTGTTCGCATAGACGCCCGACAAAGCCGGATGCACCACGGTGGATTCGAACCCACAACCTCCGTGGTGGCGGGCAGGGACTTTACCACTGCGCCACCCGAGCGCCTCAGGCCAGTAATCTTGGAGTGACTAATAGATTCATATCGAAATTGTAATCGCCACATCAAGTCAATAACAAAGTCAGCCTATTATCATATATATTTTTTAAATATATAGAATTAGAGGATTTAATGTCTAAACAAGACTTAAACATATCCATGCCTTTATCTCCAGCAGGTTAGACTACTGTGGTCTTCTCTCAGGTCTCATCACTAGCTACAGCTCGTTCAGAATACAGCTGCTAGAGATAGAGATCTAACTAGAACTAAAACATTTGAACACATGACACCCAAGTCTCACGCTCAGCACCCTGCACCGGCTTCCAGTGAGTCACACTTAGTGACAAAATACATCTCTGACTTGACTTTTAACCCTCGAGAAGTGTTAGGTTGTTCAGGAGTCGGCCTGCTAACTGTTCCCAGAGTTAAAACAAAACATGCTGAGGCAGCGTTTATTGTGCCACACATAATTAGTTGGACTTGGAACAAACTACTTTTAAATCCAGGTTAACAACAACTTCTATGTTATCCACTGCCTTTTCTTGAGAAAAC
>NC_137604.1:55797017-55927017 GCF_963280865.1 Gymnoscopelus braueri | reverse complement strand
TCACCGTGGTAACGGGGCAGGCGACGGAGACATTTGACATGCAGTTCCGCGACCTCTACTTGACCTCCAGGGGCGTGTCTCTCTCCAAGGTCTCTGTGGTCGACGAGCCCGTCCTTGACCCTGTGCCCCACGTGGCTCCCACTCCGGTACCAGCCAGCATTGCCAGGAAATTCATCAATCCCAAGTACGCCCTGGTCACCTCAGGAAACCACGCGAGCACCACCTCGTCTGACCGGAACTCCAGCAACAAGAACCCCGCCGGGCTCAAATTCCCCAAAGAGCGGGTCAAAGAGCGGGTGGAAGCTCCACCCCTGCATCCTGGATTAGCCCATCTAGAGAAAGCGTACTTGATCCCCTACCTGCCTATCTGGCCGGATCCGGACCCGCCCAAAGACGTGATTGGCTTTATTAACATCAGAGACGAAAAGCGGGCGTTTCAGGTTCACCTCCAGAGGTCGGAGAGGTTCGACGTCAGCCAGGCCATACGCTTCAGTTCACCTTTCACAGCCACACCCACACCGAGTGACAAAAACACACCGGAGGGGGGCGCCGCACATCCCGCAGGTACAGACACCTCTGAAAACACAGGTACGGATGCCTCGGTTCCCATCACCCAGTCTAACACACAGCAGCCCACTCAGCAGCAGCAGCAGCATACGGATTCTTCTGACATAGAACACACCGATGAGAGAGATTCCAGTAGACCATCTCAACAGCCCAGTACATCTCAAGCCGAGGAGGACACACACAAACACGATCCACACGCCAACAAAGCCCAAGATAAAGACACTAGTACTTCACAGCCCAGAGACACTGCTAAACAAACTCCAGAGACACTTGCCGCTGACCATCCCCCTGCGCCCCCGATCCCCAAACCCCGCACCCTGAAGTTGGTCATAGACTCCGCCCCCTCAGAGCAGTCCGGCCAACCACCACAGGTCACCCTGATTAAAAAGGACCAATCAGACACAACACCGGTACAAACCCAGGAAGATGAAAATGCGACGCATGGGCGTGTCCGTCTATCAATGGAGGACACCAAGGACGATGGCAGTTTTGACGAGGGCAGTCTAGACAGTACCAAAGTAATATGTGACCGCACAGCCAACGACAACCCCTCGTCGGAGGAGGAGTTCTACGACTGCAGCCAATCAGACTCTAGTGATCCTCTAGTTAGTAGCGACCCTCTGGCCAATGGGACTACGGGATCGGGCCGGGCACATCGGGCACTAGGCGACGGGGTCAACCTGATGGCCCGTCTGTCCCAGAGCATGGTGGACCTCCGGGACCCCCAGCAGTCGGAGGAAGACAGCAACGCTCTCCTCCTCGAGTCGCGGCAGCTCCGTCAGAAGTCGTACCCGTCACCACACAGGCACATAGGACAGGTGAGGCTCTAACTGAAGTGTCCTTCATGCTCGTCAGTTATAAAGCAGTGAGTGGGAAGTAGAAGGTGGGACGGCCGATTCTACAAATGCCTTAAGTAGTTGTCAAACGTTTTTGTGCCCATGACCCCCAAAAGGATTTCGTTTTGACGCGAACCCTCATCTGAAAATGTTTTGTGTATATATATATATATATATATATATATATATATATATATAATATATATATATATATATATATATATATATATATATATATATATATATATATATATAATATATATATATATATATATATATATATATATATATATATATATATGTATATATATATATATATATATATATATATATATATATATATATATATATATAAAAGCTAAAATCTAAAATGACACAGATGCTTTCCCGGTTTTAATGGGTTAAAGCAGTGGGGTCCGTAAGGGGGGTTCCAGGTGGTCCCCAGCAAAATTAGTTAATATAGCATCAAAGACAATTTAACCCACTTTAACCCTATATGCATCAGCTATTTTCGAAAAATCTTGAAAATATTTGAAACATTTGGAATCTTTTTTTAAACATTTTAACAGCACAAATATTGTAGGGTCCTCGGCACAAAATGTTTTCAGATGGGGGTCCACGGCCAAAAACTATTTGGGGGTCCTTGAATCACTGAGAATCACTGAGTTAAAGAACCATACATATAGGCATGTACATATACATTTGCATGTCTCTTATACATGTAAAAAGAATAGAAATATAATGAACGCACCCTGTCTATTCAAGACACTTTCAGAGTAGCGTTGACTTGCATGCAACGCTCTCATCACTGAACCGACTGGTAAAACATTAATGTAACCTACTCAATACCTGGATGGTGGTGTTCATCCTGAATATTCCTATAAGATTCCCTAGATAACTCTCTCACAGTACAAGGAGTCAACAGATGGGAGCTCTACGCCAGTGATTTTTCTTTCTGTCTTAAATAATACGATCCATATCAGACTCGTCTCCATAAAAATGTCTTCATGTGTAGCGATCCCATAAAAATGAAATAAAGAAAACATAAGAGAACACTGTAAATCACACTATGCTATAAATTACAAAAGGCAGCTTCACGGATTTCAAAATATTTCCGTCGTCGTAGAAAAACCAGTCATGTATAGTCATGTATACTTTACATTACTGCTGACAATTTTCCAAACCACATCACAGTTTATTAGATTTTGGAATAATTACCAGATTCCCCTGTTTTAAGGTGAGAAACCCACGCTAAAATGATCTGCTTCTCCGGCTAATATTCACGTTGGCATGAATAACTCATGGTTTAAATTTGTTCATAAAACAAAGTTTTCTCCAGAAATAGAATTTTAGAATAGAGTTTTTGAATCAACAATATGCACTTTCAACTGCAATGCAATAGCAATGCTGACAACATAGCTGACGGAAAATAAAGGCGATATGAAGTTCACTGTGTTGGTTTTACATTTCTTGTAAGTTTCAAGTCTCTGCAAGACAAGTTGTGAGAATCCAATTAAATCCTACTTAGTTGACTGGGGAGCCTCAGGGCTCTATTTTAGGTCCACTCCTTTTCCTTCAATACACAATCCCTTTGCCGTAAATAGCTGATCTACAAGCTCACAACTTTTTCAAACGCAACGGGTTGTGAGCTTGTAGACCTGATATTATAGCAAAATGTTAGAATATGGAGGGATGCTAGGGTTCATGTGGTTAAAACCAACTGATATGCTTTGGAAAATCAGTAACATATACCTTACATGACTTTAGTCAATGGGCTTAACATGCAATAAAACTGGTGTGGTCCTTTTAAGTCCCGTTATCCCATTTGATAAGATAGCAGTGTGTACATTTGCACTGGTATTAATGTGTGTGTGAGTGCAGAGGTTCCCAAGAACGATCTTTGGTGAGCAAGTTGGCACTCCAGTTATATAATAACTGGTCTTGAGGATGATTTTTTTTATTGACTGCTGAGTTGTTGTTTTTTTAGTTGTTTTTGTGTGCAAGCGGGCACATACACACACACACCACAAACCCATTTGAACCAAGGCAGGCTGTGGCCTGCCTACAGTGAACATGCCCTACCTGGATAGAGGGCTCGGCTGATCATGCCAGGGAGAATGATGAAAATGAAAGGTAGCATCTTCAGATAGGACGCCAGGATGGATGCTCCTTTCACGTGACTCATGTTCTTGGCAGACAGGGAGCGTTGGACGATCACCTAAAAGCAAATAAAACATTTCATTTATTCATGATTACACATAACATCTATAAATAAATAAATAAAATGTGGATGCACCTGGGACGTATCGTATTATACATAACATCAACCTCTCTCTCTCCAAACGTAAATGGCTTTTGTGGAGTTGATAAGAGAAACTGAATTGACTCCCACTTAGAAGAGGAAAACCAAGACGGGATGTAATAACAGAGCCTCTTCATTATGTGGCCTGTCAATGATGTCTGTCATCTACAGTATGACGTCAGTACTATGACATCAGTCATCTCCATATTTGGGTTAAGTTTCAGCCCAATCAAACGATGTTGCGACGCGTTGTGTGCTTGTAGATCAGCTAGTTTCACAATATTTTCCTCTGTCTTATATTATTTGACAATTTAGCCAATGTTTGACCAGTTTTTATAGTATAGTTTACTGATTACTTTTGATGCAGTAATGTTTTTTCTCTTTTCTTTTTTTTGTCTTAAAAGTCCTTGTAACTTACTGTCATCCGAGGACCCCCCAAAATCATGTGGGGATCCCGACCCCCAGGTTGAGAACCACTGTTCTAGACGCCGCGTCCCTACAGTGCCACGCCATAATAACCCTTTTCTTTTGTTCATTTATTTTTTTACTTTCTCCTCCTGCAGTTGTTCCAGTCCTCAGGGAGGTCTCCAGGTCGCGACGGGAAGCCGAGAGGAGCTACAGTAGTGATCGCCAAACCAGGAAGTTATCACCGCCCCACGCGCGCATCTGGACCCGTGATCGGAGGTCACCGTTACTGGCAGCAGGGTCAAAGCCTGCAGCCGGACGCCGGCCAGTCGCCCAGCAGGGACACGCGTAGCGGGCGGTCTCCACGGAGACAGTCACACAGCCCGGGCGACAGGAGGACTGGCCACGCCTCTCCACAGCCACCGGCCAATCAAACGGGGGTCCTGGGGGTGTCTTTTTCCAAACTAGCCAATCTCAAACACCTTAAGGCGCGCGCGTCGGGAGGCGGGTCACAGAAGAAAGCACCTCAGTCTAAAAAGGATGCCAGTTAGATTAGGGTCACTGTTTCACAATGTCAGGTGCCGGGGACCACCAGGGGGTCCAAATGGACCCTTACAGGTCTGTAACTCTGAGAGTGTACAAATGGAACCAAATGGTCCATTGTACATTGTACACTCTTAAGAGTGACAGTCCTGTAAAGGGCCTATTAGGACCGCTGGTGGTTCACAGGCCCGACGTTGAGACCGGCGTCAGCGGGGGAACACTGTGTTGGTGTAAAAAGTTACTGAAAATTCAGGACGTGTTGAATAGTTCTTTAGTGTGGAGTCGGCTCTGTCTCCCGACATGTTCGAACGTCTCATTTAACCCATTTAGACCGGGAACGCATCTGTGTAACCACTTTATCCATATTTTATACTTTGGCTATTCAAAAATAGCAGATACAAGTCCATAGCGCGGCACTCGCCACGCTATGAACTTATAGATCTGCTATTTTTAAAAATGTGTGCAAATCTTTGAATATACATATTTTTTTAAGCGAAATTCTTTACTCAAATCTTTGCTTCTGGGGGGTCCTAGAACAAAAAAAAATTTTTAGGTGGGGATCCGCGGTGAAATACATATCATTTTGGGGGTCCTTGACATGAAAAAGCTTGGGAACCACTGATATACTGAACACATATATTCAAAACACATGGATTTGCACACATTTTCACGATAAAAAAATAAATAGCAGATCTACAAGATGCGTTCCCGGTTTTAATGGGTTAATATTACTGTTTGAATGCAAAGGATCGGTCGACTGCCTAGTTAATGTTCATGGTATGTTGAATAAACATGTCACAATTGCGAACAATGAAAGGGGGACAACGTGTGTACGAAGACATGATCACAAAACAGGAATTTCTGTGGCTGCAGACCACTTTGATATCTTTTATTTCATTCTGTGTAGGTAATAATGACGACGTCAGCCCTGAACCGGTGGTTCGTTTTTTTTATCTGGCTCTGGTTAGTTTCAGGATTGCAGGGACCACTGTGAGTGTGATTGGCTACTGGCATTGTCGGGGGCGGGACTAACAGGGTGATTGCTTTTTATCAGATTGTAACAAACGGCAGTCCGTGACAAGTCGACCACCATGGCAGATGTGCTGTTTCCTTGTTTAAAATATGTGTATTATTATGAAGCATCATAGTACAGACATTTCATAGGTCATTCCAGATCCACATGCTTCTCCTTTTTTTTCTTTTAGAAAAGGGGGGAAAAAAATTACTGGACAAACCTTAACAATGTTTAAACATTGTTGTGGGACCAAACGTGAATGTTGTAAATAAAAAAGAAAATTGAATGTTGTAACTCAGCCCTCTGACCTTCTTCCCTGTTCAGCTTTTCAGTTTGTACAAATTCCTGTTCTCAGTTCAAAAGTGTTTGCACAACATTATTCCATAACTCATGTTGACAGGATCTGCATACCAAGGGACTATCTGGCCTCCAGTCAGCCAGTGGTTAACCCATTAAGACCAGGAACGCATCTGTGTCCTTTTAATATGGCTATATTCAAAAATAGCAGATGTACAAGGTCATAGTGCGGCACTGAGTGCCGCGCTATGAGCTTGTAGATCTTAACATGACACAGAAGAGTTCCCGGTCTAAATGGGTTAACTCAATGTGTACACGTACAGCATTTCTGTGTGTGTGTGTGTGTGTGTATGTATTGTGTGTACCTGGTCAGTGCACCAGTACCAGGTAGCCAGTATAGTGAGTCCGAGCGTCATACCAGGCCAGGGCAGGTCTCCGGTGGTGGCATCTCTGAACAGGTGCATGGCATCCGCACGAGGCAGGTGGCAGGTGCTGTTGGGAATGGTCTTATTGGGCACTGCCTTGGCATACATACTCTCCAGGTTACTATAGCCGCCGATCTCGTTAAAGGCTGCAAACCACACACACACACACACACACACACACACACACACACACACACACACACACACACACACACACACACACACAATTATAGACAATGAATAATGAATCGTCTATAATAACAATTATATCCTCAAATCATTAAAGGGATAGTTCACCCAAAAAATTTTTTTCTGTTGATTAGTCACCCCATGGAGACTTGAATTCATGGATATTTTTTAGTTTTTGTCGCATTCCTAAGACAATAATTTGTTGACCAGCAGGCCGGTAGGCAGCGGTTCCGGTAGGAGACACAAAGGAGACTATTTGTGTCTCCTACCTGAACCGCTGCCGGTCATCAAATTATTGGCTTAGGAATGCGACCAAAACAAAAGAATATCCATGAATTCATGAATCTTGAAAAAAAGTCATTTTGGCGGTGAACTATCCCTTTAATGGTGTATTCATGTGTATGCATATACAGCATGCATGCATACTATGTGTGTAATAAATAATGCAAATATATGTGCCGTACCAGTAATGGTAAGAATAATTGCTCCAATAATCATGACAAAGGTCTGCAGAGTATCAGTGTAGATGACAGCAGCAAGGCCACCTGAAAAAAGAGTGAGGAGTGGGTGAGAGACTGGCTGGAGATGTGAGAGCAAGGACGTTTAAAACAAATTACCACACGTCATACACAGTATAATACAAGCAGAGAAGTGGCACATTATCAGCTTGCCCTGCATTGCCAGGGTTATTGCGTTGATCAGTGCATTGTGAAATGACACGGTGATCAGTGTGTTCAGTTTTTTTTTTTCTTTCTACCCAGCATTGGCTGGGTTATATTGCGTAGGTGAATTAGGCTCCATACCTCCCCCTCACTCTCTGTGTCTCTCTCTCTCACTGAGCGAGCTCCACGTTGCAGATTTGCGCTGACGTTGTGGATGTACCGGTACATGATACATATATGGGCATGTGACATCAGACACAACTGAACAACTGAACTGAAAACGCCTACTTATGCAGACATCAGGCATGTCCGTATTTGTTCATAATCCACTGGTCGATTTAAGCTGGCATCGGCCATATCCATATTGAGTCATCCAGTCAGCTGTTAGATTGACAGCTGCAGTCAAATCTAAATTAGCACTTTAGTGTGTGAGAGAATTCATTTAGACTATGTTCTACAAGGTTGAATATAAGTAGAATAAATACACATTTGACAGTCTATATAAATCTTGGTTTGGGGGATCCTCTCTCCCCCAAACCGACGTCTGCAGGTACTCTGGCGTGGTTACGATGTGAGAACATTTTACCACAGATGAACAATTAGTCAGAAACCACACCGTACATAAGACACACTGAAAAAAGGCTTTGTGCTGAAACGCCTGTCTACATCTGCGCCTGTACCACAATGTCCATATTTGGACATAATCTGTCCGCCTGCCATAGACACGCACAACTTTATATAGTTCATATTGCTATCTTTATCGACCAGTTATATAATAATATCATGACCCGTAGTTCTTGTTGTTCTCTTCATGTGCGTGCATTTAAACCAGGGGTGGGCAACTTTGATGATGGAGAGGGCCGATATATTTCCACACTCACTCCAGAGGGCCACATTGCATATACTGTTGGGCAGACACCTCTTATCTCCGTATTTACCTTTTTTCGTAAATTAATGCCGTACTTCGCCATTCTATGTCACACAAAAATTGCAAAAATAGCAGATCTACAAGCTCAAAACGCGTCTCACTGTGATGCGTTTTTATAGATCTGCTATTTTTTTATTGGAATCCAGAATTTGTTTTTCCTATTTTTGTATTTCATTTTGCATTTAGTTATACTTATGTTAACTTTATGAACTTAAATACAAATACATTGGACATAAAAAAGAGATTTTAATACTAGTCATTAAGCTACTAATATAGACTCAAGTAATTAAAGCGGGTCATGTTTGCATGTTTGGAATTGTAACAGCTGAAATCAGTATTCCGATATTAACCTGCGGGCCGCATTAAGTGAAGGTGGTTGCCGCATGTGGCCCCTGGGCCGCCAGTTGCCCATGTATGATTTATACAGTACCTGCTATAGTGTAGAGAGCAGTGACCGCCAGCATGAGAACAGTGGACAGGTAGAGGTTCCAGCCCAGACAGACCTGGACAAACAGGGCTCCAGAATACAAGTCAGTCTGGAACAAAACACACAACACTTCCGTTATCACTGTGATGATGGTGTTGACAGGAAAACATGATGCTCTGTGTTAATGCTACCTACAGTAAATGACTACAGGGAATTTCATGTTCTTCTTCCTTGATCTTGAAAACTCTACACTGTAAATTCCTGAGAGTTAATTTAACTGAGACTGGATTTTATTGAGAAGTTAAAAAGAACTGATGCCTCCGCCAACCAGTTGCCATTAAAACATTTTGATTGACTGAATACTTTATTAACAAATAGTTTGCAAATAGTACAGTGGTACGATTTTAAATCGATTCTGTAAGGATAACACAAAAGGCCCTAAGGGCTTGTTTCTGTGTATTCCGCTTCAGTACACGTAGTGAATGAATAGGAATTGAATGCATGTTTTGTGACCTTGACCACTGATTTCCAAGAGAGAGAAAGAAGAAATTGTGCTTCAGACAATAGGCTACTTGTCAAGCAGTAGATGTCCTATCTGACAACACCAGGGTCATAGGGGAGGGAGACCACCTCCAACCACTGCATATGTGCTAGTTATATTGTATTAACATTCAAATATTATTCATTCAAATATGTTCTGGATTGCAGTTTTAAAATGGTGAGGGTTATGTGGTGTATATGTGTGTGTGTGTGTGTGTGTGTGTGTGTGTGTGTGTGTGTGTGTGTGTGTGTGTGTGTGTGTGTGTGTGTGTGTGTGTGTGTGTGTGTGTGTGTGTGTGTGTGTGTGTGTGTGTGTGTGTGTGTGTGTGTGTGCGTGTGTGTGTGTGTGTGTGTGTGTGTGTGTGTGTGTGTGTGTGTGTGTGTGTGTGTGTGGGGGTTTTACTGATATCTTGGTGAAGACAGACAGCATCAATGAGAGGACAGACAGATAGGTACGTATCCTCTCTCCCCCAAACCGACGTCCAAGGTACTCTGGCATGGTTACGATCTGAGAGAACATTTCACCACAGACAAGACAATTAGTCAGAAACCACACCGTACCTTAGACCAGACTGGTCTGTCACACTGAACACAGAGCTTTGTGCTGAAACACCTGTCTACTTCTACGCCTGTCTGCAGATTAAAAGTAGCAAATGTGCTTCATACTCTACCTTTTTCTGTGTCGACTTATTTGCACACTTAATTTTTTATTATTTTCATTGCACACTCCGCACCTCACAAGGTACGGAGTGTGTGATGACCTATTTGTGAACCACAGTCGGCCATGAAACCCAAGCTTGCAACATAAGCGTTACATGGTAACATGAGAGTGCCTGATCTCCAGCTTGTTTCCTGGTGCACTAATCAGCCAATTGTGGTTCGGGGAAAAAACCTCAAAGAGATCCTGTTATAGTGTTCTATGTGTTTTATAATACAGTGGGGCTGCTATTGTTATTGCAAGATTTGTGAGTGTGTGTGTGTGTGTGTGTGTGTGTGTGTGTGTGTGTGTGTGTGTGTGTGTGTGTGTGTGTGTGTGTGTGTGTGTGTGTGTGTGCGTGTGTGTGCGCGTGCGTGTCCATTCGTGGTGTGACACCCTATTGTGGAATTTCCTATAGGCGGGGAATGATTGAGTGAGAGTGTTGCTTGGCACATAGATTTAGTACCTGATGAACTAGCCTTAACAAGTAGACACACACCCCAGTGTGTGTGTGTGTGTGTGTGTGTGTGTGTGTGTGTGTGTGTGTGTGTGTGTGTGTGTGTGTGTGTGTGTGTGTGTGTGTGTGTGTGTGTGTGTGTGTGTGTGTGTGAGAGAGAGAGAGAGAGAGAGAGACCAACCCCTGAGGACACATAGACAGGAACAAACACCCAGGCCAGTGCCAGTAAGACGTAGGTAGCCTGAGAAAACAAGGAGAGAAATTTCACCAATCAGTCACTGCTGGGTTCAGGCCGAGCATTCTGATTGGCCTGACTTGCACTATGCTTATGAACTCTTCAACTGTACAAAATTTGTTTAATTGCCTATCAAATACAAGTAATTACAAAGACTAATTTATAGTAAATAAATTACCTCATGGCTGTAAATAGCTAAATGCTTTTAAAACCCTGAATGGCAAAATAATAAAGCCCTTCAGCATTCTGCAGGGGAAAATGAGGGAGATGCTGCTCAAACCATAAAATGCTTTTTAAAGTGCTTTGCCAGCTGTTGGGAGAATGTTGGTTCAACGCACAAGTCTCTCCCAACAGCTTTAAACACACCCAAAATGAACACCAGCTCTGTTTACCCATCTGCTGTCAAACCGACACACTGTACTTGTCAATTATGAAGATTTGCTGCAGCCCCCTGCTGCGTACTGCTAATATTAATTGTGGAGATGCCAATGAAACACGCTTAAATGAAACACAGCCACACAATTAATGTTATTATCTTCAGTTGTGTTTTGACTGTTTTCCCATCAAAAGTTAGTTGAAAGGAATTATTCTTTGAGTGCTTGAACGCTCACTTTACAACAGAAGCATGTAACTGAACTTGAATTATTTATTAGTAGCCTACATGTCCTGTATTAAAGCTTCTATAAAGCAATGTGACTGCCCTCTGCTGCTTGCTACTTATATTACAACTGTTCACACACCAAGGATGTAACTTGAACCAATCATCTCAGAACTGTCAGGTGTTAAATGATATGCTTTTGCTGGTCTAAAGGATAAAATAATGTTATTATTCATAGTTCATATGTGTTCATTTTGTATGACATCTTCACGTTTACATCTTAAACTAACAATTAAACCAGGTTATAATGAGCATGCAGGCTAGCCTGGCTGCATTCCACACGTTACTGTCAATACAATGCTGTGTCACAGAGGAGGAGTTGATGACATATTGTAAACTAATTACACATAATCATTACACACGAGGGTGTGTGTGTGTGTGTGTGTGTGTGTGTGTGTGTGTGTGTGTGTGTGTGTGTGTGTGTGTGTGTGTGTGTGTGTGTGTGTGTGTGTGTGTGTGTGTGTGTGTGTGTGTGTGTGTGTGTGTGTGTGTGTGTGGTGTGGTGTGGTGTGCTGTGGTGTGGTGTGTGTGTGTGTAGGGGGGGCGTGCTCACATTCCATTCGAACCCTGCCACAGCAATGCCTCCAGCAGCTCCAGTCCCAGCCAGCCCAATGAACAGACCTGAGCCCTCTGAGCTGGCAAACAAAGATGCCCCAATCTAAGCATGTACACACACACACACACACACACACACACACACACACACACACACACACACACACACACACACACACACACACACACACACACACACACACACACACACACACACACACACACACACACACACACACACACACATTACAAATATTACACATTGAAAGACAACAATGCACCTTGACCCTTACTACATGATACATTATTCTTTCTCTCTCTCTCGCTCTCTCTCTCTCTCACCGGCCACCAGGCCACGTCCATCTCTCTCTCTCTCTCTCTCTTTCACACACACTTACACACACACACACACACACACACACACACACACACGTCTCACACACACACACACACACACACACACACACACACACACACACACACACACACACACACACACACACACACACACACACACACACACACACACACACACACACACACACACACACACACACACACACACACACACACACACACACACACACACACACACACACACACACACACACACAGACACAGTATGTCTCTCACCGGCCACCAGGCCATGTCCCGTCCAGCCAGGAAGTATCCACTCAATGTGTTCCTGCTCACCCTGCATGATGACTGAAAGAGATGAGAGTTACACACACACACACACACACACACACACACACACACACACACACACACACACACACACACACACACACACACACACACACACACACACACACACACACACACACACACACACACACACACACACACACACACACACACACACACAATGAGAACACACACACACGCGCACACACACACACACACACACACACACACACACACACACACACAATGAGAACACATGCAAACAAATGCTTACAGTAAATCCTTAGTGTTCATTTAACTTCCAAGAGTCTCACTCTTGGAAGTTAAATTAGCACCAATGAGTCTTACCCAGATGCCGACAGCGAGGTTGAGCAGAAAGTAAGTTGCTATGACGATAATGTCAGAGACGCTGAAGGACTGGGACAGGGCGTAGAAGGTGGCTGTGGAATTAGACATCCTCAGCTGATACACAGGTGCAGTGGCCCACCAGTTATACGCTTTACCTGGGCACTTTGAATTAAGACCCCAAAAGCTCACAGTTTGTTTGTTAAATCACCCTATCCTCCTGATCACACATGCACACACTTCTGTTGGTTCTACCCGTTAAACAACCTGTATACAGAACGACAAATTAGACACACTTGGTGTTATCTAGCAAACCCAGAGATGCACTTATTAACAACCAAGAATAATGTAAATGTCTAGAAGAGACTCCAGACTCCAAAAAAATGTCTCTCTGCCGAGCTCTGCACACTACTCCACAACGGACTGCTGCAACAACACGGCTGGAGCGTCCCAGAAGCCCTGAGAAGGATCACATGCGAGCGTTATCCCTGAAACCCCCCAAAAACAACTGACAGCGGACACACTTAAACATTCAGACGCACACTGAGACACATCAGCCCTTAGTGAATGACCGGTTCACTAACGGTTCACGCCAGCTGACCCCACTGCTGGAGCGAAAGTGTGAGGCGTGGAGGTGTGTGTGTGTGTGTGTGTGTGTGTGTGTGTGTGTGTGTGTGTGTGTGTGTGTGTGTGTGTGTGTGTGTGTGTGTGTGTGTGTGTGTGTGTGTGTGTGTGTGTGTGTGTGTGTGTGTGTGTGTGTGTGTGTGTGTGTGTGTGGAGGACAGTCCTTTCCTTGAAGTGAAATGATTAAACACATCAGCTTAATGTGGGACCTGCAACGCTGACACACACACTCTGCTAGGTGATAATGGAGTGTGTGTGAGACTGTGAGTACAACAGATGCTAATATGGACCGGAGTCCACATCCATGCATGCGTATGCGCATGCACGCACACGGCCACACACACACGGCCACACAAATGGTCAATCATTGGTGCTGACAACTTTCTAATCATTAGCACCTGTACACACAGACATCCATTCCGTTTTAAACAGAGTGTTCAGGAGTCAGTCAGTGAGATCTAAGACAGCTGACATGTGAGTGTGTGTGACGACATTAACACCTTTTTGATCAGTGGTCACTTTATGATCAGCGGTCACCCTGAGAACGGCTTAAATACATAGCATTTCATTGAGAGACAATTTGAAATTAAGTGTGTGTGTGTGTGTGTGTGTGTGTGTGTGTGTGTGTGCATGTGTGTGCATGTGTGTGTGTGTGTGTGTGTGTGTGTGTGTGTGTGTGTGTGTGTGTGTGTGTGTGGAAAGGCATTAGTGCCACCTGATGTGAAAATAACACCGTGCCACACACAACCTGGCGCGGCCAGTGTTTGTCTGCTATAGGGAGCAGATGGTTGGAGACACTATGACGTCACACACATCACCATTAATCACACACACATGCACAAACACCCACACATGATGCACCAACATACATGCGCAAACACACATGCGCAAACACTCACATGCGCCAGCACACATGCACAAACGATTACCTGCGCTTACACACATGATCATAACCCAGCCCCTCCCCCTGAACTTTTTACTGTACATTATGTTTGCAGATTTTTGTTTTTCTTATTTTTCATTTCTAAACTGTTTATATGATGTTCTGCATAGTAGTGTATATCTGTCTGTCATTTAATGTCACTATGAATTGAGTACAAAAGGACCCCAATTGAAACAAGCCAGTGGCTTTCTTTTCTTTTTTTAATCCTATTTAGTTGACCTTGTATTTGAACTGTACTTTCATGTGCTTTTTTCTGCAAACTTCTAAATAAAGTATTCAATCAATCAATCAATCAATCAATCAATCATTTCAATTCATTGAATGATGGATGAAAACAACAAAAACGATAGATCTTGCACAAAAAAGAATTTCACCCACTTCTTGACACCTGTGAACCTGTGATGTGACGATAAAGTTGACTCTGATTCTGATCTAGCCTAACAGCCATGCGTAGTTTTAACTTTTTATGAAGAACATGTGGAGATGAACGTCACTTTTTGTCTATCCACCTG
This sequence comes from Gymnoscopelus braueri, assembly GCF_963280865.1. Lineage (NCBI taxonomy): Eukaryota > Metazoa > Chordata > Actinopteri > Myctophiformes > Myctophidae > Gymnoscopelus > Gymnoscopelus braueri. Next base: position 55,912,168 of record NC_137604.1, on the reverse strand, counting down.
GTATCTGGTACCTACTACTCACTTTCAAAACTGCACTAAAGAAACACCTTCAGGAGGCTGCAATTCCAAACTGGCCCCTGTCAAAGTCTTAACCTAACCCATGTCTTACTAAATTAAGTACATCAATCATATCTACCATCAATGTGCTTTTTAGCTAATCTTGCAAACCGCTGGGCCAATCAGCACCACATTTCTTAGGCCATGGAAGTACCTCCACTATACCATATTTCTCACATATATTGTATACGTTTTGAAATATTAACTTTCTTTTATAATGGAAGTTAATGGTCTCTGACCAGACTGAAAACCTTGCCCAGATTGTCATAGCAGTTGCTAGAGTTGCTACTAGCAGGTCACCAACTTTAAATATCTGGAAACAATTATTGACAATGAACTCACCTTTTCAGATCAATGCAGACAACAAGGATTACAGCACAATAAGGGACCTAAATGACAAAATCAAAGTGAGAACAGCATGTTAGATGAATAGCATGTTAGATGAATAGCATGTTGATGACGTTTCGTGTGACTTTAAGGTGTTTAAAGGTGCTGTAAGTGTAAGTTATATATTTTTTTGGTAAAACAAAACAGTTATTGTTACAAAGTTAAAACTCTAGGCTGTATTCCAATTGTAGGCCTAATCATTGCTTGAGTAGTTGTTCATTAACATGGATCTCTCAGTTTCTCTGCAGCTCTTTAGTAAGCCGGAAATATATAATTTAGCTGCTTATGCTCCAGCTTCAATTTTGGCTGCTCATTTATTTGTTTCATCACATCCATTCTCCCTCGCTTATCCTTTATATAAGTTCTATCTCCAGTCCTGATTGGATGAAATTGGTAGTCCGACCTAAAATGTATACTGAAAGCTGGAGAGATGAGGAGACCCCTAGCTGTTATTGAACTCTTTTGTAACAAAAAAAAAGGCATGGGTTTCCAAGGCTATTATTGAACAAACACAAAATAGCAATGATTCCTATTGGAATATAGAGCTATTTAACTCTCATTTGAAGAGGAATATATTTCCTTTAAGATGTTTTATATATCTCAATGGTAACAGGAAAGGTTTTGATTGAAATTGAAATTGAAACTGAAATTGAAATGTGTATTAGGCAAAAGAATGTAAAACAATTTACAAGTTACATTTATAATACTTTTGTCTAAAAGGTCCGACCAAAAAAGTCCTTGCGGACTTGTTTCCGTTGGGGTCCTTGAATTAATTTCATAGACATATAAAGTAGCAACCAAACAGTTCAGGTGGGAACCAAAACCATCTGGGCACTAGGGACATGTGGGCAACTGGAAAGGTGGGCACCGGGATAACTGGGCACTCGTCCTAGTGGGCACTAGGGACATTCAGGTGCCTACATGTCCCTTGTGCCCACTCGTCCTAGTGTCCAGTTATCTCCACCCCTAAGTGCCCACTCGTCCAGGTGCCCACATGTCCCAAGTGCCCACTCGTCCGAGTACCCAGTTATCCCGGTGCCCACCAGTCCAGGTGCCCACTCTTCCTAGTGTATATATTTGATCAAAATGCATGAGCTACATAATAATTATTCCAAAACGTGAAGAGGCGGGGTTGGGGCGGCTTCTAACACTTCAACAACCAATCAGGAGACGAATCCTTCGCATGACCCGGAAAAGAAACATCTCACAACAAAAAGTGCCGCGAATGTAATGTCTTGCTGTTGTTCGAACAGCGCCGCAACATAAATAAAAGTCGCGATAAAAAGAGCCTTAAGACGTTGTTAGAACTTACATGTATTATTAATTACTGTAGCTCCTCCATTAACCCGGCACCATGGATGAATATGACGAGATGTTCGAGATCGAGGACAACTTCGATCAGATGTACGCAGAAGAGCTGGAAATGATGGCAGAGATGGACAGTGAGTTACACACTCTATAATGTACACACATCAACTGAATTTATCCTTCTGATATTCCAGATACTCCATAATTAGCCTTAGATCAAGACTCTCGTAGATGTATTTGATCTACGAGAGTCTTAGCTACCACCCCCCCAGTTTGCCATGAAATGTCACCAGTAAAGCCCGTATTTCTCCGAACATGTACAAATGCAAAATATAAGGTGCTTATCCGCGTGCCACAAATGTTAACTCTGTGTCCGGCGTGTTTGTGCAATGTATTAGTCCATATTTTTCAATAAAGAAGTGTTTTAATCCCGTCTGTGGCCGAACGCCATTCCCCCCTCGTTTACTTCCTGTTTACATTGAGTGTAATTCTGGTTTTCACCGGATGCGCCCCGTCACTACCGCCCATTGGGAACTTCCGACAGAATCAGAATTATTGAGTTAGTATATTATTATTACACAATTATATTATTGCTATTGCAGCCAGAAGAAAATATACAGATTACAGAATATAAAAGCAACCAGGATATACAGAATCTTTTTGTAGTAGCAGGGTGGCCAAACATAGAGAAACAGGTACAGTATGTGATTGTGCAAGGAAATGCGCAAAAGATTTCCCCCAAAAAATGAAAAATACTGTGTATGGCATGCTCTTGTTGTGAGCGAGTATTTACAGATTGACAGTTGACCTGGCATTTTGGTTATTGTTCAGTGAGGCTTGTCACAGACTATTATTTATTTTATAGGATATTATCTGGGTGAAAAACACCTAAACACATCAAGCATTTTGTATCTCCTGTAGACCCTGTCGTCAGCCCAGCCAAGAAGTCAGGCTTTCGGAAGCAGGATTCCACAACAACAACAACAACAACAACAACCGGGGGCCAACAGGAGGACGATACTCAGGACACAGAACACTTGCTGGGTGACAGTAAGTTCACCCTGGGAGTACTTACTTGGTACTTAGAGTATATCATCATATCATTGCTGTCGGGCAGATTAGTTTTCATAAATTAATGCCCCATTTCATACTTTGTCGTATGACAGTGCTGTGCAAAAGTAGCAAAAATAGTAGTTCTACAAGCTCAAAATGTGAAGAAAAAAAGTATAAGCCCAAAATAGGGACCTCAGGTTTAAAGTCTGACTGTGGGTTTTATAATCATTTAACCAGTGGAATGGATCCATTGGAACACAGGTTATTTTTTCCATTTCCTGAAAATAAAGTTTTTTGGACATGGAAAGTTTCCATCCGACAGTGTGGACGATATGCTTATGTGTTTCATACAGGTTGAATAGAGGAATTTTCAAATTTGACCTTTACACAGGTAAAATTTGAAAATATAATAATAATATATATGTATAACTGAACTGAATGCGTGTGAGCGCGCATGCGCGTCCGCAACTGGTTTCGGCCCACATCAAGTCACCATTTGACCAATGTGGCCGGGACCCCGAAATGAGCTCGACACCCCTGGTCTAATATATTATGTTTTCTGGTTCCTGCAGCCCCGAAGGCGAAGCGCCAGAAGCAGGAAGCAGGCGTGGCCAAGCGGCTTTTTGTGGCGTCACAGACCGATGGGATCCCAGTCCCGTCGCAGACTGATGACATCAGCCCCCCATCGTCCCCGGAGCAGTATGACACCCCTCGTCCAGCCTCTCGTGCCTTCAGGTAAGGGGGGTGGGCAGAGTGAAGCTGGCCTATAACTAACTGCCATCAATATATGTGATTGTCTATTGACAGCTTCGGCTATACTAAACTTCGATAAACAGACAATTGTTCTGTTAAGGGTTTTCTCCATTGTCATTACCAAACTTACTTTGAATAATTGGGTCGGTATCGCTTAAACATCATTGTGTACTTCATCATGGACAATTGAATTTTGTTTTGTTTTGGTAAATGAAATATTTTCTCCTGGGATTATTTTCAGCTAGACCTTTCAAATCAATCTATTTTCGCTTAATGTAGGCCTCAGAATAGGGACACTACTGTTAAAGTGGTCAACAAAAGTGATGGTACTAGGGATGAAAAGAAAGGGGGTTAGGTAACACTAAGGGGAGGTTTAACTTGATTATGTTTAACTACGTGTTTATTATTTTTAGGTGAGAATCCTTTATAAGCCATTCATGGGTTTCTTTTCTTACCTGCACTTATTTCTGCGTTGTTTTAATAATGTTTCCTTTGTACTGTTTTTTTATTGTGCGAATAAATAAATCAAATCAAATCAGAGGTGTGACCTCATTATGTTTAATATTCACTTGTGGATTTCGTTCCCTTTTTATAGTGTGAACATGTAACTGTGCACACACTGTAAAATAACAGAATTCTGATTTTTTAAATCATTAATTTACAGGTCTGCTCCACCGGTACTGGACATAAGTGGCTTTGCCACAATTCCAGAGTCTCCCCGGCGACCTGCTGTGGCACGACCAGCATCTCAAAATGTGTTAAAGCGCCCCCCTCTGGAGGGAGACTACGTCACCGTGACAGACTCTTCAGGGAACCGCATCTACCTTCGACAAAAGGAAGACACGGAGGGACAGGTTAGGACGTTATTAGAATTACAATACATACTCTAGTCCTGGGCTTCCATATACCGTTGCAGGATCCCACAGAATCTACTGTAAATTCATACTATAATGTAACCTTTTCAATTATATTTATATTTTTTGACAGCTTCTCTATACACTGTTAAACATTATTTCTATTTGTCTGCCTCCGACACTCGCACCAAAATGACATAGGCACCGGAAATGTACTGGAAATGTATTTATTTACGTGTTCCAACCTTAGTAAATACTGTTTCTAACAAGTTAGTACTTGGGTGCTCACTCTCCCCTATCAGCTCCGAGATGAGGTTCCGCTGCACTGGACCCCAGCGTAGGTCGGGTCCGGTGAAAGTCCTCGATCATTGTCTTTTTCTGCACATCTTATCCAAACCGTAAAGGTAGTCCGAGACGTAAACGAATGTTCGCAAAATAGTCGGAAAGCAACATTTAAGCGACAGGTTAAAACATTCGTTTAAATCGCTTATTTAGTCAGCCTGTGTGCTGTGTCAAGTTTTCCCATTCAACACCCGACCGCGGGGGGCAGTATTGCTGGCGATCGAATGAGCCTGCAATGGGGGGTGAGGGTGAGGCTCCAAACGGGGCTACATAATACTAGAGTCAGTCTAGTAATATAGAGTCTAGTATTGTAGCTCTATTCGTCATCATTACAGCATTTGTCCAGTAACTAGACAAATGCTGTAATGATGACGAATGGAGCTACAAGAGGTGTTGCCAAAAAGACTACTACACAGTTCGACTTAAGCTATGATTTGTTGTCTCTATACACACCCATATACAGTTGTGTTCTTAAGCATGCCTACTCTCTAACTTTAACCCACACGATTTGGCAGGTAGTGGAATCCAGACTAGTGCCGAATTCCGAGGGTGCACTGGGACTGCTGGCAGTGCCCATTGATGTTCTGAGAGAACAAGTGGCAGAGAGGGTGAGTGACCAGTCTTCTTCTAGTGTGTTTAGCTTATTGTACCATCATCACTCCGTTCATGATGTCGTTGCTAATGTGTGACAGAGTATAATTGGTTGTTGTCAGTAGAATTGCACCGATATATTTGAGGCTGTTGCCGATTCAGTGAAATTTCTCCTGTCCAATTCCATTGCTTAACGAATCACATAATGCCGCTGTACAAGTGAATCTTATAGAGTTTTGACTTGTTGTGAGTGATTGACATTTTTCCTTTGAGACACCAGGATCAGTGTTCATCCATCCTCATTCAAATCCCTTTGAGATATAGAGATATATAATATTTGATATTTTAAGTGTTCACAGTTCTATGCCTCGTTTATACAGACATGCAAACTTGTAGCTTTTCAGCTACAATAGCCGTTTTCAATCCAAATAGGGCAATTGTGTGACACCTGACCCGAAAAAAAAACATGTTGTCACCTTTTTCACCTCGGGGCTGTTTGCATGCCTGTTATATGATATTATCAATTGCTTGTATTCAGTTTGTTTTGTTATATACAGCGACATGCACAGTTGGTTGAGGAATCCGAGCGTCTTACAGAATTACTCGCAAGGTACCCTAACTCCACACACACACACACACACACACACACACACACACACACACACACACACACACACACACACTAATGAATGTGAATACACAGACTGCTTCTTAATTGTGTTCTCACACTTGATTGAATTGAAGGTTTAATCTTGCTGTCTATATAACCGTGTGTGTGTGTGTGTGTGTGTGTGTGTGTGTGTGTGTGTGTGTGTGTGTGTGTGTGTGTGTGTGTGTGTGTGTGTGTGTGTGTGTGTGTGTGTGTGTGTGTGTGTGTGTGTGTGTGTGTGTGTGCGCGCGCTAATCAGTGGTGTGGATCAGGAGCTTGGAGAGCAGGAGAGCAGAGAAGTTGAGGAGGAGCACGGCGAAGAGGAGGGAGGTGTCTCTCGACTCCTCTGGGTGGACAAATATTCTCCCCGACATTACACAGAGCTGCTCAGTGACGATGTGAGTGTGTATGCTGTATGTGTCTTCCTGTCTGTATGCAAATAAAATGCAAAGTCTTTCCTGAGATCAATTGTGTGTGTGTGTGTATGTGTGTGTTTAGTTTACCAACCGCTGTCTGCTGAAGTGGTTGAAGCTGTGGGACACTGTGGTGTTTGGAAGAGAGAGGAAGGCCCGCCCTCCTCCCGTTGAGAGACAGCCTGTGGTCCAGAACAAATTCCAGAACAAATTCCAGAACAAATTCAACAATCAAGACAATCAGACCAAGACCTTCACGTAGGGCTGCACAATTAATGCCATTTTAATCATGATTTTGGCTTCAGACAATTAACATGATCGTCCGATTATTGATATTTAAAATGTGTGATGCATTGTAAGCTTGTAGATCGGCTATTTTCAGTATGCGAAATTGACTTACGACAAAGTATCAGTTAAAATGTATGTCATCTAGTGAGGTTCAGCAGTTTTATTCACAGCCATCATGCATGTACAATGAATGGAGTGAAAGACTTAATATTTTGCTCATAGGAGATGCACTGGAGGGAATACAAACTATTTTAAGTCTGCAAAGATGTGTTTAATTAGCAGGACTATGTCAAAGTGAAAGCATTGCTCTGTTAATTTTATTTAGTGTTAACTTTTGGTATTTATTATGTTGGACCCGTTTTATCTTGAGTCATTAGCAGGAATGTACAGTAGCACAACATGAATGTGAAAGCAGTGATAAGCTTGTGTAAAAGAATAGTTGAACTTGGTGAATAATCGTGATCTCAATATTGGTAAAGAAATATTGTGATAATCATTTTGGCCATAATCGTGCAGCCCTGCCTTCAAGACCAAGAGTCAGCTGACTGAGGAGCTACTGGAGGCTGAGCTGGACCAGTATAAGCGCCCCAAATTTAAGGTACACACGTGCAAAGACACACACATGTACCGTACATGTTTTTGAGCCAGTGGGGTTTTATACAGTGGTTCTCAAAGTGGCGTCCATGGACCCTCAGGGACCTTGGGGGTGTTCCAGGGGGTCCCCAGCTAAATTATTGATAGTTAGGAACCAACTGAACACTTACAGGTCTGTACCTCAGACAGTGTGTAAATACATTTGTAATCTCTCTGAGTTATGGGGGTCTGTGGCCTAATACATACAAAACCCGGGGCTCTTGAAATTAAAATGTTTGAGAACCACTGGTTTTATAGTTATCATTACAATTTAGGGCATTTTATCAAGATTGACTTACAAAGTGCGAGATCAGATGTCAGTTTTTTTTAAATAAAAGAGGTCTCTACCGTTTGTCTCTCCATAGGTGGCCCTGTTGTCAGGTCCTCCAGGCTTGGGGAAGACCACTCTAGCCCACATCATAGCAAAGCATGCTGGGTACAATGTAGTGGAGCTCAATGCCAGGTCAGTCAAGTAATATTCAAATACGACCACATTGTTACAGTTGTACAGTACGGTTCTTAAAGTGGTTCAGGGTTCCCTGAGAGGGTTCCCTAAAATTTAAATGATGATCGTTTGATCCAAATATCGAACGCAATAAAACAGTGGAGCTTATTCTACCACTGTGCGGACCTTATTTTTTTAAATATTGAACCGTTTGTCCTGCACCTGGCCTTCAAGTGGACTTGCGTGCCCTTTCGAGAGTTCCAAATGGACCCTTTACTGGTCTGTAACTCTTGAGTGTACAAATGGAACCAAATGGACCCGTGGGGCCCTTGAAATTTAATTTGAATTTAATGTAATTCCACACTGACCCCTCCTGTCATTGTCATTGCTGTTGCCACAGCGACGACCGCAGTGCTGAGGTTTTCCAGAAGCGCATCGACACGGCGACCCAGATGAAGTCGGTCTTGGGAACCGATAAGAGGCCGAACTGCCTCATCATCGACGAGATTGACGGTGCGCCATCGGTACGTCCCACCAACTTATTAAACCACACTTCTCTCTACAGCAACATAACTACAACTGGAATGTGGAATACGGTTCTTAAAGTAATACTAGGTAACTTTTGCAACAAAACTAAAGTTAAATTGTATATCTTTTGTGAGTGGCAAATGTTTCACAACACCCACTCCATGAATTTCACCCCCGAAAGCCTTTTCTATTATAATTTCTATTGAAAAGGTGGCTCGGTAAGCCTTTCCCGCGAAAATGACGTCATCCGGACGGAAAGCGGAAACGGAAATGCACCGGTTTCCTGTTTGGCCAGGAACTACCGCACCGGTTTCTTGTTTGGCCAGGAACTACCGCGCTAATAACAAAAAGGAATCTCACGCTGTTTTTAAGAGATTGTAGGATTTGAAGATCGAAAAACAACAGAAAAAGAAAACACAGCTCACGGTAACTAAAGCTCCACTGGCTAAGAGAAACGATCCACAGATAGTATAAAACAATTAAAAGAACGCTTTTTGAAACGCTTCCGTCTTCCGGTGAAAACAAATGGAATTCTGGGTAACGGAGGAATAAACGAACGGCCTGCAGTGACGGTAATGACCAGCAGAGGCTGCTAAAAATTGTTATTTGTGGACCTGCATTGTATTACTTTAATGCATCACTAATCCAGGGTCATGTTCTGTCTCTGATGTCGGGCAGGCTGCCATCAATATCCTGTTGGCCACTCTGAGCAGGAAGGACGGACAGAGCGGCGCCAGCGAGGCAGGCACAGAGACTGGAAAGAAGAAGAAGAAGAAGGAGTCTATCCTCCTTCGTCCAATCATCTGCATCTGTAATGACCTGTAAGAGAATGTCTCAAACAAACAGGGTTTCAAAAGTGGGTCATTGATTTTTATGTAGTGGCTTTACCGTCTAGATATGAAGGATAATAAGTTCCTCCAGATTCACATGTTGAGTTGCTTCCTATGTAAAATGCCTCTGGAGCAAACATACTATAGCTAAAATAAATATGAGGTCAAACTATACCATTGACCATCTATACTGTAATACTAAGAAATGCTTCCTCAGTAAGCCAGTGAAATAAACCTCCCTTTCCCTTCCACCAGGGGCAGCAAGTGAAAGCTGTTATCTATTCTACATATTAGATTTAATAAACCTTTCAAATTTCACTTTTAGATCTATGTCATCTTTTTAAATCAACAAAAAAATTGCTCCAGCACCACCACATAACTTAATTCACAACCATTATTGCCACATACGAACCGTGGGCCTGTGTACAGAAACTTGGCAACTGAAATGCTATGTCTATTCTACGTACAGGGAATTTGAATCGTTTTGATTGTTCCAACTCTTCTCTGATTGGCTGTCTGTCCTATCAGTTATGTTCCAGCCCTCAGGCCTCTGAGGCAGCAAGCTTTCCTACTGACGTTCCCCCAGACCCAGCCCTCCCGCCTGGCACAGAGACTGTCAGAGGTCAATATGTAAACACACACACACCAGCAATCCTGTTTGTATTTGTTGCTTATCGTGTATTATTCATTCATTGTTTGTGTATTGGTTTATCTTTGCAGATCTCACGTTGGCAGGGGATGAAAACAGACACAGGCACTCTGCTGGCCCTGTGTGAGAAGACAGACAATGACATCAGGTCCTGTATCAACACTCTACAGGTGAGCACATACAGATGGTGATGTGACTCGTCTGTCAGTTGACTCTAGGCCTATCACAATTATTACATAATCGTCTAATCGCAATTATTTGAGATAATCGTAATTATTTTGTCATAATCGTCATAATCGTTTCCATGTTGAAAAATGTTCATACATTCTCAAATATAAGAAAATGGCAGAAATAGCAGATCTACAAGCTGTTGTAAGCTTATAGATCAACTATTTCTGCAAAATTATTTTAAAAGTATCAAATTATTAAATGTCAGTAATTTCTTTGTATATTCTTGTATATATATTATTATTTGTCATATCTGCCCTGTGCAACTTTTGATTACGAAGCCTAAAAGGCAAACAGAAATTACATTTGTATTCATATGTTCCAGTAAATTTGTAATCGTGACAGCCCTAGTTGACTCCAGAAGAAGACTTCTGTCGTAGGGGATGGGCTTGTTGCAGCTGAGAGCTGTATGTGTTTTGTATTTATTTTCAAATCACATCGTGTTTTGTATAGTTACTGTGCGTGTGCGTGTGCGTGTGCGTGTGCGTGTGTGAGTAGTTCCTCCATGGTCGAGGTAAGAGGCAGGTTGATGCCAAGATGGTCCAGAATATGTCTGTAGGGCAGAAGGACCAGAACAAAGGCTTATTCCACCTGTGGCAGGAAATCTTCCAGCTCCCGCGTATAAAACGGTATGTTCCTGTCTGGGAGTCTTGCTGTTAAAAAATATTGTTTCAACAAATTGTATGTTTTAAAATACCTAATTTCTAACCCTTGGTATAATGTGCAGGATGTAATTATTTTTGTATGTTAGATGATTTATTGTCATTTCACATTAAAACAATTTACCAATTACCAAAAACTATTTACCAAAACAATACCCATTTCCATAGTACGTAGAGGCTAGACTATGACGTCAGTACTATGATGACATAGTGACGACAACATCAGGGAGCTCCATACGATATGGGTATAAATGGGACACAGACCTGGCTGCACAATGCCTCGCTGACTCGCTCGCATCACTCGTGTCTCCCTTATCTAGTCAATCGGTCTGACGGTTTCGTGCATTTATGCATTGTCCAGCGTAACATTTCACCAGCAACAACACTGGAATTAACTCTTGCCCTGTAAACTAATGGAGTTCTATTGTACAAGCATCTTCCACTTATATTGGTACAGTGTACCAATATAAGCTCAAAGCTTATTATGTAAGCTCAAAGTTTTGCTGATCTGTGAAGCAAATGGGTTGGTTTTGCCAACCAGGGAAGCCCATGCCTGTGACACTGGACACGGGACACACAGACCCGCCACAGACAGACTGAGGCACGGGGACACATAGGATATTCCCCAAAAAGTCCCAAATACTTGTTTAAATTGTCCAAACATGGTGTTTCAGGAAGCGCATAGGGGACGGGTTTGAAGATGGACAGGGGGAAGGGAGCGGAGCTCAGAGGTTTCAGCACATTCTGTTCCTGGCCTCCTCCAGTGGAGAGTACGACAAGGTTACACAGGTAACACACACACACACACACACACACTCGCACTCACACTCACACTCACACTCACACTCACACTCACACACACATATGCACGGCCATGTCTGTATTAGACTTTTTAAAGGAAGGGCAACAGAAAAGGGACAACTTCAGATATTTATATACAACATATCCAGACCCCTCTCCCCCACTAGCCAGATTTAATGTATAGGATATAGAGCTTAGGTGAGTTTTCCTAGGTGGACGTCTCCCACTCCTGACATTACAGCCTTGAATATGGTAAATGTAGGGGCAGGGCAGGTTTAGCTATTCAGCCACTGATTTACAAAATGTATATATAGTAGAGGACCTGGCTAAGATATGTATGCACTTAATTTAGGAGAGAATATCTCAACTGTTTTAGGCTAATATGACCCCAGGGAACAACTTAGGAACTATGAGAAATTCTCTATCCGGGGCGAAATACCCGAAAATGACCACGCCCTTTTAAAAATGACCACACTTCCAACATGGCGCTATCTTCTAAACCGTTGGAGCTACAGATTTTCTGAGGTGCTCAAAATGTTCAGAATACTCATGTTTGAAACCCGTGCCCGAGCCAGCAACCCTACAGGTCATCATAGTGGCCAAATCCAATATGGCCGCCACCTGAAAAAAGGTTTTGTCTATAACTTTTGAACCAGATGAGCTATGAATGCAAACTTGGTGTCTAAATCATGTTTTTTGACAATTAGAAACATGTTGGAATGCTTATCTTTATGACTGGGTGTGGCTGGACCTCTATTTTGCATATTTCAAAGATGGCGACTATCTGACAATTAGTTTTAGGCTACTTCCCTTAATCTGTCTATTTACTTTTTGAACATTAAAAACACATTAGAATGCTCATATTATTGATTGAAGCCATCTAGAGCACTCTGATTTGATTATTACAAATATGGCCTATATCAAAAATGTTATGTAACATAAAGTTTCATCCAGATTTGAGTGTAGAGTTGTTGGAATGAGTTAAGATCAAACTGAAGAAAAGAAACAACCTTTGTACAGATGTTGAAACAATAGAATATGAGTTGAACCCAAATTATACAGCAACAGCCAGTACAGTATATGCAGAGCAATGCTCAGTATAATTTGAATAATATCATACTAGTAAAGGTGTATAGAATTTTAACAATATTATGTTTAAATTAGAATCACAGATTTTTTTTGTTCTAATCATACAACTTCTATATCGAGGATATCCAACGGACTCCAGCTTCGCATAATTAGCTTTATGTCCACTACATGACTTTTGAAGCCACTGTGGAGGAGGATGGCGCAAGCTTTACTGGCATCTGCAAGACGGATCCAGTAAGGTTCCCAAGTCTTAGTCCCAATACCAGCCCTACGTACTGAAATCTGGGATGTAATGGCCTTTTGACATGCTGAATGTATGTATCAGTTCTGTTGCTGTTGTAACACCAAGACAATTATGTACAATGTACAATAATACATATTGTTCAAATTCTATACATCCTATGATAGGATTACATTTATGCTGTGCATTGTTGCACATACTGTACTAGCTGTAGCTGTATAATTAGGAATGAGTTCTACTCTAAATCATTCTATTGTTTCAATCAAATTACATCTGTAAGATACATGGTTGTTTCATAACATAGTGGCCATATATGTGATATGCACATTAGAGTCCTCTAGATAGATTAAATCATTAAGATAAGCATTCCAACATGTTTCTAATGGTCAAAAAACATGATTTAGACACCAAGTTTGCATTTGTAGCTCATCTGGTTCAAACATAGCCAAAACCTTTTCCAGGTGGCGGCCATATTGGATTTGGCCACTATGATGATCCCGAAGGTTGCTGGCTCGGGCACCCTTGCTACATCATCAGAGCATGCCCTGGGTTATATCTGGGACACATTTGGTGCTTTTAGATTGATTCACGCAACAATATTCTTATGGCCCTGGACTGTAATAAGTTGACCGTTTTTAGCCGTTTTTTTTAGCTGTTCTGTAATCAAATATAAAATTTGTCATTTTACATTTTTCTATTTTTCACTAAACATGAGTATTCTGAACATTTTGAGCACCTCAGAAAATCTGTAGCTCCAACGGTTTAGAAGATAGAGCCATGTTTGAAGTAGCGGTCATTTTAAAAGGGGCGTGGTCATTTCCGAGTATTTCGCCCCGGATAGAGAATTTCTCATAGTTCCTAAGTTGTTCCTTGGGGTCATATTAGCCAAGAACAGTTGAGATAATCTCTCCTAAATTAAGTGCATACATATCTTAGCCAGGTCCTAGACTAATAACAGATTTATTGTTCATGAGAATGGCAAATTATAACACATGCTATTTTTTTCCAAATTATTTGAATTTGTAGCATTTAAAATGGTCTGTTTGCCTGTCTTTAATGGAATCTTGAAGTTGGGATTGTAAACGTACAAACAAATCGCATTCTATCCGGTACATCAGTAGAACCTGGGAAGCATGTAATGTTGTAAGAACTATATTTTAATGTTTTTTTTACCCCTGAAACATATCTTGAATAAGTATATTTTATCATATATTTTTTATATCATTTCAAACCTTTTATTTATTCTCAAAAACACTGTAATTACCTTTAAGAACTTTAAAACTCTCACCCTGCGTCCATTGTTGTCTGTTATTTTAACCATGACCTGTGACCTTGTCCCATCAGGGTCTGTTTGATAACTATCTGTCCATGCGTCTGAGGGACCCCAACATGCACAACGTGTGTGACGCTCTGGACTGGCTGTCCTTCTCGGACCAGGTCAACTACGTGATACTGCACGGCCAGAACTTCTCCCTGATGCGATACCTCCCCTTCCTGTCCATCACGTTCCACTTCCTGTTCGCCCACATGCACGTCCCCCGTATCATGTACCCCCACAGCCAACACGAGGTACCGTACCATACACAGACCCTCTGACACGACCGTCGCACACTGAGGCGACGATCTCACAATCTCGAGAGAAAATGTAGTACTAGCTACACAGTAAAATCCTTGGTGTTAACCCATTAAGACCGTGAAAGTATCTGTTTCATTTTTAGATCTCTTTGGCTATTCAAAAATAACAGATCTACTAGCTTATTGCTAGTATTGCAAGCTTATTGCTAGTATTGCAAGCTCATGAGCTTGTAGAACTGCTATTTTTTTTAAATCGTGAAAATGTGTGCAAATCTTTGAATAAATATTTTTTTTAAGCGAACATTTGTTACTCGAGTCTCGTCTCGGCCAAATGCATATCATTTTGGGTGGTCCTTGACATGAAAAAGTTGAAAGAATTAAAGAATTTTATGTTTTTGGCCGCCGACCCGCGTCAAAATATGTTGTTCTAGGGACCCCCCAGAAGCAAAGATTTTAGTTAAAAAATTTGTTTCAAAAAATATATATATTCAAAGATTTTTCAAAAATAGCAGATCTACAAGCTCTGAGCTGCTATTTTTGAATAGCCAAAGTATAAAATAATGGTTATAGCTAAAATGACACACAGATGCGTTCCCAGATTGAATGGGTTACAAATGTTACAAGATTGTCCATTTGGTTACATTTGTTCAGAGAGTTAAATTAACAATAAGGGTTTTACTTTGTAGGTCATTATTGGGCAACAGATGTTGACATCACCGTCCGCAACATTTCTGAGTCTAACCTTTTCATCTGCTCTCTGTCATCTTGCAGGCATTAACGCGTCTTCAAAACAACAAGAACGCACTTAACACCATGTTGGCTGACATCCCACCATCCATCAGGAGCAGGATCAGCCAGCTCTGCTTGACCAGTGATATCCTCACGCTGCTCCTCGAAATCATCTGCCCCAAACTACGACCTGTATGTACAAAAATGGATGTGTGTGTGTGTGTGTGTGTGTGTGTGCGTGTGCGTGTGCGTGTGCGTGTGTGTGTGTGTGTGTGTGTGTGTGTGTGTGCATGCATGCGTAATTCTGAAAATAAGCTTTCAGGTATAAGTGTGTTTATAGCATCCTTAGACACAGAATAGGACAGAGAGGCTAAAGGCTAAACAAAATCTTGCATGAATTACGGATCTAGCCTTTTTTTGTAATTGTTTTGGCCTTTATCAAGCACAGTATCCTCAAATTCATCCAGACAAAGTTATTAGAGGTAGGTAACCTCTAATAACTTTGTCTGGATGAGTTTGGCCCAAAAACTGATCAGTGAGATCCAAGATTTTATTTGCCTTTTTTAATCTTCCTGGTTGGTCTCATCATGAGTAGTTCCCAGACTTCCCACAAAGGTCATTGCACATTTTTATCTCTAAAAACAGAAGGGAAGGGCTAACTGTTGGCAAGGCACCAAAATCCACAGTGGCCTCAGTGGGAGAGTGCAGTGGGGTGGGCAGGCTGCCTGTAGCGTGCCACTCTCATTTGTAGGCTTAGAAGCAAAAGCCATGTTAAGCTGTGATCATTCGAGGTCACCGGGCTGCTGAAAGAGGGCATCCCCTGAGTAGATCCCCTTTTAAATTAGCCTTGGCCTGCTAGGGCTGTCACGATCATGAAACTTTACTTGACGATTAAGAATGTCAGAGTGTATTTCCAAACACAGTCCCATGTCTCCTAATTAAGCCCACGTGACGGATACAGGAAATCAATAAAAGTTTGGGAGTCTTGCTTTCTCATTGTCTTTGATTTCATTTAGGGGTTTCCCCACACACTAACACACGCACGCACACACACACACACACACACACACACACACACACACACACAATAACCATAGAAGTGAGCACGATAGATGTTTTGTGTGTCTCCCTGGCCTGCAGGTGAATCCTCAGCTCTTCAGCACCAGAGAGAAACAGCAGATGTGTGAGTTGATCGACACCATGCTGGCCTACAACCTCTCATACAGACAGGAGCGCACGCCTGAGGGACAATACACATACATACTGGAGCCGTGAGTACACACACACACACACACACACACGCACACACACATAATGAGAACAGATGTTTTGTTTCTAGGGGCTGAAGGTCATTGCCACTGTCTACATTGTGGCATTCTATGCAAGCTTAGAGTTTAATCTCCTTAACCCCTGTGTGTGTGTGTGTGTGTGTGTGTGTGTGTGTGTGTGTGTGTGTGTGTGTGTGTGTGTGTGTGTGTGTGTGTGTGTGTGTGTGTGTGTGTGTGTGTGTGTGTGTGTGTGTGTGTGTGTGTGTGTGTGTGTGTGTGTGTGTATGTGTGTGTGTGTGTGTGTGTGTGTGTGTGTGTGTGTGTGTGTGTGTGTGCGCATGTGTGTGTGAGAGGCTCATTGGTGTATAGATATCGGTGTTAGGGGGGAATAATGCTTTAGTAACAGAGACAAAAGCAAAGTCCCTGTAGTGATGGTGGAGACGGGTGGGCAGATGCAAGGATAGATAATTGTGTGACATGAATAGAGGTGAAAAAGTAAAGAATGAGGAGACGGTGCAAGTGAATCAGAACCTAAGTGATAATTTAAAAAAGAAGAGGAAACCAATAGGAACCAGCAGGATCAAGTTAAGTTTCTTGCGCTTAAACTCGGACCGCAGTTTAAACCCAGGGGACCCGAGGAGGCGGGAGTCTGGCCTTTGTATTCCCGAACCCCGGGATCTTTAATTTCCCCCCTCGATCAACGAGGGCAAACAGAAGAGAGCACTGTGTGTGTGAATGGAAGAGCTAGTCTAGTGGAGCCGTGCCATGCCGGGCCACGGGGGGGACGAGAACCGGGGGGGCCAGGGTGGAGGAGGAGGAGGCGGAGGAGGTGGAGGAGGCTCCTTCCTGGTGGCTCGCTGCGACCAGGTGATGGTCACCAACGACTGGTGCCTGCCTCTGCTGGGAGCTCTGCTGCTGCTGTTCCTGATCTACACCTTCCTCTACCTGCCCTCTCTGGCAGCGCACCGTAACGCCACGGCGGCCGTGACGCCCGCCGTACCAGGCACGGATGGGTATTGACCAGTGGGGTATTGACTAGGGTTGGCATCCGGGAATCGGAGGAATCCAGATCCAGCATTGAGGAACCAAGGAATCGGTTCCATGGTTCCATCATATTTGGAACCGTTTCTGGAACCGGGTTTTTAAAGATTTTTTTGGGGGGCTTTTTATGCCTTTATTTTAGAGAGGGATAGGGAAAGTAGGCTGACAGGAAATGGGGAGAGAGATGGGGGGGTGACACACAGCAAAGGTTGTCGGGAACGGGAGCCGTGATACACTGTCAGGCTGGCATTGCAGACTAGGGTGCCCGGATCGTCACGCTATGGCCCAGACCCAGAACCGGGTTTTTATCACACTGTCAGAGCTGGTATGAGGACCTCAGGTCTGCTAGACAATTACAAGAATACCGGTGGTTCTCAAACTTTTTAATTTCAAGGACCACCATAACTCTCGAGAGTGTACAAATGGAACCAAATGGACCCGTAAGGAATGGTAATTTGAGTTACAGACCTGTAAGAGTCCATTTGGAACCACATCATTAAAGGGAGCCGTTAAGGAATCGGACCGCTAAGAGGGAATCGTTAAAATCCTAAAGGATCCCAACCCAAGTTAACGGATGTAAACGTTTGACACTGTTGTTGTTCACCATTACCGGAGTCGTGTACAGGAGTACAATTGTTGTTGCGACAACTCGCGGACACGCCCGCTCGCTTGCTGCCGGATTACCTTGATTGGACTAGCCTTTTAGTTGGGACGCTCGTTTTGATTGGTCAGACACTATCCTGCAGTCAGAGAGAACAAGATGCATCACAGAGAGACGGAGTGAAACAGAACGATGGACTTGATTAGATCCATTGGATATGAGTCCTGTTTTTTTCCCTTCTTTTTCTTTTTGGTCTGGTAGAACAGTTGCTCATGATTTCTTGTAGAATTTGTCCCTCATTCTGTAATGTAACTACATTGGATTAAAGGTCGCCATGACTGATTTCAGTCATTTAGATTCCATAGAAGCCAGCATGTCTTCTATGGAAGCATGTTGTGCAGCTCTCAATGAGTCTGTGACGCATTGAGAGCTTGTAGATAGGCTATTTTATTTGAAGTGGTCAAACTAGCAATATGTTCAGAATCATCTTCCATGAAATGTTAATGGTCTCGGATATTTCATATAAAAGCAAAGGTTAAAGCCTCAATCTGTGATTCACCTAGTTGGCAGTAGCTAGAACAGCAGGAACGATATTACTATATTAATATTACTACTTATTGTGTTAAAAAATTGCACATTAGGACTTGCTCATACAAAAATGTTCAGTCGTGAGATTTGATGTTGCTTTAATCCATGTAACTATAAAAGCATAAAGAAGTACACTATCTTCTAGTATGTATAACCATTTACCCTGATGTCTCAGACAGGATGTAGTGAATGTGGCTAAAATACAATACTATCCACAATCTGAGTTAAAGGAAGATTTCTCTATGGGTGCATTCTGACAGCAAGAACACTGGTAATGTCTAATGATGGCACATAATAAACGACTCACAAAGCACATGGTTTTTGGTGTTGAGTGGGAATGATGGTTTTAACTTTTCTCACTTAATGTGTGTGTGGGTGTGTATTAGAGAGATGGAGCTCAGCTGTAAGAGGATTATGGTATTAAAGATCGACAGTCTGGATTCTATGTAGATGAGGGAGAAGAAACTGCTGGCTAAATATTCTGTCATCATCTTATAGGTGCTTATAGGTCACTGTTGTTTGTTTGTGTGCACGATTGCTTTATTTACTACTTAACGCTTTATGATGCAGGCGCGTGGAGGAGGTGGTTCGCTTTCAAGGTCTTCCGCCACGCCGCCAGCTGACCTACCAGGCCAAACAAACGATCAGCAGAGAGATGGAGCAGGAGAGGATGAGGAGAGCCGAGCAGCTCTCGATACAACGAAACCCTGTAGTGGTAGGACTCTCTACACACACGCTTTCTATTCCTGGAAAGTTACCATGCTATAATGGAAGCTATTCTCATGTTAATTAGAGAAATAAAATAAGAAATTTGAAATCTTGTTTGAAAACAAAAACCTGCCTAACGATGATGTCACTGGTAGGCGGGTTTCTGAACTGTCCACAGCCCTCCTCTGAGACACAGTAGAAAAGAATGGTACCATATTCTCATCGTGGGGACCAATTATATGAAGATGGGTTGAGAATGGGTGACGTCATCCTTTTAAGTAAAGTTTCATGCCTCTTGCCCTAATAGAGCACCGAAGTCTGACGTAATTTACGCATCCTACCTGGGTTGCGGTTTTCCCCCCCATTCTGAATTCCAATAGACGTGTTTAATATCGCGTTAAATAAGAACTGTGTTCCAAAAATAAACAAGTGATTCCGGTGATTTGACTAGTATGGATATGAAGCATCAACTGACGGTGAGGAAAAGCTAATGTTACTTCCGCTGAATTAGTTAAATTTTCGCCAGAAACAGACTGTATCAAATATGAGTGACTGATGATCATAAACGATACAGAGCCACCTCCCTGACAATATCGCAGAGACGGTTTGTTTATTTTTGGACCACAATTCTTATGAGACTATTCTAAGATGACCCAATGTTATTCTCCATAGAGAAATTACTTAGACCCAGGGGATGAACGAGTGACGTCAGGACTTATGTGCTCTATACAGCCGTGTGTTATAATGTGGTCTGTGCTCAGAGGTAGCATGGTGTTTAATAACTTACTGTGTGTATCTGTACAGCACAAGGAAGAGAAGAAAAGCGCTGCTCCCATAACAACCAGGAACCATCAGCAGAGGCTGGAGAACATTGTCAAACAGACCAAAGTGGAGCCCAGAGTGAGAGACACACACACACACACACACACACACACACACACACACACACACACACACACCACACCACACCACACCACACCACACCACACCACACCACACACACACTACTTGTATAAAGCCATTTCACTCTGTTTATTTGAGTGTTTTAAATTGTGTTGTTGTAATAATTAACAATGTATTGACTCTGTAATCAATAAAAGAAAAGAAACATGCAGCTGTTTAAACACTGCCTTTTCCACCGCTGTATTGTGTGCTGGATGTTACCACTAGATGGAGCCCCAGAGCCAGATTAAAGATTTTAAAGTGACATCAGTGGTAGATGTTGTGTATGTGTGTGTGTGGTGTGGATGTTCACAATGAGAGCTGTTCAGAGTGTAACAACCTAGATACTGTATTATCTTCTGCCTATTCCGGTACTGGATGGATGTGTGGATGAATGAGATGGAAGGAGACTCTAGAGGGGACAAATGAGGCCAATGAGAAAGCAGCAGATTACGTTGGGTTCCCTTGTGATGAATCTGGGAAATGAGGCTAATGAGACATAAGTATAACGCTGTGTGTGTGCGTGTGCATGTGTGCATTAGTTTGTTGTATTTGACCTCATTAAGGATCGACGTGAATGTTGTTCTCAACCTGTCATTTTTTGTGTGTGTTCTTGTGTTCTAGCCGGAGGTGGATTTCTTTGGTAGAGCTCTTGCTCCCAAACCCCAGAAGACCCAGGCGACCTCAGAGACAGGTAACAATGGAGGCCCCTGAGGGCCCCTCTGCTAAGTGGTGTCAACATCAGCGCTCCCATCAACAGGCGTTGAGAAGCACACCACTTGCCAACGAGCAAGCACTGGCCAACAAACTACTAAGATCACATTCATATTGGTCTAGTTCAGATTCAGATTTGTCTGATTTGTTCCAGTTGTAAAACATATCAAACACGTATGATTATAATCAGTGGTGAAGTACTCAGATATTTTACTACTTGTAGATCGGCTATTTTCAAATAGCATATGAATAAAATAGGGCTAAAGTGGTTAATGTATGTTTTATAATATAATAATTTATATCTTCAAAGTAACTAGTAACTCAAGTTTTCAAATAATTGTAGTAGAGTAAAAGTACAATATTTGCCTCTGACATGTAGTGGAGTAGAAGTAAAAGTACTGAAAATTGGAAACCCTCCTGTAAAGTAAAAGTACCTCAAAATTGTACTCAAGTACAGTACTTTAGTAAATGTACTTTCCACCACTGATTATAATCATGGAGGCTCGGAGGCAACAGTTTTGAATTCTAAACCCCTGCAAACTACAAGATGTAGTTTGTGCATGGTGACCTGCCATAAATTGCACAGACCGGCGCAGACTTAAATATCGGCCATCATGGACAAAACTGGGACAAAACTTAGCCGTAGAATCTTAGCTTGGCAACCTGCCAAATCTGCCAGCTCGAATCTTAATTTGCTCTTGTGTATCGCGGCCTGGCGATGATGCCAGGGACGTAGATTCTCAGGTTGCATTGAATCAATTAATATGTATTGATACAGCACATTTCATTCTTTAAAACGTTTTCCGAGACTGTGTGATACTTTCTATTCTAAATGTACTGATATGAATAAGTGCTCAGGAGCTAATACTGGGTGCTATTTGGATATTAAAACGATAACAGCAGCACAGAGCCAATGCAAAGACAAATAGTGATCCTGTATTTTCAGGCTCCTTGTTTTCAAAGCAGTGGGCATAGGTTTGTTACAGCTGGTTCCTCTGGCATCCAAGCCCATTCATTGAATTTAGGCAGAGATCTATGATCGTCTGGCTACGCAAGACTACAGTGACTGTGATAAATACAAATTCAGATCCCATTGTTTGCATTAAAAAGTAAACTTTACTAACTCAGCTTTTATGCATATAGTGATGTTTGTTACACTACGACAGTTTTCCTAAATCTAGATCTAGATACGTCGTACGTACAGTATCATATTGCCAGATTCTTGCCAGTTGCCGATACACAGCCGTAATCTTTACTCACTTGGATTTAGTCCAACCATATCTAAGGGCCACTTGAGCCTCTCATCCAGACATCCCCCTTAAGTGTTTACTGAAAGCCCTGTCTGTCTACTACTAGCATGGTGGCAGTGGTCAAGCCCGACTGGGGCCTTCCTGTGTGGAGTTTGCATGTTCTCTCCACATGGGTTTACTTAACAACAAAATTTAATACATGCAGGTTACTAGAGACATACTCCTGTCAGTGCCCTTGAGCAAAGCACTGGCCATTTGAGCCGGAGCGGTGCCGGGCACTTCTCACTGTTCTCAGTGACTGCACTCTGCTACCAATAGTTAGGATGGGTCAAATGCAGAGGAAAGGAATCAGTAAAGGATAACTGGAACCAGAACGCTCGCCCCAAAACACACTCGCCCCCAGTGGTTCTTGTATTCTTGTATTCGTTTTACTGAGGTTACGGTTAGGAATAAGTTTAGGGTTAGGCATAGTTTTACTGAGGTTACGGTTAGGAATAAGTTTAGGGTTAGGCATAGTTTTACTGAGGTTACGGTTAGGAATACGTTTAGGGTTAGGCATAGTTTTACTGAGGTTACGGTTAGGAATACGTTTAAGGTTAGGTTTAGGCATAGTTTTACTGAGGTTATGTTCAGAAATAACTGGTGGCGACCGTTTCCGTTTCCGAGGATTTGACCCGGGTCGAGCGTTCTTGTATTCACCTTAACTTACAGTGTCTCTGTCTGCAGGTGAGAAGAACATTGAGATGGCCATGGGAACAGCAGTAGGGAACAGTGATGTGTGGTTCCGCTTCAACGAGGGTGTATCCAACGCTGTCAGACGAAACGTCTACATTAGAGAGCTGCTCTGACCCCACCCTCTCTAACACAACAACACACTCTATCTCACAAACACATATGCACACACTCTCCAACCTGGTTATCAAGTTACACATGAGTTCCTCCTTGATGGTGAGAATGTGTTGTTGTTACTTTTTGTGTATTAATAATCACAATAAAACATTTTCCAGTGGTTTTGTTAAATTCAAAAGTCTTTATTTTTGATTGACGGTGTAAACAGCCAATAAAAACAGCTTGCTTGATAACAATGCTCAGTGGTCCTTCAGTAACGAAACTGCAAGAAAGCTACTCTCAGTGCCGTGCACTCACACACACCGCCAAGAGGTCTGCCACTCGTCATAACATAAATTAAAAGCATTCATGGGTGCCCAAATAAATAGATAATTAACAATAATAATAAATGCATTGCATGAGAGATTCGATTGTGACAGAGTGCATAATGATTGTGTGTGTGGGTGCATGTGTCTTTAGTTTGTGTGCGTCCATTATTGTGTGTGCGTGTGTGTGTGTGTGACCGTTAGAGGATCACACACTTGCCCTTCTCCACCCAGGGGTTGGCTCTCATCAGCTCGGGGTTCAGGAACGGATCTTCACACACGCACCCCTCGATCCACTTGACCAGCCTGCCACACACACACACACACACACACACACACACACACACACACACACACACACACACACACACACACACACACACACACACACACACACACACCGTTAACTCCAGTACACAAGAAGTCAGATCGTGTGTGTGTGTATTGAGGAAGAAGTTATATGGCTGCTTATATCTAACCTTTATATTACACCATCACTTAATAATACTTCTACAATACATTATGATATTAGCTTGTAAGAGCCTAAATGTCTCCACTAGGCCTAATAGCTATTGTTTTGATACAGTCTATCTCGTTATGGTTGTTATGTTATGTCCTTGAAGCAGCTACAGTATAACTATGATCTCTGCCCTGTGCTCGAGGCAGAACTACCGTACCACTGACATGAGTGTTAATGTACTTCTGACCATGATATCATGTAACATAAAGCATAACCACCACCACCTAGAATATTGTCTCGACTCCTATGTGCCTTATCGATTGCTGATTGATCCAGAATTCCACGACAGTATATACTCACTCTGTCACTGTGATGGAGGACTTCTCTCTGTTGATGGCCAGCTGGTATTGAAGACTCTCCACCTCTCTCTTCATCTGAGGTACATCTAGCTCATCCATGATGCTGCTGTAAACAAAACGACCACAGAGTAAGCGGCATGGTTTTGTGTACGTCTACTCTACACCACGCCACATTCAGCTCACAGAATTGCACTTTTGTGTAAACGTTTGATCAGGAATTGCAGTTTTCCGTGTTTTATAAACCGAAAAAGAGTGCATCAAGTGAGCACCTCATAAGCAGCTGTTTATAGCAGTAGCTACTATAGGTTTATAGCAGTAGCTACTATAGGTTTATAGCAGTAGCTATAAACTCTGTGTTTAATAGCCTACACATTTCCGTGTTCTCACAGTTGGACAGTAATGGGTTAGCCACTTAAACCCCAGCATCGGTGTTGTGGGGAAAGCTTTCTCTGAAAAATAGCAGATCGACAAGCTCGCAACGCGACGCGTTGCGAGCTTGTCGATCTGCTATTTTCAGCAATCACAATTTTCAACAATAACAGAAATAACAGAAAAGACAATAGTATTGAGCCCTGAGGGACTGGCTAAATGTCATTGTCCCTTTAAAAAAATGAAAATGTCACACTTTGTCCCAGTGTGGGTAGGATATGGCACAATTAATGGAAACGAACACAGTCCGTAGGTGCAAAACAAGCATTTTATTTGCCCTTTTTAGAAAGTCCCAGGGAAAAAACAATACATCACAAACTCTATATACACACTGGACAGATTGGCCCTGGGTCTACTCCTCAACAGTCCTTCACTGACTGCCAAGCAGTGGCAGGTCCCCCTACTTATATAGGCTAGGCCCCGCCCATTGGACCGTACCAAACCTGAATTGAATCCTCAATTTAACCAGTTAATTGTAATGTCCAGAGACATTACAATTCATATCCACACTTTAAAGTGTCACATATTACTCAAAGAATTAACCACATCATCATAATTAATATTAGAGTACCCATCTTCCCACTTTACCAATTTTAAACCAACCCACAGTTGGTATGGTTCAGCATGGGTGGAATGAGCATGCTTGATTGCATGCTCCCTACACTGGAGTCAATGCAATCAAACAATCAACCATCAAACAATACATCAATACAATCAAACAAATATCATTCCCTGCAACTTAAACAATACAGAATAATTCAATAACACAGGAATTTACTAAAGTCTGTTATATGTATCATCAGTGGCAGGGTGAACTGCCACAGAAAATATGAATAATGGGAAATGTACACTAAAATTTGAATAATGTGAAATGTACACCATAGTGAGAGTGTTCCTTCCTCATAAGTGCTGGGAACTAGAAACTGCCAATGCCTAAAGCTAAAGGCCAGATCGCACCAATGCAACTAGTCTCATCTCCTTGCAACAACACAGTTTTAAGGCCAGTCTGACACCAATGCAACTCCTTGCAACCAACTGCCATTGGGGATAATCATGGTTGCAAGTGGTTGCATGTTGCAAGGAGTTGGCATTGGTGCCATCTGGCCTTTTATTATATCACCCAACGACGTTATTAACATTTATACTGTAGAATAGATCAATAGAGAAACCTTTTAGAACATAATTTCCTCTCCTCGTCCATCTATCTAATGGATCTAGATGTAAGTAGGTCGGGGATCTAGAGAGCCCGTTTCAGGTGACCGCATCACATCAGTCAACATCTGCTCCACCGCATCCGGTTAATATTCCAGGCTAAAGCAGAGGACTGTCTTCACAGACACATCAAGTTCACTTGTAATTGTATTGCATAGGTATTTATTTACTGACACTATATACGGCGATAGAAGCCTGCAGCCTCCTCCAGCCCCATATAAGAGCCATCATCATATATATAGGGCTGTGTATACAGAGGCATGTCGTTGTCTTGTCTGTCTGCACTAAACAGACACACATAACGGCAGGCCTACTTTCTAGCTCCTACATCCAGATGTTGCTTGAAGATTCGCTTCAATAAACAAAGCCGCCGTATTCGCGACAAATTAAATAAACGGCAATATAAAAAATTGAAAAATAAATGTAGCATATCGGTCGGCGACGGCATCTCAATTATTTTACGTCGAACCAAGAGAGCCGCATATATTGAATCAAAAGATGATAATTATTATTAGCCGATCCGCAACAGCCTGCCTTATAATAAACATTGATCAGCTAACGGTCGGATAAATTCTAGCCGTTAGAATAGAATGATGTCTCACCGTCAGTCGGGGCCTTACAGTCCGTTGCTCTTCTGTCTGTCTGTCTGTCGTTTCGGACGGAGATGTTCGTGGAAACAGCCTGTCTGTGTGTCTGTCACGATGCGGTGGTTGAGAGGAGGTTTTCCCCGGCAGAGAGAGAGAAGCTCAGGCGGCTGCAGGAGGTCCTTAGTGCGGCTCGGATGGGATGGATGTGGCGCAGGGAGAGCAGGGCACCTCCTCCAGGGCACCTCCCTTCTTCCCTTGTTGCGCTCCACTTGGGTAGCGACGACTGTGTGAGGAGGAGCACCAACCAGTGATGGAAGAAGTACTCCTCACATTTTTTCTACTCAAGTAAAAGTATGTTGTAGAAATAGTCTGTCTAAAATCTAAAAAAAAGAATATCATGAAAACAAGAAAATAGCAGATCTACAAGCTCACAATGCGTCGCATCGCGATGCATTGTGAAGGGCTGAAATATATAGTACAAGTTTATAGTAGTACAAAATTAAAGATTTACTTGAGTAAAAGTGCAAAAGTATTGGTATCAAAATATACTTAAAGTAACAAAGGCAAAACTCATTATGCAGAAGGTCCCAAGTTTTCAAATGTATAAAAATCCTTTGAAAATAGCAGAGCTCACAACGCGTCCCACCAGCACCATGACACTTGTAGATCGGCTATTTAAAAAAAAAAAATGGAAATACTCAATTAAAGTAAAAGTACCTAAAAATTGTATTACAGTACTTGAGTAATGTGCTTTCCAGTTTCCACCACTGGTAAGGAGATGCGCATCCAGGGCTCCCTCTGGTTTGTTAGGCAAACGAGATGTATGGAAATCCTCCCCTAGTGCCTCCAGGCCGGCAGGAAGCTTTGCAAATGAGGCCATGTCCCACAAGCAAATCTATAACGTAGGCATTCGCCTCGCCTGTATTGTATTTAAATAGCAACCGAATCCCCTAGCCTCATTTTTATTTCCCTTTTTGGCAAACAGACATCCACATTTTGAGTGATGTGATGTGTGGAAAAACACTTCCAAGTATGAAATATGCTCATTACATAATTTGGCCAGAGTAGCTAACGTTTTAGGCAAGGACTGACCTGATCACAACACGATTTAGGACTCAAAGAAATGGTCTGCGTTTAGTCCTAAAATCATAGCTTGGGTCATTGATGTAGTTTCTGCACATCAATGGCCACAGTAGTCTAAAATCAAGGTCAAGTCTCAAGTGGCCCTCATGGCAGCATTTTGATACAAGGCTCAATCTAGAGTCAGATTATATAAGAACCCATTTTTCTCTGGACCAAATACCATTGTATTGATTAAATACTTTAGATTAGTGGTTCTCAACCTGTGGGTCGGGACCCCCAGGGGGTCCCCACATGATCTCGGGGGTCCCCAGATGACAGTGAAGTGACAATTTAAGGACTGTTTATACCTTTTTAATACCTCAAAACTGGCAAATTGTCAAATAATATAAGAAAGGCGAGGCGTTGTGAGCTTGCAGATCTGCTATTTTCACAATATTTATTTTATCTCAAATGAAATTGAATGCCTCAAACTCCTACAAGTGCTTGACAGGGTGGGGGGGGGTCCCCAGATCAAATATGATGGTTTTAGGGGGTCGCAGGCTTAAAAGGTTGAGAACCACTGCTTTACATAGAAATGTAAAGCACGAGGTACAGTCAGACATTTGGGCTAAAAGATGACACACAAAAAAGTCCTGGGGAATTCTTGGGCTATGCATTCTGTGTAGTCCTTAAACACAGCACTTCAAATCACACATCAGAATACAAATTACACAATTATTGCTTTACTTTTCAGTTTTGTTAAGGGCCACCATTTCTGACTACATATACAGTAATGTATATTGATATGCAACACCACCCATGCAAGTGTTTTAAATTAGGAAAATCAAATCAATGAACAAAACAGAACATGTGCCACAAACAAAGAGCAACGAAATAAAATATCAACCACATTTGACAAAAGCAACCAATAATAGATTGAGAATTCTTATTCTCTTAAATTACCTTTTATACTTCTTACAATATCTCACGGTATACAGTACATTTGTGAATGACAGAGCAACGCAGCAAGTCAAATTCCTTGTTTGGGAACAGTCTCAGTCACTGCCCATCTTTCACCGCAGGCTGAAAACCCACCTCTTCAGGAAACACTACTCTGACCCTTCCTCTTAGCCTTGTCTACTTGTTGTCAATTATTTGTATGAGCTCTTGTTTTATTGGATCTTGTTTATTTGATACTTATTTGTTTTAGCTCTTGCTCATTTGATTTTCCCTTTTGTCTCATCTGTTTAAGAAAGTAGGTAGCTGATATATTGCACTTTTACCTTAGCGCTCTCATAGGTATGCTCTTAGTTGCTTGTTTCAGAAGAGAATGCACTTAAGACTTCTGGTGATTAGTAGTTTTCTTGCCTACCTATGTTGATTGCACTTAATGTAAGTCGCTTTGGATAAAAGCGTCTGCTAAATGACTTATGTAATTCTGCATTATGCACGTGTGTATTAAGCCAACTAGATTTCAGGTGTCAAAGTTCTTGAATTGATTGAATATTTTATTAGACAAAAATGCAAAACAGCACAAGTACAGTCAAACACTTGATCTAAACGGATGACACCAAAAAAGTCCTTGCGGTATGGTTTCCATTTGGGTCTTCAATGTCGGATACCTGAAAAAGAATAGACTGATTAGAACACATTCAAAATGCTGGTACGACAGTTGCCACGAAGTCTCAGATCATACTTCAATCAGAATATGCCCTCATGAGAGCTGAGCTACAGATTAAAAATACATTTTCCACAAGCAAGCATGTGGACTTACCGACACCTTGCGACTCTTGAACTGGAGTTTCAGTAGCAGCTCAGCTTTACAATTTAAAACAAGATTGAAGGTTCTGACTGAAGAGTTGCCCAGCAGGCATTCAGGCGTGCGGTCTGCCAAGCCACGGAACCTCATTTCTCCCGAGTCCAATTCTCAGAGAAGACAGGCCGACATCTCAACTGCGGGACAAAATAAATGAAAGAGGTCAGACAAATGACATTTGTGACATTCAAGACCACTTTCCTCAAACATTACATGACATTAAGCCTCAGATCTCAACCTTTGAATCAGGAGCTGCAATGCAGCTCTCATAAAATCTCAAACATTATTATTTGTCATCACTGGCTTTTCAAGGTCATGAGGAAACTCGTTAACAGCCTATTAAACCCACAAAACCGCAGTTCACCACAGTGTGTCACAGATTTCCCCAGCTCATGATATCAATTATTTGACTTCCTGTTGTTCCTGTCTGGTGATGGCTTGTAAAGATAAAACTCACCAGTGCTTCCTGTGGACATCTCACTTCCCGTCATCAGCAGCTTTTGCATAGACTTATGGAATGTTGTGGCAGGAGTCAGGAGGACTGTCCCTTCTGAGCTGGCTACCAGGCCTATATTAAGGTCCCTAGAAATGTACAGGAAGGTAGAGACCTGTCAATTGCAAGGGGAAGAAAAAAATAATCAAATTGAGGTATACTTCAGGAGTCCAAATTCCTCAAACATTACATGATACAGAAGCCTCAGATAAAGCATTAGAATCAGGAGCTACAGTGCAGCTCTCATACGAGGTGTCAGAAAAATGTTTTTATTGTCATCACTGGCTTTTAAAAGGACATGAGGAAGGCATGCTATGCCACCATTTAGCAACACCCTTAACTGACAGAATATCACATTGTGGGTTAATCTGACAGTCTATGACACATTGACTCACAGCTGGCTTTTGAGCGTTGACAGGCTCCATCTTCCAAGCTAGATGTCGTCAAGCTTTAGTTTTCACTCATGACTGAGGGCAACCACAACTTGCCTTCGTGTCAAAGTACTGGTCCTTCATTTCCTTCCCGATAGAGATTGACCTACCAAATGAGGGCAAAATGGTAGAAAACATCAGTAAGACTTTCACAAGCAGATTGGTAGAGAGAGACATGTCAATTGTAAGGGGGAAAAACTAGTATCAAATGAGGTATATACTTCAGGATGCCTCATTCTTCAAACATTACATGATACAGAAGCCTCAGATAAAGCACTAGAATCAGGAGCTACAGTGCAGCTCTCATACGAGGTGTCAGAAAAATGTTTTTATTGTCATCACTGGCTTTTAAAAAGGACATGAGGAAGAAGACATGCTATGGCACCATTTAGCAAAACCCTTAACTGACAGAATTTCACATTGTGGGTTCATCCGACAGTCTTTGACACATTGACTCACAGCTGGCTTTAGAGCGTCGGTAGGCGCCATCTTCCAAGCTAGTTGACGTCAGGCCATAAGTTTCCGCTCATGACTGAGGGCAACCACCGCTTGCCTTCGTGTCAAAGTACTGGTCCATTTTCTTCCTGGTACAGATTGACCTACCAAATGAGGGCAAAATGGTAGAAAACATCATTAAGTCTTTCACAAGCAGAGTGGTAGAGACCGGTCAATTGCAAGGGGGAAAACGGTAAAAAAAAAATGTAGGTATAGGCTACTTCAGGATACCCTATTCCTCAAACATTACATGATACAGAAGCCTCAGATAAAGCATTAGAATCAGGAGCTACAGTGCAGCTCTCATACGAGGTGTCAGAAAAATGTTTTTTATTGTCATCACTGGCTTTTAAAGGACATGAGGATGAAGGCATGCTATGGCACCGTTTAGCATTTCACATTGTGGGTTCATCTGGCACATTGACTCACAGCTGGCTTTTGAGCGTCGACTCGACAGGCTCCATCTTCCAAGCTAGTTGTCGTCAGGCCTTAGTTTTCACTCATGACTGAGTTGGCTTTCAACTGAGGGCAACCAAAGCTTGCCTTCATGTCAAAGTATTGGTCCATTTTCTTCCTGGTACAGATTGACCTACCATATGAAGGCAAAATGGAAGTAAACATCAGTAGGACTCTCACAAGCAGAGTGGTAGAGACAATTGTAAGGGGGGAGGGGGGGGGGGACTGTTAAAAATATCAAATGAGGTTTAGGCTACTTCCGGACATCCTATTCCTCAAACATTACATGATACAGAAGCCTCAGATAAAGCGTTAGAATCAGGAGCTGCAGTGCAGCTCTCATACGAGGTGTCAGAAAAATGTTTTTTTTGTCATCACTGGCTTTCAAAGGACATGAGGATGAAGGCATGCTATGGCACCATTTAGCAAAACGCACAACTAACTACTGACAGCATTTTACATCATCGAGTGTCTATGACACATTGACTCACAGCTGGCTTTTGAGCGTCATCTTCCAAGCTAGAGGTCGTCAGCCACAGCTTGCCTTCATGTCAAAGTACTGGTCCTTCATTTTCTTCCTGGTACAGATTGACCTACCAAATGAGGGCAAAATGGAAGTTAACATCAGTAGGACTTTCACAAGCAGAGTAAATTATAGAACCTTTGAATAATCCTCTAAACCAGTGGTTCTCAAACGTTTTTAATTTCAAGGACCCCAGTTTAGTACGCATTAGGACACAGTCGGACCCACATAGCTCTCCGAGTTACAGACTAAAGGGTCCATTTGGCTAGCAACAATAAATCATTAAGCTGGGATCCATTTTAAGGACCCCAGGGGGTTCCCGGACCCCACTTTGAGAAACACTTTTCTTAATGAATTGAATACACAGGAGTCAGGACTACAATGGAAACAAGGCCCTAGGGGCTTTGTGTCATCCTTTTAACAATCATTGTAAACCATACAGTACAAATTGCAAACTGTTAAGAATTCAATGAATGGCTAGCAACTATTGATCATTTAGGCTGGGAGCCAATTTAATTAAGGACACCTTAAGACCCCCAGACCCCACTTTGAGAACCACTGCTCTAGTCTCTAGAGAGATCACACATGCAAACATGAGATCACATTGGTCATCAAGCCCTTGATTTTTGGCTTTCAAATGATGTGCAAATTAGTCACTCAACATTTATAACCCAAACATTACATGACATAAGCCTCAGATCTCAACCTTTGAATCAGGAACTGCAGTGCAGCTCTCATAAAATCTCAAACATTTTTTATTTGTCATCACTGGCTTTTCAAGGTCATGAGGAAACTCGATAATAACCTATAAACCCACAGTAAAAGTCCGGAATTCAAAATGTACTTGAGTAAAAGTACAAAAGTATTGGTATCAAAATATGCTCAAAAGTAGAAAGAACTGACTACAAGAGCTTGTAGATCTGCTATTTTCAAATGGCCAAAATGTATGTAGGGCTGAAGTGGTTAATGTATGTTTTGTAATAATCAAAAGTTTGCAAATAATTGTAGTGGAGTAGAAGTAACGTTACTCAAAATTACTTCTAAAAACATAAAAAATAATCACGTAGTTAGTTACTTTACACTACTGCTCACAACCTGCTAAACATTTAGAAACTAAAGTGTTTCAAGTTTTAACACTAGTTTATTCTTGGTCCACAGACCACGTGTTGCTGCAGAGTTCACCAAGGCGGAAATAGTGTTGCCAGGTTTTGCGAGAGAAACAAGCAACCATGCAGGTGCAGGTCTATGAAAACAAGCCCAAAAGAAGCGACTACAAGGCCAGCCAGGGGGAACAAATGCATTAATTTGGGGGTCCTTGACAAAATGTTTGAGAGTAAGCGGACATGGCAACGCTGGGTAGTGTTGTAGATCTGCCATTTTCAAATATCCGTCATGTGGCCTTGGGCCTAGTAGTCGCTTCTTTTGAGCTGGTTTTCATAGCCCTGGTTGCTTGTTTCTCTCAAACTCTGGCACTACTGATTACACCCTGGTTAACACCCTGGTTAAAGCAACACGTGGTCGGTGGACCAAGAATAAACGAAGTTGTTTATTTTACACTTTAGTTTCTAAAGGTTCAGCGGGATGTTGAGAGAACATTGATCGTAGCATATTTGATATAATAGTTATAGCATATAGCCTATGAGTATAGGCCTATATGTCAAGGACAAGCTGTAGCTTTTACATGCTACACTGCATGAGGTAGTTATTGGCCATGTAGGCCTTTAAAACTTTAATTTGCAGACTTCAAAAAGTTAAAAGGTCCTTCGAAGTAATGCCCATTCCAACATCTACACAAAACTCACCTCTGTCGCTACTTGGTGTTTGGGCAGTTTTACTGTATTCTGTACTACTCTGTGTAGCATTATTACCATCCTTTGTATCAAAACACTACAGCAAACTATTATCTAAAAAAAAAATCCTTCTCCAAAATAACGTCCAGTCTTCGCGGAAGAAAATGGAGAAAGAGAATCCGCACATGAGGCGCTGTGAATAAGTAGAGCCAGTGTTGCCATATTTTGCGAGAGAATTAAGCAACCAGGCCTAGGGAAACTAACCTCGGTCACCAGTCTTTCCAGGGAAACAAGCCCAAAAGAAGCAACTTAAGCCACATG
Source organism: Gymnoscopelus braueri (assembly GCF_963280865.1). Taxonomy (NCBI): domain Eukaryota; kingdom Metazoa; phylum Chordata; class Actinopteri; order Myctophiformes; family Myctophidae; genus Gymnoscopelus; species Gymnoscopelus braueri. The sequence continues at coordinate 55,878,363 of NC_137604.1, read as the reverse complement.
AGCACTTTAAAGTTAAACCTATATGCATCGGCTATTTGAAAATAAGCTTGTAGATCTGCTATTTTCAAAATTTCTTGCAATAAAATGTGGAATGTTTTGATTTTATTGTTTTCTTTTTACATTTGAACACAAATGCTCCCCTGTGGTACAAAACATTTTCTTGAAAATATTTGGGAACACTGGTTTAAATATTAATTTAAAAAAATGGAAGCAAGCCCAAATAAGCAACTACACTTTAGAACAAGCCCCCCCCAAAAACACAAATCGCAACTAACCAATTAGGCGGGTGCAAATATGGTTTGACCCAAAGAAAATTGGAACAAAAGGTTTCTCAATGGTTTATTGTAGTATCAGGTGTACACTTAATAACATATCAAAAGTCTACCGAAATCTGATCATTAGAAATGTCAAATTTCCAAGATGGCCGCCACCAGTTCCTTAAAAGACCATTACTCCTTCATTATTTGCCCTACACAAGTAATTATGGTGCCTAACCCCATGTTTTGGTGATCTAGGAATCCAAATAGCATATATACATTATAGTCGACCGCGACCGGGCAAGGGGCTCTACCGCAGTATCAAGAGTTCCACCACCAGGTTTTGGTGTAGTTTCAATCCAGCTGCTGTCAGAATGCTGAATGGGGCATAAGCCTGGATGAGTTCAGCAGCCTGACAGCAGGCGGCGCAGACTTCTCTGGCTCTTCCTGAACACACCTGTGGATTATACCAGGGACAATGACTTGGACTTTAGCCCCCCCTCGGACACACCTGTGGACTACACCAGGTACAAATGACTTTTTGTTGCACTCCCTCATGGAGCTACATGCGGATTATACTAGGGTCAGTCCACTCTAGGTGGACACGCACTGACCTTTTGCACCTTAATCCCTTGTATAACGCACTGACTTTTTTGGGTCTTTTTTATTGTGCTCCTTTTTCCTCTAAGCACCTTAACGTTCATTGTCTATCATGCACAGTATAGTATAACATGCACAGTACACAATACATTGCTGCTATGCTCAGGCACCTTAGTTTAGTTTTTTTTTAGTTTTTTTTTATTATCTCAGGTAATTTGTAAATATGTAGATAACTTGTCTGGCCTTCTGTTGCTCTCTTGTTTTGATCTCCTTCCCACCTGCCCCCCACCCTCTTCTTCTCCCCCCCCCCCTCTTCTTTCTATGGAAACTAACGTTGCGATGGGAACGATGTACAAAAAAGAATTTCACCCACTTTTTTACCTTGTAAACCTGTGATGTGACAATAAAACTGATTCTGATTCTGATATACATTATAGTCAAGTGATTATAAGTACAATTAAATATTGAAGCAATTGGTTATAAGCATATTTAACTTTATTTTTTTATGTAATCGGACATTTCTCCCTTTTCTACACGCCATGCCCAGGATTGTTGAATTCATCACCTATACATGTAATTCACATTCTGTTGAAGCTTTAAAATTTTCTTTGGATACCAATAAGGAATACATTCATTATTACTGGGTGGTACTGTGACATTTGTTAAAACATGGCTGCCAAGTGATTGTGACTGGGAATATTACACAAATCTTGGAAGAAATTCCTTACCGAGAAATTTGGTTCCCAAACTGGGGGTCCCCCAAATGATTTTGGGGGGTCCCCACATGGTTAGCTTAATGTCTAACATTGTTTTCTCACTCAACAGTAAACAAACCAACATACAGTATAAGTGTATACAGGGTATCTGCACATTTCTAAAGTTACAATTTAATTACTCTTAAGACTATATTATCTCTATATATATTATATATACTATATTATCTCAAATATTAGGTAAGAAAGAGGCAAACATTGTGAAAATAGCCGATGTACAAGCTCACAACGCTACACTCAGTAGGAAAAAAATTGCCACTTGTGGGCCTAGAGAGGGAGTGCAAGTCAGTACAAAGCTATCACAACATGTATCTAGTGTCTTCTACTGGGTGTCTAGGCAGGGGTGGTGGAGGAGTGTGGCGTGGATAAGGCTCAGATTTGCTTGTCACAGACATCTCCTTATTCCTGTGAGTAGTTGTGTGAGGTTTTAGTGCAAAATTAATTTCACCTGTATTTGTTTTGTGATAGGTACTGCTGGCAATAAGCTTGAACCTTGATCTTTTTTTCTGGATAATTGTAACAGCAAGAAGGTACGTATAGGGGACAGCCCATGACGCCCTGGGCTCCAGTCTCCCCATAGAATCCCAATCTAACCGACCTCCACGCTCATAAGGGGCTGTGTCCCTGCTGCTATCCAACAAACAAGCATTGCTTTCGGCATACACCAATCTTTTGTTCTGGAGCTGTTCTGGAGAGGGGAGAGGACGCTCTGAGCCATAATGATAAGTCACTGGGGGGCCCTGGGAATATTAATGGTCAGCCACCACCAACTCTCCTGTGAGCCAGTCCGACATAGACACCCTTGTCTTCCTGACAAACAGTCATGCACCACCACGTGGAAGTCTTACAACCACCACTATTGGGGGGGGGGGGGGAGCCAGACCCGCCAGGAGGTCCATTTGGGACCAGCATACATAGGGACACGACTGTCTGCCTGACACAGTCTTGCAACATGTGGAGTTCTTACAACCACCACCACTGGCTATGCTAACTCAAGAGTGCCTATCTTGGGAGTGCCTATCTCGGGAGCCAGCGTGGAGGTCCACTTGGGACCAGTGGGACTATCCAGTGAGCCAGGCGACATAGGGACACTCCTCTCAGCCTCACGCATTAGCTATATTCCAATACCTTAATTTCTGCCTCCTCCTCACTCCGTCCTCCAGCGTGCCGTGGCTTAGAAATCGTATGCATCCCAAATGCTAATTTGCTTTTGGAGGAGCTGAGAACGAGGAGAGCGCAGGCTCCCTAAGCCACTTAGAGTGAGATCTGGCAAAGAAGTTTATCTTTCATGTATCGTTTGCAGAACTGTCTTAGTTGAAATGGCGTATCATTTCTCCTGGAGGTTTTGCACATCGGACATGGGTGAGATCAGAAGCTCAGGGTCTCCTTGGCTCCTAACTTTGCTCTTCTGTGCTCCAAGTGCCCAGGGAGCAATCCAGTAACCCCCATACTCCCCTCCACCCACCTGAGGGGAACCCTAGGCCCACTAAACTCTAGACCAGACCCACCCTACATACTCCCCTGTCTAGGCACCCAGTTCTGACAGCTCTACACTAACCTCCATAACCACCCCATCCCTCTTTGCACACTCACACTGATTGCCTTCCTAATGTGTTAAAAAGTTCTATAAACATCTATTCAATGTTTTTCAAAATCGCATGTCTACAAGATGACACTGCGCTTGTCCACGAGAAAAAATAATATTCTCGTGTATGTAGGGGAGGAGTTATGAAGTTCCTGTGGGGTGGGTAAGGATAGGGGTGCAGAGAGATTGGTTCAAAATGCAAGAAATTGTTTTTGGGTGGGGTGTATAGTCAAAGATGAATTTAGTTTGGGCAATATTGAAAACAATACTATATTGCAACTGACAATATTCTCTGCCACCACCTTCAACAAATTGTGACTATTAGTTGTGTTGTGTTTTGAGGATATCTTAAAGCCTTGTTCCAGTAAAAAATAAATATAAGTTGTTGGACATTTATTATATAATTAGTTAAGTTAACTTGAAACGGGTGACCATTTCAGAGGGTGTTAATAGAGTCTCAAACAAAATATAGGATTTCACAATTATCTAATTGTATCTCTGCAATTTGGACAAGTCCAATGGATTCCCAGGCCCCCAAAACATGGGGTTAGACACAAAAAGTACTTGTCTAGGATAAATAATGAAGGAATTAAGCTATTTTAAACGTTTTTTTTGGCCATCTTGGACGCCATCTTGAAAATAACACATTAAAAGTGGTCAAACGTTGGTAGACTTTTAGTATGTTATTCAGGACACCACATACTACAAAAAACTGTTGAGAAACCTTTTGTTCCATTTTTTTTTGGGTAAGGTGCTTTTTTTTCATATATGCACCGCCTAAATATTTACAAGCCACTTTACAGAAAAAGAAGGCCAAAGTCGCTTATAATAAGCAGACATGGCAACGCTGAATAGGGCTCTTCTTCTATGGTGACGTCGTCCGCCGGCAGCCAATAGCTTTCATTTGTAGTTCTGGTTAGGACAAAAAGACGAGCAAAAGTACTGCTTAAGGTGCAGAAGAAGACTACAACTACCATCTTCTCAAAATGGAACTTCCGTTTTAGATAAACTGAATAACTGATCCCCTAAGCCAGTAGGCTGCTAAATAACAGGGAGGGTACTTGAGCCATTGAAGATAAAACCAACAATTTGACCACTTAAATATATCTGAGAAGCAAAAGGACAAATTGTTTGAGTTGAAACTATGTGTTCCATTCAGTCCCTTTTCAACTGAGCTTTATTGGCATGAGAAAACATACGTTTACATTGCCAAAGAAAGTGTAAAAAATAGAAAAAAATTGGGAAAGTAAGCCTGTACAGTTGGAGGGGGTACAGCATGGTGTTAAACAGAGCTATGTCACATTGTGTCGTTATACATTCGTTATATAGGCTCTTACTTAATGTGGGGTGGGGGTCTGTCCAGCCTGGACAGACCCCACCCCTCATTAAGAACTGACTCACAAGCATTATTTTATTACTGACAGGGACTGAGTAGACCTATAGACCTAGGCTGCTGCACATTTAAACAGAGTTGCTACCTTTAAACGTATATTAAATCTGAGTAAACGATTTAAATAGTTTTGAGAAAGAATGCTGCTGATTGTCCCAAAGTGACTGCAAAAGATTGCTGCTATTCGTTTCAAAAAGCTTCCCTGGACAGCCCAGGTACCCCCATGCACTGGTCCTTGAGGGGGGTTCCAGGGGTTCCCCAGCTAAATTATTGACTGTCAATGACAGTTAATCTCCACCATTATTACATGTAGCCTACAAAAGCTAGAGAAAATACAATGTTTTTTTGTTTTGTACCCCCATGCACTGGTCCTTGAGGGGGGTTCCAGGGGTTCCCCAGCTAAATGATTGACTGTCAATGACAGTTAATCTCCACCATTATTACATGTAGCCTACAAAAGCTAGAGAAAATACAATGTTTTTTTGTTTTGTTTCAAGACTGAAGACAGACAGTGAAGGAATTGCAATCCAAATGACAGACCGTATTGACAAGCAAATAACCATACAAAATACATCATAACAACCCCTAAAGAAACAGAAAATTTGACCTCATTTACAAAAAAGATTTTGCATGTTGTTTAAATGTCTTCAAAATGGTTGCCAATTTGACTTTAGTTTCCAGGCTGTTCCACTGAGTAGCACCTACTGTGTGTAATAGTAGGGCATTTTAGAGGCTCCGTGAGCACCCGAAAAACACATCTCTGTAACCTGTTTTTTTAGGTTGTCAACTAATGTCCCATGGGGTTTATTTTTAACCCTTTCTGACACCTACCCCCAACCCAAACCATAACATGGAGATAACAGAGAATACCATAACTCTTGAAGTAAACAACATACAGCGACAAATGAACACATTTTTCTATATCATTTTGACCTAAGGAATTCATTAAAGTGGTTATTATTAAGATTCAAGCAGGTCTTGACTCTATTTCAGGACAGAAACTGCAAAAACTAACAGAAAATGTTCAAATCACATCTATATTAATCCTTGTATTAAATACTTAAGGTGTATTCTACTTTACCCCATGTTTTTTAGGACCCTTATGGTGTCTAGTTAAGAGTTCTTCTTGTTGCCCAGGTCAACTAATGTCCCACGGGGTTCATTTGGTGACCATTTTAAATCGATGTCCACAGGAGTGGCGTTTTCATATCTGAACCAGCAACGTACAAAGACAAATAAACCCACTTTTTCATAGAATGTTTACACCAGGAATCTAATGGAAAGGTCACTGACATGGTACAACCATTCTTTATTGGTGAAAAACACACACATATCAAATTCTGGCTTACATTTAGTCATAATATAACTTTCTTAAATAATCAAAACATAATTTCAAGAGTATGTCAAGAGTTATGGTATTCTCTGTTATCTCCATGATATGGTTTGGGTTGGGGGTAGGTGTCAGAAAGGGTTAAAAATAAACCCCATCGGACATTAGTTGACAACGGCAACAAGAAGAAACCATAACTAGACACCTTTAGGGTCCTAAAAACAGGTTACAGAGATGTGTTTTTCGGGGGCTCACAGAGCCTCTAAAGTGCCCTACTATAAGTAATGGATCCCTTTCCATGTTTTTATTTTTTTTAAAGAACAAATTTAATTAAAAAGGTCCCTCTCTCAGTCCTTGGTTAACTTCCTCTCAACATGGACCGCTCTGAAATAAAGCATAAACAAGGCAAAAATGGGTGATACATGGCCTAAGAAAGTATCAAATTGGGGGTTGAAATTTAAATTACAAAGGTTGAGAATCACTGCTCTACTCATTATTTCCTATTCTGTGACTTCTATTACTATAAATTCTGCACTGCGGTGGATGAATCATTATATCCCAGTCAGTGAATAACCACACGTGAATGAGTCATCTTTCTAACTCTGTCTTTTAGGTACAGTTCCAAGCAGTCAGTTTTTATAGCAACACTGTTAAATCACAAAGAGGGACACACCCCTGAGGTCGGTGTACTAATGAATATTTTTTGTATGTAGAGGTGTATAACTTACATATTATTGAGTATCAAAGACGGAACACGAGATATTTATAAATCACTTTGCTTTATTTAAATCAGCAGTCGGCAGTTATGCTATGAAAAACAAAAACATAAAAAGGACAACCAAAAATAAGATCCAGCTATAATAACTGTACTTGGCACTGGATGACCATCTTGTCAAGAGGAAATTATACTGATATATATATATATCTATATATTGCGCGTTGAGAGCCTCCAAAATACATGAGCCAAAAAACGGAAACCGCAAATACCAGCTTTTACATGGTCTCCATGTTTACTGACACCAAATGATCAATATTACAATTATTTCAGTAACCCCAACCATTTGTAATCCCAAAACCACAAATTCACCTTCACTAGAGCCAACAGTGAAAATTCATGAGAACTATAAAGAAAAAGTGGTAAGTTCCAAACACAGAGGCGTGTTTTTACCAAATTTAAATTAATAAGATTGACTGTATCATTGACCATATTCACATGGCAGCCATTTATGACATCAGAGCACTCCCACCCACCGGGTGTGATTTAAGAACAAAATGGCCATCGTCAATATGGTCAATTACATTCTGTAAGAGCATCTGTGATACCACTAATCCTAGCACCATGTAACGTTACCATCTTCAACTCCTTCCCTTTCCTAGACCAAGCACAAAAGTGGTAGATCCTTTTGGTCTAAAGGTGACTTCCATTTGAAACATATGGTTTGTTTCCTTAACATCTGACCGAGGGCCATCAAAATCAACCATTTGCCCTAAGATTGGGTTTTGAGAGGAACAGCTGTCCCCAAATCAGTTGTTAAGGGCAGAAACAGAATGTGCGCCCAATGGCCGTGGCGATGCTTGATTTGTGACACATTACTTTTTTTCTCAGAGTGCATAGAACAATGCACCGCAAAAACAGACATACAAGACAGTAAGACATGAATAACAGTCCCTCACAGAAAGGCATAACCTGGTCTCCTTTAAAACAACAGAAAATCAACAACACATCAGCAAATTATTAGGGACAAAGGGGGAAAAAAAACAACAGCCAGCGGTTGCCATTAGAATCTGATTGGAATGAACTCATAGCAGAGGTTGCCATTAGTGGAATGAAATGCCTTGTAATTGTGAGGGAATGGCAACTGTTCTCTTGTTAATAAAGTCCACCATGATCAGGTTCATATATTTGAAACTCAATGCAATGGAGAACTCTGCTATTATTCAAAAAAGGCGCCCTGACCCAAAACATTAAACATCTTCAACTTTAACCCGCAAGGGGTTTTCTTGGACGAGTTAACAAATACATAGCCTTCATTAAACATAAAAAAAATAAAGTTTCCCCAATTCAGGTTTTCAACATTTGGGAAGAAAGGCATGATAGATTGAAAGAAAAACTAAAAAAACTACTGATTGAATTATCACACTCAAGAAAAAGCTAGAGTTTCTGCCCTCGAAGTTTGACTTGCTCTTTGAGTTGAAACATTTCCAAACTCTGGGGTGAGACAGGCATGTTACCCATCCATAACAGAAATACTCAAAAAAGGTGCAAGCAAGTAGCCCAACAGAGAAAACAGACCAACGTAGGCAGAAGGGGGAATTCAAATATCTGCCAGTCAAAACGGAGGCCCAGACAAAACCAGATTACAGGGCATCCAATAATAGGCTACAGTATGTATAAACACATCACTGGTAATCATAATTATTGACTTCACCGTGAAAATCCTAGGATTACGTTTTAGCCAAATTAGAAGGGCAGACAGAATCAACGTTTCCCATGCAAGGTGCGTTAAAAAGGGGCAAGGAGGTGGAAAACACATACTGTAGCACAGTACTGTAAAACACTGTTATACAATACTGAAATACTTTTCTTCACGATATACCAATATTTTTCTTTGCTTGTAAAAAACTATTTTGAAACAGGTTGAAGTTTTATTGCCCTACAACATGATCTTTATATCATAATTTTTTACTTCATGAGTCATAACAGTTTGAGGATATGTCCTTTTGCACACCTACGAACGGACAGGTGCGTCGGAGTAGGACTACTGACTATGGCAGAAAAAGGGAGGAGGGAGAGGAGAGTCCCGCACACTATCTTCACTTATAAAGGAAATGTATTTATTTAAGATGCAAGTCGCTCGGACCGTCATCAGGCATCTATACAAATAAAGTTTATTATCATGGCGCTGTCAGGGTTTGAACCTCCTGCAGCATTTCAAATACACAACACCTCACACTGCCTCCAACAAATTCCATCTCTGTGTTATCTATGCCTGATGGAAGGTCCGAGCGACCGAAACGTTGCATCTTAACCCATTTAGGGCGGGAATCTCTATTTGTAACTATACCTTTCAAGACGGGAACCCCTTTTGGGGTTGTTGTTGCTATGTACAGTATATAGCAACATCCATTTTTTGTAATTCTTCATATATATATATATATAATATTTGAAGTTTTTCGGAAAGAAAAAAAGTGAAGATAAGTGTGCGGGACTCCCACTCCCTCCTCCCTTTTTCTTCCATAACACAACAGTTGCCATATTTTTTTGTAGTACTGAATTGCAATACTATCCTTTTGTGTTCAAGAATTGTAATAATTGAATCGGCAGCGCATCGGCAATATGACACTCCTGGGGACATAAAAGCCTGGTGGTCGTAGCATTTAAATCAGCCCTCCCATGCCCACCACCATCTATCCAAACTATTCCACCCGCCAAGCCTGATTCATACTTGGTTTGTGCATCACGTCTCGCACTGAAAATAGAAGATCTACAAGCCCACAACACATCGCACCGCAACGTGTTGTGAGCTTGTAGAGCGGCTATTTCCAGTGCGAGACACCAGCGCGCAACAAGACTATAAATCAGGCGTAACGCATCCATCATTCCTCTACGCACAGCCGAGTGAAATCTAAGAATAGAGTGAGGTACAGTTGCCCGCCCGGCAACCATAGCAGTGAGCGATGTATAAATGATTATCAAGACAAGAGAGTTTGGACTTGTGAATGGAGAGATAGGTGGGAGGGAGGGCAGGATGAAGAAAGGGCGAGGGGGGGGGGGGGGGTGTGTCTCTGCATTGGGGAAGGGGGCGGAGGGGGGGGGGGGTCTTTATCTAACAGTCACCCCCAGCTTTTCCAGCACACGCATCCCCTTCTCCTGGTACTCCTCTCGCGTCAGCCAGAAGTTGTCCTTGTCTTTCATGATGTCAGCCAGCACAGCCCCACCCAGGAAAACCATGTGTTTACGCCGTGGGGGGTCTTCGATCCGAATCTTGAATTTCTGCACAGATACAGGAAGGGAAATCAGGATAGAGCGATAAGGAGAGAGAGAGAAAGCACCGCATTAGAGAAGAAGGAAATCAGAAGCGTGAAGACTCTCTCTCCCCCCGTATCCAAGAAGCAAATACATGATTGCTTTATAATTACAGGTCAGAATTGCCTCACTTGCTTTGCAGGGACTTCAAAAGTATCCTAACATGGCTTCAAATGAAGTCCACAACCTCATAGGGATTGGCCTTTCAAAACAGTTCCATCTTTTTTTAAATCATGTAGTCCAGTTGACAATTAAAAGAAAAAAAAAGAAAATATATTATTTTCCATATTTAGACCACGTAGCTAAATCACGGATTCAATTTTAAGCAACAATGCCATCTAGTGGCTAATACAGCAACTACACCATAGAACTAGGTCTTGATGAACGCTCTACTAATGCTCTTGCTACAAGGGAGGGAGTTGTTTCTGGTCCCCAGGGGAGGGGGAAATGGCTTTTATAGATTCACCCAGCTGATGGCTGCTCAGATGGCCATGACGAGTGCATGAGGGGAGCCGGTAGGAGTTAATGTATTGCTCAGGGAAACTTAAAAGACACGTATTGTGGGTGCGCCAGGGTTCAAAATGTTGATTCCCAGAAGGCCACTCTCTACCCACTCAGCTAGAGCTGACAATTTTGCACACAAAACAGGAAAATGTGATGGAAATTTGCAGGAAAAAAAAACTAAAATCCAGGATTCGATAAATAAAAAATAAAATAGTGAAGGGATGAAATTTAAATGTGTAATGTATGAGGATCCCTGAGCTTACTGAAAGTTTGTCGACATCTCCCTTCAGGACACGCTCCAGGTAGAGCTGTTTGAGCTCCCTCTCCAGTCGAGATGGCAGGCCAGGGTACATGGTGGAGCCTCCGGACAGAACTATGTGTTTGTAGAACTCAGACCTGCCGGCAGACAAAGGGTGGTGTGTAACTTTACAGACGACAAGGAAGAGGGAAGTGTCTCCTGATGGAAGGATTCAGTCCAAATAGACTACAGTATATCCATTAAAACAAAAAAAACAGTTAAAAGGAGTAGTTCACCCAAAAAATGACTAATAGCCTCTACACACTGGCCGACATTTGACCCGATATGGCTCTCGGGGATATTTTTTGGTGATCGCCGAGAAAACCACCGATCTCAGTCCAGATCGGTCGTTCCTCGGCGAGGTGTTGATCGCGCAGTGTGTAAGGTACTCCGAGAAGAAACACCCCGATAAATTGCGCTCGGCGAGCGGTTCCAGATACATTTTACTTTTCTACCATGTTGGATATTTGGGCTTGTCGGACCCGATGAGAGCCGTGCTACAGCCAATCAAAGCACAGTACCAGCCAGCGAGGTAGCTGGTGGGAAAACTATTTTATTATCAGCATGATTCACTGTTGAGTCTAATACAACAGTAGCCTCGGAAACCCATGCTTTTTTTTTTGTTACAAAAGAAAAAAAGCCTGGGGGAGCCATGCAGGAACGATGGTCTTAGACCTTGTTATCTCCTAACCAATCAGAGTGCAGAGGGGCGTCGCTCTAAATTTGGTGACGTCAGCGTGCTCCGGGCACAGGCCGGGGGGGGGAGGGGAGGGGAGGCGGGGACATAGATTGGTGAAGCAATAGGAAGCCACGCACAAATTCGGGCGGCTGTGTTAGGCTCCGCCTTTCAAGACCATCGATTGAGCTCGTAGCCTCAGGCTAATACAACAGAGACGCACCGTGGCTAGTCCTCCCGCATAGAACCGCAATATTACCGTACAGACAGTCCAGTCCTGCTGTATTAGTTTAAACATGATAAACAGATTGATAGAGTGAGCGAGCCTGCACGACGATGGGGCTGTTTGAGGAATAGGGCTTGCAGACACAGAGAGAGAGAGAGAGAGAGCGCTGTGTGTGTGTGTGTGAGTGTGAGTGTGAGTGTGTGTGTGTGAGTGTGTGTGTGTGTGTGTGACGCACGTATCTCTGAACAGTATTGCCAGGTTTTGCGCGAGAAATAAGCAACCAGGTCTATGAAAACAAGCCCAACAAACTATAGGCTGCATGAGCACTTTAAACCTATATACAAATAAAATAGCCGATCTACAAGCTCACAACGCGTCGCAACTATTTTCAAAGAAAAAAAGCAACATTAAGAAATAAAGCCAAATAAGCAACTACACAACTTTTACAAGAAACTCGCTTATAATAAGCGGACACGGCAACACTGCTTCTGATCTGAATTGGACTCTGGTTGACTTTTGTTTTGAAACGTTTGTTTCAGAGAGGGAGAGTGAGAGAGAGAGAGAAATACAGAGAAATTGAGAATTATTTAATGTCAATCATTAGCGTCCTGTCTCGGTCTCGCGCATATATCACGGGAGCCTTTCACGTTTTCGTGAGACGTTTGGAATAAAAACAAATGTATGTATTGGGTCGGGATCACATCGTGGTGAAATATCTTGTAATCAGTGAACCCCTGTCGGCGACCAATCTATCGTGCGAGAATCACAACGATATATTTCGCACGATTTCAAGAGAGAAACTCGTGCAATGTGAAATGCTTAACGATCTGTTCACTCGCCGACCATTTCAAATGTCGGGCAGTGTGTAGAGGCCTTTATTATCTATCAATTACACACCCCATGATGCATTGAATTCATGGAGAATTTTTTGTTTTGATCGCATTCCTAAACCAATAATTTGATATCCAGCAGTCTCTCCGGTAGGAGACACAAAGAGTCTCCTTTGTGTCTCCTACCGGATACATTAGCATCTTTATTATTATGATCAAATAATTGGCTCAGGAATGTGACTATTCCTCATAGCATACCTGGTGTCAATGTCTGCAGCATGGATGGTGTTGAAGAGCAGCTCAGCCACACCCACCCCCTCCACGTTGATGAGATGGGGCTGGAAGAGAGCCTCAGGAGCCTCAAACCTCTCCCCTCCTACTTTAATCACTCTGCCGTCAGGAAGCTGATTATACACACACACACAAAGAAAATGTCACTTTAATCCAAAGATTCTCAAGTTATAACACAAATGAACTATTTTGATCAATGCTGACCTGAGATCCCAGTATTTACAGGTGAAACTTATAGAGGTCCAATCAAATGACATTTGTGGTAGGATGCATCTATTTGATAACCTAAATCAGTGATTCTCAAACATTTATGTCAAAGAAGGACGCACAAATGTATACGTATTTGTCTGCAGACCCCCCCCACCCCCCCGCCCAATCTGGATAGATAGCCGCCATGAGGGAAGTGTTAAACGGTTTCAAAATTATACCACATTTTTCAAAATGTTTCATTGCGCAACACGTCACGGTGCAACACGGTGAGAGTGAGCTTGTAGATTGGCTATTTGCGAAAAGCCTAAGTATAAAATAGGGTTAAAGTGATAAACCTAACTACTTTGGTTGGGGACCCCCTGGAAAAACACATCGTTTCCATTAATAATTGTTCTCTTTACTTCAGCCAGTTTTTCTGTGCAGGGCCACTGTTTTCATTGTTCTGTATATTTAAACTAGGACCTAAGGATGTCATGTTTTCTTCCACTACAACCACAAGGGCTGTTCTGTGGCCATCTAGAAGCAGACAATGGCCAGTATTTTGATACGGTCAGCTGCATTAAGAGAGAGTTTCTGTGTTGGAGGCAGGGGCCTGACAGACAGTGGGTCTTTCATACAGACTGATGGGACAGTACGTGGCAGACAGCATAAAGGCTCCACTGATGGCTCCAGTTTGGACTCAGTAAGAGGAAATCCAAAAAACGCCACGTCAGCATGTGAGGCCAGGACTCTGGCCCACACAGGAAATTATGTTATGGTTAAAGCAGAGCTGAGAGGGGCTTGGGACGTATTGAGGTTCCTCCTGAAATCTGTATGGTTGCATTTGTTCTTCGGATGAAGTGAAAGTGAATTGGAAGTTAATTGGGCTTTATGTATAGAATACCAAGCTACTGCTCACATCGCGTTCAAGTTAACCCATCTGTGTAACCACATAAACCGTTATTTTATACTTTGGCTATTCAAAAATTGCAGATATACAAGCTCATAGCACGGCACCGAGTGCCGCGCTATGAGCTTGTAGATCTGCTATTTTTGAAAAATCTTGAAAATGTGTGCAAATCTTTGAATATATATTTTTTAAAGCAAACATCGTTAACTCAAATCTTTGTTTCTGGAGGTTCCTGGAACAAAATATAATGAGATGGGGGTCCGCGGTCAAAAACATATAATTTTGGTCCTAGATATGAAAAGGTTTGAAACTGTTAGGATTTAGAAGACATTTGTAGAGTCAGCCTCAGGTCTTAACTTTTGTGATGGCTTTCTAGCCAGCAACATTGGATATAACTTTAACCCCACTTCTGCTTGGGTCTAATTTAATGCATACGCTGGATAAATCCAATGCATGCTTGGCGCCAAGCACACGGTGGCAACTGCCTTGCCAAGCAAAAAATACTAGGCATGCAGACTGGAAAAGGAACGTCCGTAGCAACACAAAGCAACGATGCAGTTGTGGTCTTAAGAGCTTCCAACGAGAGCTCTCTCCCTCTCTGCCCTCAACTCATGCGTCATGCAGCTGGCCTGCATAGACTGGGCTCGCTGCTGCCGGATGAGAATACCTCGTGTGGCCAAACTGTTGCCTCCCACAATTTTCAAATCTCCTCCCCCACTTCCGTTTAGTCTTTACAGTCGCGCAGATTTATCCTAAAATAAAAAAAAATCATCTAAGCATATATAGCTTGCTGCTTGCTGCATAAAAAAGTAAAAAAAGTAAAGATATTTTAAAATATATTTTTGTGACCGGAAATGGCAGCTTCCGGACTCGGATTTCGGGAGGCGTAGTTCCAGACTCTATATAGCATTCAGAGATTGTGGAATAGTTGTCTGGCTACGCGAGACTATGAGAATACTGACCGTGTAGGCCTCCACAAGCACTGTGGTCTCCAGGGCCAACTTCTGCTCCTGTTCAATGTTGTAGCCCACGTAGCACAGCTTCTCCTTCATCATACGCACCGTCTCGAAGTCCGCGGAGTGGTTGAATGCGTAGCCTCGCAGCAACAGCAGCTAACACACAATGTACAGCAGGAATGCAGTTTAAGAATGTGACAGTGACCGCACTTGTGAAGTATCACAAGTGCGGTCACTGGGACCACCCATTTGTTACCTTGTATTTACTCTTTGTACTTTGACAACTAATGTTATACTGTAGTAGTAGTTGTCATTGAAAGCAAATCAAGAAGTAAAAAGCATTTACTTGATAGAATCAGTTGAACATAGACCGAAAATGTGTGGGCTGAAGCCATGGCTTATTGTTCCTAACCTTTTAACATTTAAATTAAAAGATCAAAAGGTAGTGCAAGTGCAATTATTGTACGATGAGTACCAGTATGTAGGGTACAATGTGTGTAAATGTACTTCCTGCATTCATGCGGCTGAAACAAGGGATGTTGGCCATATGTTTAAGTCACTGTGAGGGGGTATCGGCACCTTGATGAGGTAGCGAGTGATGTCCCTTCCTGCGATGTCCAGGCGTCGCGTCAAGTGAGGCAGAGAGAAGCCCTCGTACACGGGGCAGATGTGGGTGACGCCATCTCCGGAGTCCACCACAACACCAGTTAGTAGTCCTAAAACAATAGTAATAAAAAAATAAATTATTACAATAAACGTCAGAACAGAAACGTGAATGGTAAATTTATCCAGCGTGTTTATCCAAGGTGCTTTACAATGTGCATTACATTCACACAGACACATGCCGGCGGAGGAAACAATCCGCTCATCAGGAGCAATCAGGGGTTCAGTGTCTTGCTCAAGGACACTTCGACACTAACCCAAGGGCATGGGAATCGGGAGCCTTCCGATTCCCAAGCGGCCACTCTTCCACCTGAGCCACTGCCGCCCCCGTGAGTGGTTTACCACTTTCCATACAGCTTAATCAATTAATATGAATGAATAATCACTTATTTTCTTCACGTATGCAAACACACATGTGCTCAATTTCAAAGTATGCTTAATTTACACTTTGCGACAAGTTGTGAACTTGTAGATTGGCTATTGTCGGTGAGCGTCACCACCGTGCAACAAAATGTAAATCAGGCTTTTGATGTTTTTAGTGATTACATATAGGACAATTACAAAGTAAATAAGGGTCAGAGTAGAGCAGTGGTTACCAAACCTTTTTGCTCAAGATCCAAAAGAGAAATTAGACATTTGCCTGGGACACAAAGTAAAAATAGATCTACCGTACAAGCTTGTGGATCTGCTATTGTTTACTCTTCTTAATCCTTTAAAGGAGGAGTTCACCCAAAAAATTACTTATTTTCTATCAATTGCACACCCTATGAAGCCTTGAATCCATGGATTATTTTTTGTTTTTGTCGCATTCCTAAGCTAATAATTTGATTCCCGTCTCCTACCGGCTAATGTATCCGGTAGGAGACACAAAGTAGATTATTTGTGTCTCCTACCGGAAATACACACAGTCATCAAATTATTGTCTTAGGAATGCCACAAAAACAAAAATAAATCCACGAAATCAAGGCTTCATGGGGTGTGTAATTGATAGAAAATAAGTATTTTTTTGGGTGAACTCCTCCTTTAAGACCGGGAGAAGCATCTGTGTCATTTTTAGACTTCTGTGTCATTATTTTACACTTTAGCTATTCAAAAATAGCAGATATACAAGCTCATAGAGCGGCACCGAGTGCCGCGCTATGAGCTTGTATTTTGTATTATCGTATTATCTTGTATTTTTGAGAAATCGTGAAAATATGTGCAAATCTTTGAATATATATATTTTTAAAGCAAACATTTTTAACTCAAATCTTTGCTTCTGGGGGTCCCTGGAACTAAATATTTTGAGATGGGGGTCTGCGGACAAATACATTTTGGGGTCCTTGACCTGAAAAAGAACCACTGACATAGTAACACGTTTTTTCAAAAATTCGAATTTAGAATACATTTTGTAGAATCGGCCTCAGGTCTTAATGGGTTAATATAAATTGTATTTTATTTATGAAACACTTTAAAATTTTATTAAATTATTTTAAATTTATTTTTATATATGAGAGTGAGAGAGAGCAGGAGTGATTTTATTTTTTATGTAGGAATTGAAAAAAGGGATTATTTACTCGTGGCTCGTTATTTACCCATAAAGATTGTCCCAACCCAACAGATAGTGGAGTAGAGCACATATTTGTAGCGGTTTGCCGTGTTGCTCAAGGACAATTTGCCCATATA
The DNA here is from genome assembly GCF_963280865.1 of Gymnoscopelus braueri. Lineage (NCBI taxonomy): Eukaryota > Metazoa > Chordata > Actinopteri > Myctophiformes > Myctophidae > Gymnoscopelus > Gymnoscopelus braueri. The sequence goes on along the minus strand of NC_137604.1, from coordinate 55,861,193 downwards.
TAAATGAAACCACCAATTCATCCGCCTGATGAAAGGCGTATGTATTCGAGAGAATCATATCTGTGTTCCCTTAGTAAATCTTTACACAGCTGTGTTTAGTTTAATGCCAAAACACTGAGCCCTTAGAAAGACCTCTATAGAACAAACAATTGTATTATTGAGCAGAAATCTCAGATAGATGAAGACCGGGAACGCATCTGTGTCATTTTAGATTTCTTTATCCATTAAAAAATAGCAGCTATACAAGCTCATAGCACGGCACATAGTGCAGTGCTATGAGCTTGTAGATCTGCTATTTTTGAAAGCGAAACATTTTTAACTCAAATCTTTGCTTCTGGAGGTCCCTGGAACAAATTTTTTTTAAGATGGGTGTCCGGGGCTAAATACATATAATTTTGGGGGTCCTTGACATGACAAGGTTTTGAACACACCACTGTACCAACATATGTTTCTTTTTCAGAAAACAGTTAGGATTTAGAAGTTGAACAAAAAAAAATCAGCCTCAGGTCTTAATGGGTTAAACTAGGAATCTTAAGTGCATTCTCTTCTAAAACAAGAAACTAAGAATATACCTAGCGTTAAGGCAAAAGTGCAATATATCAGCTACCTACTTTCTTAAACAGATGAGACAAATAGGAAAATCAAATGAGCAAGAGCTAAAACAAATAAGTATCAAATAAACAAGATCCAATAAAACAAGAGCTCGTACAAATAATTGACAACAGGTAGGCAAGGCTAAGAGGAAGGGTCAGGGTAGTGTTTCCTGAAGAGGTGGGTTTTCACTTTTCAGCCTGCGGCGAAAGATGGGCAGTGACTCTGCTATCCTGACATCAGTGCGGAGTTCATTCCACCACTGTGGGGCCAGAACAGAAAAAAGCTGTGACCGTGTAGATCGGCCAGAAGGACCACTGAGCGACGGGGAAACCAGTCGCCCCGAGGCTCACGGTAGGGCGGAGACTCTGCATGTCTCCAATACCGTTACTTTTCAGGAAATGGGGGGAAAATAACCTGTGTTCCAATGGGTACAATCAATGTAGTTATTATTTAGACAAAGCTCTTGTTAATGCTTTTTTTTTTTTTTTACTACCAGTGCCAATCTCTATGTAATCATGGGCACTACACTCCCTCTGCCAACCTAGGAAGGCCAGGGTCGAGCTCATGCCTCCTTCAATGCATGAGAGCCAACTGACCTTCTTATCACCTGACAGGAGAGTTTCCCTGGTTAGACGTAGTGCGTGGAAGGAACACGTTATTCCAACCAGTTCCCTTCCCCTCCACCCAGGACCTTCTAGCTGTGAGGCGACAGCGCTACCGACTGCGCCACCATGCCCCCCTTGTCAATGCTTTTCATTGATTAAATATTCATAAAACTCACCGACCGTGCACTTTCAACCTGGCTTCTCTATTTTGGGTATTATAGGCGACGATTTTAGCTTGTAGATGGGCTATTTGCGCTCTCTTTGTGCCACACTGTCATATGAAAAAGTATAAAATAGGGCATTCATTTATTTAAAATAAATAACAAATTTAATGACAGCAACAATACTTTGTTATGCTGTCAACTGCCCAAAAGGACAAGGGTATCATTAAAATGAGGTGATTGTGAAGTGTTGAAGAGGCTATCCACAATGGAATACCACACATTTTTATGTATCTTTTTTTTTTAATGTAAAAGATGCATCTCTCTTATCTGCAATAACCTTCCCTACTTTTCTTTTCGCAAAAATGTGATTAGGAAAACATGAATAATAATTAAAAAGTAATATCCCCAATATACAAGTATGCATATCCCCAATATGCATGTCTACAAGGCCCAGAACGAGTTAGTGAACATACCTTGAGCGTAGAGAGTAAGGACAGCCTGGATGGCAATGTACACCCCTGAGAACTGGTAGGTTTCAAACATCACCTGACGGATTGGAGAAGAAAGAAGAAATATGGGTCACAATCATGGTTCATTATTTCTTACCTTTATTTTGTCAGGATCTGTAGTTCAATGAACATGACATTTGTGTTTCAAGGGAAGGAAATGCTATGACAAAACTAATTTGGCATCTAAAATATGAAAATATCAATCGTTAAAAACAGATATACTGCAGCAACTCATCTAGATGAAATAATAGCAGCAGCATGAAACTTTTATACAACCAAGATGTCTCTGTCATTAGACTCAAGTTAATATTTATATGCCAGAGTTACAGCAGGCTCTTAGTGCACATGTTGATAGGACTTGTACAGTATGAATCATTCATAAATGAATGACCTCTGGTGGCTGCTCCCAGCCTGCATTAGCCAAGTGAATTGCGGTTCCTTAGCACTGAACTAAGCAGCTCTAGTGTGTCCTGTCAGCAGCAGAAGTGCTGGGGACTGAGGCAGGTTTGAAAGGAGTCACCCATGATAGCAGCAGTGAGGCTTTCTTCTGTGAGACATGGCATTGCCGTGTGGATTTATAAATGATTTAAAAACGTACTTTAATAAGACTTTAGAAAAGTATTACGAAAGGCAGAGGAAGCATTCAGAACTTATTTGGAAATTATCTTAATCAAAGCAACAATACATTTTATTTTTAAATATTATTTTACCCACAATCAGACCATCTTTCATACAATAAGCAATGCTAGGCTGGAAAGCAAGTCATGTTTGATGGTTCACATAATAAATATGATTTCCTGCTACTTTCTCAATGGCAGCCACAAACAAACGCGTGCCGTGAGTGGAATAGTTTTTCTGGCTAAACGGTTCCATGCAGAGTTCAGTATGCTGTCAACTACTACAATGCATAGAAAGTGGAACCGGATGTGTGGCTGACAACACATATCACATTGAGTCATCAATCCTCTTGTCATGTCCTTTGTCTTACAGTCAGACACCCTGCATGGCATAAGAGTTGTTAAGTGCCTTAAAAGAACATTAGAGACACAGTGTGCCCTTGGGTTATTCTCAAGTCAGTGGTCTGGGGCTGCTTTTCTGTTGAAAATGCTTAGTAGGCCTAATAGATAAGTGAGTGATGACATCCATTCAGCTCCACTATTCCAGAACACGTCACACAGTCAAGCTCACAGTGTCACTTCGTGCCGTGCTGCGAGCTTGTATATCTGCTATTTTTGAACATTTTCGAAAAATCTTGAAGGTGTTTGAAGAATTTAGAACTTTTTAAACACAAATCTTCTCTGCCCCAGGCACAAAACATTTTCAGATGGGGGTCCGCGGCCAAATGTATATCAATTTAGGGGTCCTTGGCATGAAAAAGGTTGAAAACCACTGCATTAGACTATGATGTCAAATACACAGAAATTATTAGATAAAAAAGAAAGAAAGAAAGAAAAAGACCTCCAGCACAAACCTCAATGATCTTTTCCCTGTTTTTGGTGGGGTTCATGGGAGGCTCAGTGAGCAGGATCTTACAGTTGGGCGAGTCGATGTCGAGTTTCTCCGGGCCGAAGGTGTAGTCCCACAGGTGCTTCATGTCGTCCCAGTTCCTGACGATGCCATTCTCCATGGGGTAGTTCACCTCCAGCATAGAGCGCAGCTCGCTGGCCTCGTCCCCGACCATCAGGTCCTGGAAAAAGGTCAAGAGATCGTCAGCCCTGGAGCCACCTCTGACTCTTGAAACCTGTCCTGATGCTACGGTTTCTTTATTTTGCACTTGACTCTCATACCTGCTAGAACTGTGTCATGATTACAAATTTAAGTTGACGATTAATTGTCGCTCAAATAATTGCGATTAACGATTTAATTGTGTGTTTGGCATTGAACATGGGAACATAATGAAGCCTTTTAGGCTTCGTAATCGAAAATTGCACAGGGGAGATGACAAGTAACTGAAATAGCAGATCTACAAGCTTTCAACGCGTCACAAAGTGACGTGTTGTAAGCTTGTAGATCTGCTTGAAAATGTATGAACATTTTTCAACATGGAAACCGTGATTAAAGGCTATACGAATAAATGGCGGTTACACAACAAGCATGTTCTCTTTGACAAGCAAAATCATTCCTCTTATGTATGCACACAGCAGCAATTCAAGAAACAATTTCCTGTTATTCTATTGTTTTGGCGCTTTGGAGGGTGAGAGATGAGTGCAGGAAGAGGGTAAAATGTCTGCATGACATGACACCAGGCTGAGATAGGTACTGTAGGCTATACCTTGATTTCGATGTTGCCGACTTTGGCTGTGGAGCGAATGATTGGCCTGCCAACCAATGCAGGGAAGATGTGCTCTGGGAAGTTGGAGCCTGCATAGCCACACTTGACAAACTGGGAATTGACAAAATATGACATAAGTAACATTTATCGACTTTTGTGGAGTTATAATGTATGACATATTAGTATTTTAGTCTAGAACAAGGGTTCCCAAACGTTTTAGGCTGCGACCCCCCAAAATAATCATATTTGAACTGGGAGTGAGCAGTGAGCTCACAGTGAGTTGTAGATCGATTTTTTTTTACAATGTTTGCCTCTTTCTTTCGTAATATTTGACAATTTTACCAAATTGGTATTATAGTGCATGTTGGTTTGTTTACTGTTGAATGAGAAAATAATGTTGCACATTAAGCTAATCACCTGGGGACCCCCAATAATAATTTGGCGACCGCCAGATTGGGAACCACTGATCTAGAATACCACAAACATATTCTACTGATTTAAAAAATAATCATAATAATTCAGGGTTGCCTGCTGATGGCTAATTCAGCCGCATGCAAGAATATGAAAAATATCAAATATGTTAAAAAACACAAGGAAAGACACAGTAGTACAGTAGGTATCATAACAGCAAACATTGGGTCACATCACTACTTTTCGCCAGACATAATACGTATCAAACACTAAACTAAAAACATCCTATCACACATCAATATACTGACAATAAACATGATAATTCTAACACACTAAACTATACTGGATATACAGTCCAGTACTATGCCAGGGACATTACAGATAAAAAGGACAAAAACATTAAGCTCTCATCCCTAGTAGTGGTCTACGACCAAGGCAACTTTGGACTCGTTATATTTGTACATACATCTCTTCTAATAATCAAATTAACAATAAATAAAACAAGATATGCCCACACTTAAAAAATAACCTTCTTTATTGAGGTTAAGTAGTGTTGCTGACTGTGTGCAAGGTAAGTATACAAACAAATAGCTACAAAAATCACTCATTAGCACCCACTGATGTCCATTTCAGCAGGCAGAGAGAGACCTATTTAAGCATGTCTTTCATACTGACAAAATGAATAGTGAGATAACAGTCAAGTACTAAAGATAGACCATAATGACCCATCTGACAACTTAAATTGTTCTGCGCCTTCACTTAGAACAAAAACACTTAAATTCAGAGCGCGGCAGTGCTGGGAAATCTCTACTTGCATTCTTATTCATGACAAAAATATTTATTCTAGGGGCATACTGGCAGCTGAGTGGATGCTGCACCAACCGAATGTTTGAAATGTCCCTGGTTTACTGGCCGGAGACCAGTGTTGCATAAGGTTTCCCCTCTCTGCCCACAGCTTCCTCCTGTCTCTGTACAATACACTCTTATCTAACTGAAAAGCAAAGACTACACCAATAATAAGAAACATTCTAAATGTTCTTTCAGGGAAACTTATTTTAATTTGACATTTTCTGTAGCATTCTCGAAGAATTGAAGATACACAGGACCAGTGGTGTAAAGTAACAAAGTAGATTTACTCAAGTCCTGTACTTAAGTACATTTCTTTTGGTATTTTTACTTTACAGGAGTATGTCCAATTTTCAATAATTTTGCTTCTACTCCACTACATCTCAGAGGCAAATATTGTACTTTTACTCCACTACAATATTTGAGATCTTTAGTTACTAGTTACTTTGCAGATATGAATTATTATATTAATACATTAACCACTTTAGGCCTAATTTATACATAGGCTATTTGAAAATAGCCGATCTACAAGCTCATGAGCTTGTAGATCTGCTATTTTCAAACATTTTAGTACTTTAAGTATTGTATTAAAGGTAGGGTAAGTGATATTTTTGGGTTAAAACAAAAAGTATTTTGTTAAAAGGTTAAAGCACTATATTCTGATAGTAATCATTGCTATAGAGTGTTTGTTCAGTAACAGGAGTCTCCCTGTCTCTCCAGCTCTTTAATAAACAGAAAATACATTTTCTGGTAGGTGTCAAAATCTCAGCCAATCAGGAGAAAGTACCCATCTTTAAGCTTCATTTTTATAGTGTTCCAGTTCCAATTTTGCCTGCTCATTTCTTAGTGTCATCACTTCCAATTTCACTTGTTTAATCTATATCCTGATTGAGTTCTCTATCCTGATTGGATAAAATTGGAAATGAAACTGAAACTGAAACGAAAATGCATTTTCTGTTTTATAAAGAGCTGTAGAGACATGGAGACTCCTTATATGGACAGGACACTCTACAGTAACGAGCACTATCAAAACATAGACCCGTTTTGCAATTATTTGAATAATTGCAAATCACTTACCCTACCTTTAAGTATTGGCATAAAAATTATGCCAATACTTTTGTACTTTTACTCAAGTAACATTTTGAACACAGGCCTTTTACTTATAAGGGAGTATTTTTATATTGTGGTATTGCTACTTTTACTGAAGTAAAATATCCGAGTACTTCTTCCACCACTGCACAGGACCACAATGGAAACAAGCCCTCAGGGGGCTTTTTGTGTTATCCTTTTAGCACCATTTGTTGCAAACTGTTAATAAAAGTATTCAATCAATCAAAGAGCTCCTTAAAGGAGCAAACAATTGTTTGGAGATGCACCAAAACAACTCGGTGAATGAATAGAGAAAACACTACCGCAAAAGAATGGGAAAAAGCAGGTCTTCAACATTCAAACAGCCACGAATGCCAAATACTTTGTAAGCTCTTGCAGAGAGCAGAGAGAGGTGACAAGTTGCCTTACATGGAAGAATAGTTTCTGACTTCCTCACTGACAACAGACATGCGCTGTTGCTTACTTCACCGCAACTAATTACACATTAATTCACCTTTAGGTAGATGCATAACAAAAATATTTATATACATACATACAAAAACACAAGACATGTGACCCAATTCAACTTTTATTAATTCCATTTAATGTTAAGGTATTATCAACTAGTTTTGTCTGTTTTGATGGCGTAGTGTTTTTGGTATCATCTGTTATACACTGTATTGTCTCTTGTCTTGACACAAAAGGTAAAATAAAATAATAAAAAAAAAAAAAAAAAAAAAAAGGTATTATGAACTGAACTTCCGCCTCAGGCAACAGTCCAGACAATTATTGAATGAAGTCCCTTAATAGCAAAGGTTTTAGTCAAACTACAAGGCCAGTCTGAGGATAATTAGTCGTTAATAATAAATTCCTGCTGCTGATCACAGACGTTATAGCCAACTCGCTAACTATAGCGAAGTGATGGAGAAGAATATGACATTATTTATGAGACAGTCAGCAGTATCTCCTTCATGTTAAACCAGGGGTCTTCAACGTTTTCAGGCTAAGGACCCCATAGCTGAGAAAGATGAAGCAGGGACCCCCCCACTACATATTGTATACAATTGTGTTGCAGATTAAACATTTTCATAGATTTCTTAGACAGCTTCATAGACTTTGACAACACTATCATCTGTGTATGTTGGATTAATGTATATGTTCAGATATTTAACCACTTGAACCAGCAATACTTGGTCTGCTCTTCTTTTTACCCCTACACACCAAACCTCTTTGCCAAAAATAGCCGATCTACAAGCTCACAACGCCTGTGGATCTGCTAATTTTGGCTAATGTTCCACTCAGACATAGGGATGGCTAGGGTTCAAGTGGTTAATGTAAAAAAAACATGATCCTATCACACACAGATTTGGCGGAGATTTGTAGTAGCTCTGACTGAGGACCCCCTAGGCGCCCCGGACCCCCTGTTGAAGACCCCTGTGTTAAACACACATGCATTGGGGCCTGTCATTAAAGTAGGGTCGGGATCCGGAACCGGAGGGAGTGAATCCAGCATTGAGGAACCGGAATCGGTTCCATCATCACATTTGGAACCGTTTTCAGAACCGGTTTTTAAATCACACTGTCAGAGAGCTGGTGTGACTGTGGGCTTCACGTCTGCGGTACAATTACAATACCGGTGGTTCTCAAACGTGTTAATTTCAAGGACCACCATAACTCTGAGAGTGTACAAATGGAACCAAATTGGACCGTAAGGGTCCATTTGTACACTCTCAAGAGTAGAGACTTCTAAGGGTGGGGGTACGGGGGTACCGGGGGGGGGGGTCCAATTAGTCAACATAGCGTCACAATTATTTTAACCATAGATATATGATTTTAACCACTTGGCTTTGGCTATTCTAGCAGATATACAAGCTCATAGCGCGGCACTTAAAATATCTTGAATTTGTGTGCATATCTTTGAATATTTATATATACATTTTTAAAGCGAACATTTTTAACTCAAATCTTTCTGGGGGTCCCTGGCACAAAGCATTTTCAGATGGGGGTCCGCGGGCAAATGTATATCAATTTAGGGGTCCTTGGCATGAAAAAGATTGAAAACCGCGCACAGACCTGTTGTAGGAATCGTTAAAGGGGACCGTTAAGGAATCGGACCGACGTTAATAGGGAATCGTTAAAGAACCGGGAATCGTTCAAATCCTAAAGGATCCCAGCAGCCCTAATCCATTAGGGATGTTGTGATTATTCAGTGTGTGTGTGTGTGTGTGTGTGTGTGTGTGTGTGTGTGTGTGTGTGTGTGTGTGTGTGTGTGTGTGTGTGTGTGTGTGTGTGTGTGTGTGTGTGTGTGTGTGTGTCTGTGTGTTGTGTGTGTGTGTGTGTGCCCGTCCAGCTGACAAGCTGACACACACACATTCCATTGACTAAAACACCCACCCACCCATTCAATGCTAACGGGTTTAGCCGGCTTGGCTAACGGCGATACTTCCTGTTTGTGTGTGATACTGATGATTATCCCCGATTGTGCCGCAAAAAAAAGACGCGGGCTCTGTGAAATATAGCATAGCAATGCAGTCGGTCGTTAAACTTACCCCTGTTCCATTGTCACAAACCACTACTTTCCGTCCCTGACTGTCCATGTTTGTTTGTATCCTCTGGACCTGAACCCAGCAGCAGCTTCCCTGCCTCTAGCTGCACTACTATCCTCTTGAAGGCGGAAGTAACGCCATCCCGGCAAACACTGTCACTGATCTCGCGAGAGGGTTGAAAACGAGCAAACTCGGAAACCAGAGCCGTATAAAGAGAGTTATTATGACACTAGCGTTGACTCCCATTGTCAGTAAGAATGGAATGCGAAAGTGTTCTGTCTATCTCAATGAGATAGCTATAGCCCCCATAGCAGCCATAGCTGGCTCAGCAATGTGTGCACACGCACTCACGAACTCTCACACACACACACGCACGCACGCAGGCACGCACGCACGCACGCACGCACACACACACACACACACACACACACACACACACACACACACACTACTACTACAATAGACCGCCGAAGTCTGACGTCATTTACACATCCTTTGTTTGTCTACCTGGTTCGCAGTTTTCCACCCCCGTTCTGAATCCCATAGACGTATTTAATATCGCGTCAAATAAGAACTGTGTTCCAAAAATAAACAAATGACCCCGGCGGGTTGACTCTTATGGATATGAAGCATCAACTGACGGTGAGAAAACGCTAATGTTACTTCCGCCGAATTAGTTACATTTTCGCCAGAAACAGACTGTATCAAATATAAGTGACTGACTATCATAAACGATACAGAACCTCCTCCCTGACAATAACGCCGACACGCGGTGTTTATTTTTGGACCACAATTCTTATATGAGACGATTCTAAGATGACCCAATGTTATTCTCCATAGAGAAATTACTTCCGCAAACCTGGGGATGAACGAGTGACATCAGGACTTCGGTGCTCTATAGCCTGAGGCTACGAGCTCAATCGATGGTCTTGAAAGGCGGATCCAAACACAGCCGCCCGGATTTGTGCGTGGCTTCCTATTGCTTCACCAATATATGTCCCCGCCTCCCCTCCCCTCCCCCCCCCGGCCTGTGCACGGAGCACGCTGACGTCACCAAATTTAGAGCGACGCCCCTCTGCACTCTGATTGGTTAGGAGATAACAAGGCTCAAGACCATCGTTCCTGCATGGCTCCCCCAGGCTTTTTTTCTTTTGTAACAAAAAAAAAAGCATGGGTTTCCGAGGCTACTACTACAATGACTGATCTGCAATTTAAATAAAAGTACTGTAAGTGCATAAAAGTAACAAAAGTGATTCAAAAGTAAGACCAGTGGGTAAAAATACTTAAAGTTGTACAATGCAGATTCACAAATAACGATTTTTAGCAACCTCTGCTGGTCACTACCGTCACTGCATACAATTTCCGTAGTCCTCGATTACCCAGAATTCCATTTGTTTTCACCGGAAGCCGGAAGCGTTTCAAAAAGCGTTCTTTTAATTGTTTTATACTATCTGCGGATCGTTTCTCTTAGCCAGTGGAGCATTAGTTACCATGAGCTGTGCTTTCTTTTTCTGTTCTTTTTCGATCTTCCAATCCTACATTCTCTTAAAATCAGCGTGAGGTTCCTTTTTGTTATTAGCGCGGTAGTTCCTGGCCAAACAGGAAACCATTGCGGTAGTTCCTGGCCAAACAGGAAACCAGTGCATTTCCGCCTCCGTTTTCCGGCCAGATGACGTCATTTTCCCGGGAAAGTCCCCCCCGACATCGTTCAATAGAAAATATATAAATAAAAGGCTTCCAGGGGTGAAATTCATGGAGTGGGTGTTGTGAAACTTTTGCCACTCACAAAAGATATACAATTTAACTTTAGTTTTGTTGAAAACGTTACCTAGTATTACTTTAAAAGTAAATCAATTGAGTAAAAATAGTTAAAAGTACTTCAAATGAGCAAAAATAGTTAAAAGTACTTTGTAAAATGAGTAAAAATAGTTAAAGATTGTTAAAGCTTTCATGACATTCAGTGTTACAACACATTAAAAGTCTTTGTCATGGTCCTTCAAACGTGTATAAAAAGTTTTAACTGAAAATTCCCCTCTAGTGAGCCATTGCAGGTGTTTTTCTCTCACATTTCTAAAGCCTTTTCAACTGCAATGAAAAAATAAATCTTTGCCTGCAGGAGTCACTGTTGAGGGATTTTGCCTGTCAATCATCACCTCTGCTCCGCCCCCCCACCAAAGGAAAGGATAGGGGAGGGGAGGGGCGAGGAGGAGAGTGGGCGGGATTAATGGCCTGGCTGTGACTTCACTGTCCAAGGGCAAATCACAGATTACTTTTCAGCCAATTATTCAGAAAACCCCAGACCACAGAAAACCCACTGAATGTTCAAAGTTCAGGTTTCTTTGGGTGTAATTGAGGTCATAAAACCCCCCAAAAAACATAAAAAATAAAAAAGTGAAAATGAATGTCATATAACCTTTAATGAGTAAAAATACAGAAGAATAAATAAATTGAGTAAAAAATACTTACTCATTTACTCATTTTACGTACTTAAAAGTACGTAAAATGAGTAAAAATACGTTAAAGTAAATAAAGTGAGTAAAAATACTTAAAAGTAATTCAAGTCAGGAAAAGTTACTACTTTAAGTAAAAGTACTTTAAAGTCACTAAACTGAGTACAAATACTTAAAAGTAACAAACTTGAGTAAAAAAAATTTAAATTAACAATTTGGAGTAAAAATACTAGTAGTAATTAATAGTAAGTAAAAAGTAATTCATTTAAGCATAACTACTTAAAAGTTCATAAATCATTAAAAATACTAAGTAACTAAATAAATAAAAAATTCACACATACTGTATGGGGCACTACAGCAGTGTTACCGCAGACCATTGACCATTGCTCTAATCAGCACATATAGAGTAGTACTGCCTGAATACCAGCACCCACACATCAAATACAGTAGTACCGTCTGAATACCAGCGCCCACATATTAAATACAGTAGTAGGCTACCCTCTGAATACCAGCGCCCACACATCAAATAGAGTAGTACCACCCAAATACCAGCACCCACACCCACACATCAAACAGAGTAGTACTGCCTGAATACCAGCACCCACACATCAACTAGAGTAGTACCGCCTGAATACCGCTGGGTGACCTACCTTCACGTGGCGCTGTTGAGCAGCCTTGAAAAGAATGGACAGGGATTCAACATTGTTCCACTAGTTCATATATAGCTTAATAAACACTTTTTTATTTTTTTGAAAAGTCACCATACTGCAATTTCTTTGTAAGTTCAATGTGTGTGTCCCAAATAAGAAAGCCATCGTATGCCGTTTTTATAAAATTAATTCCTCTGCCAACGAGGTTGGCAGATGTTCTTCACGGACCACCATCTGAAAATATTTTGTGCCAGGGACCCCTCATACAAGATTTAAAAAAAATACCAGATCTACAAGCTACGAGCTGGTTATTGGGACAGAATGCTCTGCAAGCTACTCCGTCTTTTTAGAGTGCGCTGGCTGCAAAAAACTGTCGGCCGCTCACAACCTTTTTTTAACCTTTGTGTTTATTTGGCATTTTCAGCATGTTAGACAGGGGATAGACATCATATCATATAATTTCTTCACATCATTCTTTCTCTTTTTTTTTACGAGAAAGGACATCCTTTCATCATATCTTCCCCCCCCTCCCCCCATTACTGGTTAAGAGTCCATACAGCACAAAGCAAAGTACAGGAAAAAATATACAAAAAATCTTGAGAAATACACAATTTTAAATTAAGCATACATCACAACATAAATCATTGTTGAAAAGTAAATAAATGAATAATATTGAATAATAATAATGAAGGAAAAAAAATGAAAGAAAAGGTCCCCCCCCTCTCTCTCTTCTTAAATCCTAACTTCAAGGCCTAGATGTGAGATTGATCTTATATCCTGAAACAGCACCATATTCGGACAGTGTTTCTAATAATGCAGGAACTGATATAATAATAATAATAATAATAATACATACAATTTATATAGCGCTTTTCTAAATACAAAAAATAACAACTTTATTAGAATCGACTAGTTAAAAAGGATTAAAACTATAAAAGAAAAGTACAATAAAAAGCCATCTAATCCAGGGGACTTCCCCGGAGTCATTTTGGAGATAGCCATTAATATTTCGTTTTCTGTTATAACTCCTTCTAAACTCTCCTTAGAAGTTTCGTTTAGCTTATTTAGGTCATATTTATAAAAAAAAAGTTTTAGTTTTTCTGGGAATTTACCCTGAGATATGTGAAGTTCTTCATAGTAGTTTTTGAAAGTATTATTTATTTCTTTTGGGTTTGTAATAATATTGGGAACAGATTTCAATACGTGTATCTCTCTACTGGCTTCCTCTCTGCGGATCTGCCATGCTAGGAGTTTGCCAGCCTTATCACCCTTAGAATCTATGCTTTATCCTACTTATTGCATTTTATGTTCTCTGAGTGGTTATTGTATTATATTCTAATTGTTTTCTTCTAAAATATTTGCTGAGTTTCTCTATTTTGAGATATTAAATATTCAGTTTCCAATTGTTTAATTTCTTTTTCTAGATTTTCTGTTTTAGACCTATGTTTTTTGCGTTTGCTTGAGGTATAGGATATTATTTGGCCTCTGATGTAGGCTTTTAGTGATTGCCAGATAGCCTCCGGATTGGCCGAATTGGTATTTATTTCCACAAAAATATCTAAGTGGGTATTAATAAATTTAATAAATTCACCATCATGAAGCAAGTAGGAACTAAATCGCCACCTTTTAGGCAAGCCAGTAGACTCTATGGCTGGGATCTTCATCAATAACCCTGAGTGGTCAGATATTGTTTTGGCCAAATATTCGCATGGAGGGATTGTATGTGCTTTGGAAAGAGGAACTAAGAATAGATCTATCCGCAAAAAAACTGTTATGAACAGGGCTGAAAAAGGAGTACTCTCGCTTCAAAGGGTTCTGGAAGCGCCAGATGTCACAAAGACCAAAATTTTGCATTTCTCTTTTTAATACCTTCGCCGCCTGGGTTGGGTTAACCTGCTTATTTGAGGACCTATCCCAAGAGGGGGCTAAGGCTAGGTTCATGTCACCTCCTATATAGGTCTACTCTGGAGGACTTGATAAATTATAAAAGAGATTAAAAAAGAATTGAGGGTCATCTATGTTAGGTGCGTATATATTTACCAAGGTAATAGGTTGGGAGCCTATTAGGCCCTGAATGACCACATATCGACCTCCTGTGTCTTTAAAGGTTGAAGATAACTTAAATGGATTTTTTTTTACTAATTAGTATAACCACACCTCTCGCACAGGAGGAGAAGGAAGAGTAGAACACTTGATTATATCCCCCTTGTTTCAATTTAGCATGTTCTTCATCTGTTAGATGGGTCTCTTGTAGTAAGGCTATGTCAATTTGGTGCTGGTTCAGATACTTAAAGATGGGGTGCCATGATATTTTTCAACCCTAAAACCTGATCATAAGGTATTGTTATTATGTAAGGATTTTTTTTTTAAACAAAAAAAAAGTGTACAGTAAGTGTTAAAATGTTGTTTTTATGTGGACACGCCTCCAGTTCATTAAGTATACCTGGTTCTCACCTTAGCACCTCCTCCACCACCTTAGCACCACCCACCTGTCCTAGTCCCTCCTCCTCCTCATGCCCACACCTGTTGTGTTATGATAATGAGGGGGAGGGTATGGCTTTGTGATGTCACTAAAGCGCTGTTTCTCTATTGGCACGTTTGACCCTCAAGGTTTCAGCCTCCAGGAAGAAACTCCAAATAGTCAGAGAAGACATAAAACACCATAAAAACACCACCAGGGGGCTTAATGAAGTTCTATCAACCTCATAGACACATGAAAAACAGAAAAAGTGCAAAACCATGGCACCACCTCTTTAATAATACATTTCCTTTTAATATGGTGGTTAATGCCATTAACGTTCAGAGTCAGACACTTATAATGCGTGGTTGTGTTTACCATTATTTAAGATATAATACTATGAGAGTCCAATTAATTAGACCAAAATTTGTCCGAGTCCTTAGAGCCAACCTGCTGCAAGTGAAAGCCATTTTTTTTAAAATAAAACCTGCTTGAGAGAGAGGGAGAGGACACAAATTAAGAAAACCCCTTGCAAAGAACAAAAATAAAATATAGCTGCAAGCAGCAATAAGCGGGTTTGAGGGATAAGGCAGAGGCAGGAAGAGGCAGGCAGAGTGAGAGAGAGAGAGAGAAAGAGAGGCAGTTAGAGAGAGGGAGAGAAAGAGAGAGAGGGGGAGAGAGAGAGAGAGAGAGAGAGAGAGAGAGAGAGAGAGAGAGAGAGAGAGAGAGAGAGAGAGAAGAAGTGAACATGCATTAATTAACAAAGTCATGATTTTTGTTCAGTAAATTATATTTGGACTGGTTAAATTGGGGTTTTAACCAGGGACCTACAGACTTGCAGGTAGACAGTGTACTGACTGAGCCATTGGATAGACAGAATTGGATTTCATGTGTGGTAAGTTATCATACAGCATGGATTGCTTTTTATATATCTACAAGCTCATAACGCGTCACATTGTAGATCGGCTGTATGTGGTTACTGTAGGTGTTGTATTAATAATTAAATCTGCAAAGTAACAAGTAACTAAAGCTGTCATATGCTGTGATTGTAGTAGAGTAGAAGTAACAAAAATGGAAAGTAAAGTAAAAGTACCTCAAAATTGTATTGTGCATTGTAAGCACTTGTATTGGTACTTGAGTAAATGTACATAGTTACTTTTCAGCACCATTGAGGAGCCAATCACTGACAGGCTAGGTATCACCAGGTGCACTGATTGCTAGAGTGCAGAGGGACATGGGTTGATATTAATGATCTTAACTCAAAATGTATATATCACACAGCTTAGATTTTTTTGATTAAATAGGAGTGTGATGTAAAATAAATCTGTAGTGTAAAAGTTGCAAGTTCATCAAATGTCAATGTATATTGTTTTTTGTGTCTGGGTAGCTCAGTTGGAAGAGCTATTGACTCTGAACCGCAAGGTCATGGGATTGAATCCTGGCAAAAACAACACAGCATATGAGTAATCTGGTTCCCTGGTGTATAGAGCATTGTTACAGGTATAGACTCATTTGTTTGTTAATGTTGCTACCCTTTAAATGGCCATGGCCAATAACGTGGCATTGGGCGCTTAAAGTTAAATATTTGAAAAACTACACATTATTTCAAAGAAAAAGCCACCAGGCCACTAATGAGTTGTGACAGGTGTGATTGGTGATGAGTGAGAGCAGGTAAGAGGGGTGGATCCAATCCATGGGAATAGGGGGAAGGTTGCTGACTAGATTACTCTTTTCTACAACCACCCTCACTAACCTTAACCTCAGTAAAACAACGACCTAACCTCAAGAAACACTATTTGTAAAACTAAGAATTCCAAATGATGATCACCGCAACACATTGTAGGGGACAGGGATCGAACCAGCGACCTATGGATTCATAGGCTGGCTCTCTTCTCATTGAGCTAGAGATTTGGCTTCCCTGATGGTGTCTGTTGATATCTATAGATTTTTCCGTCCGTTATGAACCAAGCCTCTGTTTCGCTAACTACTCTAGATCACTGGTTCACAAAACATTTACCAATAGTTTTTTTTTTGTCTCCTCGGAATGGAAACTAGTGAAAATAGTCGATCTACAAGCTCACAACGCGTTGCTATCTGAAAAGTTGTGAGATTATAGATCGGCTATTTTCACAAGAAAGTATGTCATACATAAAAAACAACTACTCTCAAAAAAGCATTTCATGTTATTTTTTAAAAATTGCACATGTCTGAATTAACAGGGTCATGTTTTGTACAATGCAATTTAAATGTAAACTGCAATGAGTGTGGTTTGAACCGGGGACCTTCAGAACATGAGGCTAACACTTTACTGATCGAGCTATTCAATCCACAACCTTTGTCAGTGAAAAAGGAGAATCCAACAAAACAAAACAAAAGGGGGAATGAAGTACGTCATACATTGAAAATAACTACTCTCAAATAATCATTTCATGTTACATTTATTCATTGATACAGTCATGTTGTGTGCAATGCAATTGAGATGAAGTCTGCATGAGGTGGGACTTGAACCGGCGACACTGTGGTTGCAAGGCATATGGTTTACCAATCAGCCATGGGACCAACAGACCTGAACTTGTGAAAAAGGAGTTCACACAGATGACACAGTTTCACGCAAATTGCTCAGAAATGGCCTGGGCTTAAATGTTTTTCAAACTGCTCAATATGGCGTAAAATCTAAGGGCGGAGCTTACTGGTCAAAATGATAGATGTGTTCCTCATGAGTCAAGGCACATGTGTAAGCAAGTTTCACGGCTGTCGGCCAAACGAGGCATGACTTTTGCCTGTTAAAAATGCTATAGCGCCCCCCTTTGACCAATTGGAGTAAGATTGGTTTCAGTGATACTTGGAATGACCCTCTACATTACTGCAAAGTTTCAAACAAATGTGAGTCTGCATGTATGTGTTAGGGGCAAACGAATAATTTTGATAAAACTGCAATATTCATTGGCTCATAAAAGCTTAATTTTGTCACTTATGGAAAATCTGCTTCCCCAGTTTGTCGGCATAGGTCCAAAGCTCATGCGTAAAATGTTTCGTGCAGATTGCTCAAAGATCACAGGATCACATTTTTACTGTTTTTCATATAATTCAAGATGGTGGGAGATCTAAAGGTCAGAGGTCATAAGTCAGACTGTGAAAGTTGTTAGGCATGAGGAGACGCATGTGTGTATGAGTGTGTGAGTTTCAGGGCATGAGTTGTACCTGTTCAAAGTTGGCATTTTCAATTGATTGCTATAGCGCCACCCTTTGGCCAATGGTTTTGAGTTTCGGGCCTTGGCCGTTTGGCATAGCCCTCTACCATATTGCAGAGTTTCGTAAAAAGCGTATGCACGGTTAGGCCAGAACTGCAAAAACGGCGGAAGAACAAGAAAGCCAAGGAATGTGTTAAGTTATGCTTAGTTCTGCAGCTTAACGTTGCATTCGGAGAAAACAAAGAGATGTAATTCCATTTAGCCAAGCCTGGCATATTTTATTAGGAGGGCTGCACGCATCAGTCTCACGGTGCAGACTCCACTACTGATACTGAAGATGAACTGGTTCCACACACAGGTGGTAATCATATAGAATGTGATTAGGCTATAGGAGGCAGGCATGCATCCTATACCTTGTACCCTGACGCCTCACTGTGGCACAAGCATAACATTGCACATCATACATGGAACAGTGTTACATACAAATGAGGACATATATCCCATCAAATCTTAACACCCCCACTTGTTCTCAGGTTGTTGTAATCTTAAACAAAAACAAATCAAAAAAACATACAGAATGAATGTCAACCTCTCTTACACATTTCAAACTCCAAAAATAACAGCACCAAACTTCTTCAGTTTCAATTTAGTTACAGGTTTCGTCATGATATCAGCAACCATATCATCTGTAGGACAATACATCAGAATGACTCTCCCCTCACTCACAGTGGATCTGATAAAGTGGTACTTTATGTCCACATGCTTACTCCTCTGTCTGTTTACAGGGTTTTTGGCGAGAGCAATCGTTCCCTGATTGTCCTCATGTACTACAGTTTGTGTGTACTTGTAGCTATCGATACCTTCTAGTAACTGTTCTAGATATAGACACTCCTGTATGGTTGAAGCCAGTGCCATGTACTCCGCCTCGCATGTGGAGAGCGCTACTGTGGGCTGTTTTCTAGTTTTCCAAGACACTAGAGAACTGTTATTGCTAAGACTCACACAGTATCCTGTGGTACTGCGCCTGTCGCTGACATCAGACGCCCAGTCAGCATCACTGTAGGCCTGTATACCTAGCTTCTCTCCGTTTCTTTTGAAACTTAACCCTTTCTCAGAAGTACCTTTGAGGTATCTTAGAACATGTTTCACAGTAACCCACTGCTCTTCTGTAGGCTCAGCAAAATACTGTGATAACCTGCTTACCACAAAGCTTAAATCCGGTCTGGTACAAGTGGTTAGATATATAAGGCTTCCTACAGCCTCCCTGTACATCCTGACATCATTCATTTTGACCGCATCCTCAGAATATTCTAGTTTCTGATCACAGGGCGTTTCTCTGGTTCTACAGTTTTCCATATTAAAACGCTGTAGTATCTTATTAGTGTACTTCTCCTGTGACATGGTTACACATCCATCAGATTGGCTGAAATTGATACCCAGAAAATGTTTCAGTCTGCCTAGATCTTTCATTTTAAACTTTCCTGCGAGCATCCCTTTCACCTCTTTCAAAATCTTCTCATTGCTGGCTGCAATGATCAAGTCATCGACCCATATGATTATGATTACCTTTTTGTCTTTTGACTCTTTGGCATAAACACAGTGGTCGGCTGGATTTTGTGTGAACTCATTTTCAGTTAAACAATCGTGCAAGACTCTATTCCAATTGCGCCCTGATTGTTTGAGACCATAAAGTGATTTTTCAAGCTTATACACTAGACCATCATCTTTCTCTTCATAACCCTCTGGTGGATTTATGTATATATCATAGTCTATGGGAGCGTGCAAATACGCTGTTTTCACGTCCATCTGGTGAAGGAGCAGGTCCTCCTGCGCTGCTTTCTGTAACACCACCCTTACACTCGTCAGGTTTGCTGTGGGTGAAAACGTCTCCCCATAGTCTATTCCCATTACCTGGCTGTAACCCTTGGCCACAAACCGTGCTTTGTACTTGTCTCTTCCCTCTACATCACTCTTGATGGAGTAAACCCATTTACCCCCCACTGTTTTCTTGCCTATTGGCAGGGTTGTTGTGGTAAATGTCTTGTTCTCATTTAATGAGTGGACCTCCTCATCCATGGCTTTTACCCACTCTTTTGAGTTAGCCGACCTCATAGCCTCCCCAAAAGTCTGTGGAACACCATATACTGCTCTGTAGCAGTAGTCTACTGTGGTATGAACCCCATCACTATCACTTTCTTCATCTACAAAGTCATCTAAGTGACTAGGTTTCTTCCTTTCTCTAGTTGGATACCTCCTACTCTCAGGTTCATCACCTGTCACACTCTGTTGTGTTTGGTTATGATTATTAGGCCTCATAACTGCACCTGGACTAGCACTGTGTGTACTTCTACTCCTTACACTTGGCTCTTGAGCATTCTCCGCTCTCCTATTGACCTCCTGCGTGGTCTCACTAGTCCTAGGCTGTCTCATATGGTCATAACCATCATTTAGGTCTGTCTCACCTGTCTGTGTCTGTTTCTCTACAGCTACCCTGCTTACAAACTTAACTAGCCTGTGTTTTTGCACTTTATTTGTATCTGGATGATAAACCAAGTACGCCGGGCTGTTCTTGTCATATCCCACAAAACACCCCTGGTCACACCTGGAATCCAGTTTTCCCTTATCCTGTTTGTACGTGTAGCATATAGACCCAAATTTCTGAATTTTTGATACATTAGCCTTCTTGCCTGTCAGCAGCTGGTAAGGGGTCTGCCCTGTACGCCTGTTAAAGCATCTGTTACGTACCACTGCTGCTGTTTGTATTGCATAGTGCCATAATTGTTTTGGTAGCTTGCTTTCAACTAGCATGCACCTACCCATCTCAAAAAGAGTACGCCAACCCCTCTCAGCGGTCCCGTTCTGGTGCGGGGAATACGGAGCTGAAGTTTCATGTCTGATTTTGTTTTTCCTCATCAGTGTTTGAAAATCTTTGCATGTATACTCTGTTCCGTTATCCGATCTCATGCACATCACTTTCCCATAAGGGGATGTATCTGCTAGGAACTTTTCCGTAGCTTGTACTGTGTCGCTTTTCTTTTTCAGAAAATATACGAACACCGCGCTCGAGTAATCGTCAGTGAACGACAGCGCATATTTGTAACCATCTGTCGACTCTGTGGCTACAGGACCTGCTAGGTCTGTATGCACCATCTGTAAGGGAGCCTCTGCTCTGGTATCAGGGTCTCTATTCCTCGTTTGGGCAAACTTTCCCTGAATACACACCTCACACTCATGTTCGGGCCTAACTGCTTTGCCCTTGATCTGCATACCCTCAACCACATTCTGCAATTTAAGAACATCGTCATAATTACAGTGGCCTAATATCTCATGCCATGTCTGAATGTCATGACATGCATTACATTTGTCATTAGACTCACCCTCAGTATGCAAATAATACAACTTGCCATATACATGTATGTCAAATCTGGTACCGTCTCTGGTTATCAGTGCATCATCCTCTTCTTTAAAGACAACCGTGGCCCCACTGGTGGTCGCCGCCTTTACCGAGAAGATGCTCTGGGGGTACGACGGTATGAATAAAGCGTCTCTCAGCGTCGCCTTGTGTCGCTGTCCTCCGCTGTCGATTAGGGAAACCTCAGCATTTCCCCTTCTCTGAGCGACCCCGTTGCACCGGGTGCCGTCTGCCAATTCGACGCTGTGCTTTTCTGGTCTGAACGCGCTGTCGAAATCCTTGAACTGAGTCACGTCGGTGATTATATGTGATGTGGCCCCCGTGTCCACCATCAGGCCCCTCTCCTGGATGCCGCTCGCCGGCTGCTGGTCCCCGTCCCTCATCTTGAACGCGAAGTCGGCGCCGTCATCTGCTTCAGTGACTTTGCACGCGCCATCCCTTTTGTCCTTAATGTCCTTATCCTTACGCCTACATGTGGCGTCTTTGTGTGTGTCGCTTCTGCATCGACTACACCATGTCTTCTGTCGACATTCTCTCGCTCGGTGACCTTTTGTGCCACACTTGAAGCACACCATCTCTGTGTCTTCTTTGCACCAGTCACGTGCGTTTGTCTTCGCGGGTCGCCGCCCGGTTCTCCCCTGGGTCTTCATCACACTGTCGCCCGACTCAGCTGCGTTTGTCTTCTCTGTTTCTTCAAAACTTCGTAGCTTAGTCTTGAATTCCGCAAATGTGATGTTATCATTTGTATGTGCCACATGAATTGCGAATGGCTTAAAACTCACAGGCAGTCTTTTTAAGATCATTGCTACTAGTAGACCATCTCCCAACGTCTCACCTGCATTTCGCAGTGCAGTGATGGCTGTTTCTGCTCTGATGATGTAGTCCATAATACTTTCGTTGTCCGCCTTCTGGAGCGATGTAAGCATGGTGTACAGGTTAATTATCCGGGGTTTCCCCTTCCCAATACTCTCTTAATATTTTCAGAGCCTTTCTTCCATCGTCGGCTGCATCCCTCATAATTAATGAGAGGCTCTTGTCGTCCAACAGTAGAATCATCTCGGCATACGCGTCGGCATTTTTCTTCTCGTCTGCCGCTATTTCAGCTTCATTCCTCGGTTCTCCCAGGACCGTGTGTTTTAGTCCAATCAAATGAAAATGTCCCAACATTTTTGTCTCCCAAATCTCATATTTGGTCTCATCTCCGTCAAACGCCAGTCGAGGCAACCTGCTTGTTCCTCGTTGATCCATGATGCTAGCTTGCTCTCCTTGCTAGCTTAGCAACCCGTTAGCACGCTGTTCGTTGCGCGACTACACGGTGGAAACCGACAAACTTTTCTTCCGAACGACTCCTGGGCCCATAACCTGTTAAGTTATGCTTAGTTCTGCAGCTTAACGTTGCATTCGGAGAAAACAAAGAGATGTAATTCCATTTAGCCAAGCCTGGCATATTTTATTAGGAGGGCTGCATGCATCAGTCTCACGGTGCAGACTCCACTACTGATACTGAAGATGAACTGGTTCCACACACAGGTGGTAATCATATAGAATGTGATTAGGCTATAGGAGGCAGGCATGCATCCTATACCTTGTACCCTGACGCCTCACTGTGGCACAAGCATAACATTGCACATCATACATGGAACAGTGTTACATACAAATGAGGACATATATCCCATCAAATCTTAACAGAATGCAATAAGGCTTCGAGCATATAGGCCTCGAACCCTTAAAAATAAACATTAAAAATACAATTAAACCAGTAATAGTTAAACCCCTTTAACCATGACCTCTTCCCTAATGAGGTCTCCTTACCTACTCTATGATTGTTTCGCAAAGGAGGTCTTAATTTTGGTACTCACAGTCACAAACTGACGTGCAATTCTCAAAGGGCTTCGTATATCACAGAGACGTGCGTATGACCAGCTCTATATTATAATGACAGCCAGCTGGGCGTGAAGATCCCGAGAGGTTCATTTACATTGCCCCACGCCCCATTTTGCACCATAAAAGGCGTGAACCGTGACTCAGCAGTTTCTCTCTGATCAAATCTGTCACTTTACTGAACAGTGTTGCCATGTCCGCTTATTATAAGCGAATTTGGGCTTATCTTTCTGTAAAGTTGCTTGTAAATATTGGTAGCTGTGGGGTGCATTTTTTTGGGCTTGTTTCTAAAGTGTAGTTGATTATTTGGGCTTGCTTCACAATTGTTCAATTATTTTAACCGGTGGTTCTCAAATATGTTTATGTCATGGACCCCCAAGTTAATATGTAGGCTAATTTATCCCTATAAGCCCCATCTGAAAATGTGTTGTGCCAGCTGGAGCCCCTTACCAGATTTCTGTTGTTAGAATGTTTAAAAAATCTTCCAAATCTTCCACATTTTATTGCAAGATTTTTTTTTTAAAATAGCAGATCTACAAGCTCACAACGCATCACGAAGCGCTTTGAGCTTGTAGATCGGCTATCTCCAATGTATACACTACAGTATATCATTTCAATGTATACAGTATATATATATAGGTTTACAGTTCTCATATGGCTAGCTTCTTTTGGGCTTATTTTCATAGACCTGGTTGCTTATTTCTCTCACAAAATCTGGCAACACCGGAGCTGCAGGAGTTTAACTTCTCGTCCAAACTTACAGATGTCGGCCGCATTGCCTTGACACTGACAGAGAACTTGAACATCATTCTGATCTGTCTGGAAGCGAGTCCCACTATTGCACGATGGATCAGCTGAACGTAATGTGTAATGTTTACAAGGTTTAACCCCGCCAACAAATAATAGACTAATAACCTGGAAAGGATATTTTATAAGGACACTGGAGGTGCATCGATCAGTCCCTCCGCAGTTTCATTAAGGCATGATAGCCTATTTTCATTATTACGTGACACTTTGGCTCAGATGGCCCGCTGGCAAACACACTGAGGGACCTAATAATTCACTGATAGCCTAGAAAATAAATAAAAAGCGGTGGAATCTACATCATGTCTATATTATGTATAGGCTACAAGCAATACATCGTTTGACATTTATTTTAATTTTTTTATATATATGTGTTCATTGTGTTGACAAATGTTGGGCACATAGGCCTACATATTGTATTTGAGGTTTGCCACTGTTGTAATTGATTTTGGCATGAAGAATAAAGCATTCTAAAGACATTTCAGCCCTGGTAAGACAGCCTCAGGGCTGACCTGAGCACGTGCGCACCTGACGCACAAAACACAGACCAAAAAACTTTCATGAATCCGACTGCAGGTGTAGGATTTGTCCTAAATGCCGGTACGTACAAAATATGGTCGTAAATCGCTTTATGAATCGGGGTAATTGTGAACATGAATGTTTTGCCCCTGGTCTGTCCGAAGCTAAAAGCGAGCCCAAAAAAAAGTTGAGTGGACCCTACAACATTATAGTGATCAAAGCTAGTCCGAATTAGTTAGTCCTTCAAGCCCCTGCATCAACATCAATTGGAAGGCCCCAGGGAGCAGCCGATCCACAGGCCCGCGCCGCACCAAGACGCGTCGAGATGCGGCACGCGCCTGCAGACCAGCCAACCCCATGTGGCCCCCAATGCATAATAAGATGTAAATGGAAAGTGCAGATATCGGCCAGGGCCCCTAGGGACCCCGCCCGGCGATGCAAAGGGGTTCATGAAGCCAGCTGCACCGCCCCACACAAAGCCCCGGCCCAGCCCAGCCACAGCCCACGGCCCTTTGAGAGTCAGTCAGGCTATAGCTGGGCGAAGCCCGAACCCGGCGCGAGGCGGCGCAGCCAGCCCCAGATAATTACAGTCAATAAACCAATGCAGAAAAGCAATGAGCTAAATTCTATTATACCCATTGATCAGTTCAGCTACTTATTTGTGTAAATCATATTTATTATGTTTAAACCTAACATACAAACATTTAGAATTAAGTGCATAAAATAAATATTAATCAAATATCAAATGAATATCAACTAAATTAAGTGCATAAAGGAAATATTAATCAAATATCAACATTAGGTATAATAATATTAACTACATGTCAGGGCCGCTTCGCGGACCTCACATCTAGGCCCTAGATCTGAGGGCCGCTTCGCGGCCCTCACACCTCGGCCCGATCTGAGGTTGGTCCAGACAGGAGTCTGGATAGGAGTCTGGACCAGGAGTTGGATCTTTCCATATTGGCAACAGTCACGGAAGGACTTCTTACCGACAGGACCTTTTGATGTTTCCCAGGGGAACATGACAGCATGGCATGAATTGCAGACGCTATCCATAGTTGGTGTGTGAAAGTCAACTATTTCTGCAGGTTGGTGTGGAGGTGTCCATGCTCTTCTGAAGTTTCTGTCCTTTTATGAGGTCCTTTTACGCTTTACGCTCTTGCTTTTACAGCGTGTTGCGTTTAGATGTTCTCCTGCACGACGGAAACACTTGCGCTTGGCGTTTCGGGTCCGACGACCCAGAGATAGTCTTCTTTTCCGTGGCATGGCTCTGTAAGAGATATTTCTGAACCATGACGGCGACCTGGCCTAATTATAGCTCTGCACACACGTCATGCGAAGTCCGGCCTCTCTGGCCTCTCCTCTCCTTTCGGCTCCTCTCCTCCCCTCTCCACCCTCCCCGCTTTGCTTTGCGGCCCTAACCTCTAGTCACATCCTCCAAACCTCCCAACCTCGGTGATGTGATAAAGAGGTCAGACTTCCTGTATCTGGTTGCTATGGCAACCTGCCAGATCAGGCTGAGGGTCTGATAGGCGAATCAGAGAATCAATCAGACCGAGAGTCCGATCACTGATCGAGGTGGGGTAAGATGCCTAAAACATAGCCATAGCTCTGATCAACAATCTGTGACGGGTCTTGGAGGCATGTGGAGTGATCCTGTGCTTGCGAATCGCTCAATCGGTCAAGATGGAGCGAATGTCTCCGGGTATTCTCTGCGTAAAAATGCAGAGGCTGTCTCCACCGAGGTAAACGATCTGGATCCTTCTCCAGAACGCTCGTCGACCCGGAGAGTTGCCGGGAAAAGGAGCCCATATTTGATCCCGGCGTATTTTAGCTGCCGTTTCAGGGGAGAAAAGGCCATTCTCCTCTGGTGTACGGCAGCCGACACGTTGGGGAACACCATTATTTTACCGGTGCCGTAGAGAAGCTCCTTCTTCTTGCGGGATGCATCCAGGATCCGGGTCACGTCTCTGAGGCGCTGAAATGAGATGATAAAGACCCCCGGGGCAGCCTGCTTCTTAGGGTGCCTCTGTTGCAGACGAAACGCCGTCTCTATCTCGATGGAGCCGGCGTCAAGCCCCAGGATGTCTGGGAGCCATTTCTCCAAGAAGCCCACGGCGTCGTTCTCCTCCGCTCCAACCGGGAACCCCACGACTCTCAGGTTTCTTCTGCGTTGTTTATTCTCATATTGATCCAATTTCTCTCGAAGTTCTGTCAGCTCCTTCTGGTGTTTCTGTTCCTGCTCAGCTAGAACCTGGCGCAGGTCAACCACAGTCTCCTCGTATTCTGAGCATTTAGCTTCCACAGCAGTTACTCTCGTTTTAGTCAAGGCCACAGCCTCAATCAGCTTTCCTACAGAGACATCAACTTTGTGTATCTGGGTCTTGATGGAGGCTTGAATTGTTTCTGGGAACCTCTTCATCTCAGTGGAGAACCACAAGGGTGGTTCAGATGTTTGTAGCATGTCGCTGTCCGCCATTGCTGGCTCTGGTGAAACACTCACGTTATCTTGTCCTGTTTCTTGCGTTGTTTGCTGCGTGTTGACATTCAAGCTTTTTCAGAAAGTTTTTAACTTCGTAGAAAAAAGTCTTTATAGTAGGGAACACTCTTAGTAGAGATCAAAAAAGCTTTATCGGAGGACCAGCAGGCACGTCCGTTCACTCCACCGCCATCTTGGGACTTGCATGTACTGTAGTCCGCCGCTCACAACCGCTCACAACCTGAGTTTAACAGCGGCCAACCATATTTTGGTGTGACCGTGCCCTTATAACTCCACATTGTATGTGTTTACCCTTTTCTAAATACATACTAAATACTCTTGTCTGTGTATTTGGGGAACCCAATTTATCAGAACATTACAAATTAATCTACTTTCCTCAATATAACATCTTCAAGGTGGCGTTGTCGGGCATCATTACTGTAAGAGTAAATTCCTTGTCACGCTCAGGTTACACGCTGATATCATGCTTCATCATGCTTCAAAACAGCAATCATTGTCCCGGGTTCCCAAAAAAAGGAAAGATACCCGGGTTAAATGACTGTTGCACTCACACCCATAGTGAGCAAATGCTTTGAGAAACATGTCAGCATGATGATAAATAACAAGCTGCCACTCACACTCGACCCCCTGCAATTTGCCTACCGTAAGAACAGACACCTTGAGAGCGTCAAGTCATATGTGAGAATGCTGTTCATAGACTACAGCTCATCGTTCAATACCATAATCCCCCTCAAACTAGACACCAAGCTACGGAGACTAGTTCTAAACCCAAGCCTTTGCAGCTGGATTCTTGACTTCCTGACAGAGCGACGTTGGAAACTATGACTTCTGCCCCCCTGACCCTCAGCATAGGAGCCCATCAGGGATGCAGGGAGCCCCCTTTTCTATTCCATGTACACCTACGACTGCGTGGCTTTGTTCAGCTCCAACCAAGTGGTCAAGTTTGCAGATGACACCACAGTGATAGGCTTGATCACGAACGACGATGAAACAGCCTGAAGTGGAGAACCTGGCTCTCAATGTTGCCCAAAAAAAGAGATAATCTTTCGACTACAGAAGACCTCACAGAGATCACTCTCCCATCCAGATTGTGGGCGTTGCAGTGGAGAGGGTCAGAGAGTTCAAATTCCTGGGGGTGCACATCACTGAAGATCTCACCTGGGCAGTACAGACGGAGCGAGTGGTGAAGAAAGCACAACAACGCCTCTACTTTCTCAGAAAACTGAAGAAAGCTGGCATGGGTCAAAAAGTCCTAAGAGCTTTCTACAGAGGCACCACAGAGGACATCCTGACTAGCTGCTTCACTGCCTGGTATGGCAGCTGCACCGAGCTCAACCGCAAGGCAATGCAGAGGGTTGTGCGGACAGCCAACGCATCAGCGAATGCGATCTCCCCCCATCCAAGGCCTCTACGACGAACACTGTGTCAGCAAAGCACGAGGAATCATCAAAGATCGAAACCATCCCAACCACAGACTGTTTGAGACATTGCCGCATGGAAAACGGCTACGCAGTCTCAAAACTACCAGTAATAGACTGCAAAAAAGCTTCTTTCCACGTACAAATAGGTACATGAACGATATGTCAAGGGCCAAATCAAACCAGGGAAAAGAGAAATGCTAAGCTCTTTCCTCTCCCTACCCCCCACCCCCCAACCGTCCGTCCTTTACTTGCATTATTGCCTGAACGGCAGTACGGAACCTACTGTACCTAATCTGCTGTATTGTGAAGTTGTTTACACAAAGTTAGGTGGCAGCTACGGAAGGAAAAATGCTGTTGGTGTATACAACCAAGTTTTTTCTTTTTATGCACATGCACATTTGATTTGATGATGCTCTTTTCATTCTCTTTTTGCTCTTTTTGCACTCTCTTTTCTTTCAATCTTTTTGTTTCTTCATTATTCTATTGTTCCTATGCTGCTGCATTGTCTGAAGGAAGCCAAACCAAAATAAGTTTTACTCTTATGTACCTGTACACTAGCCTGGTAAACCCTCCCTCCGGAAATCTCATTTCCATTTGATTTCAGAAGTGAAATGGAAATGAGATTTCCGGAGGGAGGGTTTACCAGGCTACCTGTACACAAGATGTAACAATAAAGTACAACCTTCTCCTTAAAGTCGTGGCTATCCCTGAAGGAGACAAACATGTTGAAGTTTGAGCAGCGCTTCTAAATTGTGTGTTGGAGCTGGAGCCTGCCAAATGTTGAGGAGAATAAATTAATTAATGAACAAATAAATAAACTATATGGGTACCGATCCTGAAGAAACAATGAGTGTGGGCTCGATCTCTTGACCTGACACAGAATGTGCCATATAAAAACGGATAATGTCATCCATTCCCAAACTCTCCCAAGTTCGTGTGATGATGCGGTGGACGAGATTGCATCAAACATGAACTATATACACTAAAATGTAGACTAGACCCAATAAAAAAATCTAAATACAAAAAAATCTAAATACAAATTGTTAATAGCAAAATATTCCAAAAAGAAAGAATAGTGACAATAACATGATTGGACTCTCAGATATCAAGCCCAGTAATTACATGTATTTGTGTAAACAGAAAAGCGTAAATGTGCCGAAGAAAAAGTTCAGAAACTCACCTACCACACCATTATAGGCTGCTCAGTAGTCCATATTTGGGCAACAGTTTGCGCTACACCTGTTATGTCATACATACATATAGCATATATGCATAAAGCTTGGCAGAGTTATCTGTAAATGATGACCCCAACAATATATTCTGTTTGAAGATTTCACCCTGTAGTGTAGACAATAAGAGAGTGTCAAGATGAAAGAGACAGAAGATGATGGGCTAGGGAACAGCCACTTGGACCTTGAAAGGACGTCGAAATCAAATTGCTTCTTGATGAAACAGGAATTAGACCGCCTCAGGAAAAAGATATTTCGACAGCAGCAGAACTGGCATAAGGAGAAAAATAAACTGGTTGAAGAGATGCTGGCATTGAACAATGTATTCACTGCAGCTGTGAATAAAATTGAAAACATAGCGGAAGAGAGCACAATGAAAGAGATTAATGAAAAAACAGTACCCGTCCAAAAGCTGTTGGACGAGTTGGCAAAAGAGATCACCACACTTAAAGAGGGTCTCTGCATTCAAATAGAGGACTGCAAAAGGAGCCTCTCTGAGAAAGACAAAGCCTGGAAAGAAGAACGGACAAAGTTGGAAATATTGTGGAAAAGTATGGAAGATGTGTATCCAGTGAAACACATGAGGATGATAGATGAGAAATTGGGGAAGAAGAGAAAGGAACAATTAGCTGAACAAAGGGAGGCTTTGGATAAGAAGATCAAAGCGATGACAGAGATAAATGACAAAAGGCAAAGCAAAAAGAGCCAGATACAAATTTCAGGCAATATGAGAGGCATACCTTTACCAGAACTTGTAAAGAAGTCTATGTCAAATTGCAGACAAATAGATTATGAATTAAAGAATTTAAGGATTAAGATGGATGCCTGCAAGAAGGACCTGTTTGAGAAAGACATGGCCTGGAAGGAGAAATGTGAGCAGTTGGAAGACCAGGGGAGAATTAGGGAACAAATGTATCAGGAGTTACAAGTGGAGATGATCAGTGACAAATCGCAGAAAGACACACTCATCAGAGAGAACGGGCTGCTCCAGTACCAGCTGGGCCATATCCAAGACGAAATGACAACCAAAGAGAGTTTTTGGTGCTCAGAGAAGGACAAATGGGAGCAGCAGAGAGAAGGACTAGTTGGAGAAAAGGAGGCATTGGTTAAGAAGAATAATCAATTCCAGACCCAACTGGGCCTCGTCCAGGAAGAACTGAAAAGCAAAGATGCTCTTTGGTGCACAGAGGAGGAGAAATGGAGGAAGGAGAGACAAGAACTAGATAGAGAAAAGGAGGCTTTGGTTGAGAAGAATGATAAACTCCAGGAAGAACTTAGAACCAAAGATAGTCTTTGGTTAATGGAAGAGGAGAAATTGGGAAAGGCACTACAGCGAATATCTGGAGAAGGGGAGGCTTTGGCTGAGAAGAATAGGCAACTCCAGAACCAACTCGACCTTATCCAAGAAGAACTGAGAACCAAAGAAACGCTAAGGTACAGAGAGCAGGAGAAATGGGGCAACGAGAGACAGAAACTAGCTGGAGAAAAGGAGACTTTGGCTAAAAAGAATGTTAAACTCCAGAACCAACTGGACCTCCTCCAGAAAGAAATAAGTGACAACGTTACTTTTTGGTCCATGGAGCAGGAGAAATGGGGCAACGAGAGACAGAAACTAGCTGGAGAAAAGGAGACTTTGGCTAAGAAGAATGTTAAACTCCAGAACCAACTGGACCTCACCCAGGAAAACGTAAGAAAAAAAGATACTCTTAGGTTAATGGAAGAGGAGAAATGGGAGAGGGAGCTACAGCAACTAGCTGGAG
Source organism: Gymnoscopelus braueri (assembly GCF_963280865.1). NCBI lineage: Eukaryota > Metazoa > Chordata > Actinopteri > Myctophiformes > Myctophidae > Gymnoscopelus > Gymnoscopelus braueri. Next base: position 55,829,879 of record NC_137604.1, on the reverse strand, counting down.
AAATGGAGGCTTTGGTTGAGAAGAAAGGACAACTCCAGAACCAACTGGACCGTATCCAGGAAGAACTGAGAGCCAAAGATACTCTTTGGTCTTTAGAAGAGGAGAGATTGGGAAAGGAGCTACGGAAACTAGCTAGAGAAATGCAGGCTTTGGCTGAGAAGAATGGGCAACTCCAGAACCAACTGGATCTTATCCGGGAAGAACTGAGAACCAAAGAAACTCATTGGTTCAAAGAGCAGGAGATATGGGGGAAGGAGAGAAAGGAACTATCTAGAGGAAATGAAGCGTTGACCAAGAACAATGGGCATCTCCAGAACAAACTTGTCACAACCCAGGAAGAACTGCGATCCAAACATACGCTTTGGTTAATTGAGGAAGAGAAATGGTTTAAGGAGAGACAAGAACTAAGTGGAGAAAAGGAGGCTATGGTTAAGCAGCTGGACCTGATCCAGGAAACACTGAAAACCAAGGATTCGCTTTGGTCCATGGAGGTAGAGAAATGGGAGAAGGAGAGGCAGGACCTAGCTGGGAAAAATACGTATTTGGCGGAGAAAAATAAGCAACTCCAGAACAAACTGGACCTCATCCAGGAAGAACTGAAAATGGAACAGAAGAAATGGAGGGAAGAGCAAAGGAAACTAGCTGAGAAATTGGATGCTTTGTCTGAGAGGAATGAGCAACTCCAGAACCAACTGAACATCACTGAGGAAGAATTAAGAACCAATGATACCCTTTTGCGCATGGATGATAAATGGCGAAATGAGAGCCAGGATCAAGCTCAACAAAAGGAGGCTTTGGCTAAGAAGAATGAGAAACTCCAGAACCAATTGGACCTCATCCAGGAAAAACTGAGAACCAAACATACTCTTTGGTGCACTGAGAAGGAGAAATTGGAAAGGAAGCTGCAGGGACTAACTACAGAAAATGAGGCTTTGGATAAGAAGAATGGGCAACTCCAGAAGAAACTGACCCTCACCCAGGAAGAACTGAAAGCTAAAGATACTCTTTGGACCACGGAGAAGGATAAATGGCAGAAAGAAAGACAGAAATTATCTGGAGAAGAGGTTTTGACTAAGAAGAATGAGCAACTCCAGAACCAACTGGAAATCATTCAGGAAGAACTGATAATGGAGCAAGAGAAATGGGGGAAAGAGAGATCTGAATTAGCTCGAGAAAAGGAGTCTTTGGCTGTGAAGAATGCAGAATTAAAGAAACAACTTGAGTTCACACAGGAAGAACTAAGATCCAAAGATATTCTTTGGCGTGTTGAGGAGGAAAAATGGGGCAAGGAGAGAAAGGACCTGTATGGAGAAAGGGAGGCTTTGGCAATGACCAATGGGAAACTCCAGAACCAATTGGACCACTTCCACAAAGTACTAGTTACCAAAGATCCTCCTTCGTGCACAGAGCAAGAGAAATGGGCGAAGGAACTACAGAGGCTAGCTGGAGAAAATGTGGCTCTGGCTGAGAAAAAATTGCAACTAAAAAATCAACTACACCTCATCCGGGAAGAACTGAAAAGCAAAGATAGTCTTTGGTCCACGGAGCAGGTTAAATGGGGGAAGGAGAGACAGGAATTTGCTGGAGAAATTGAGGCTTTGACTAAGAAGAATGGGCAATTCCAGAATCAACTCAACCTCAGCCAGGAAGCACTGAGAACCAAAGATACTCTTTGGTCTGAGGAGAAGGAGAAATGGGGTATGGAAATACAGGAACTAGCTGGAGAAAAGGAGGCTTTGACTGAGAAGAATGCACATCTCCAGACCCAACTGGACCTCATCCAGAAAGTACTAAGCACAAAAGATCCTCCTACAAGCACGGTGCAAGAGAAATGGGCAATGGATCTACAGGGACTCGCTGGAGAAAACGTGGCCCTGGCTGAGAAGAATGGGCAACTCCAAAATCAACTAATCCTCATCCAGAAAGAGCTGAGAACAAAAGATACTCTTTTGTGTACGAAGCAGGAGAAATGGGGGAAAGACAGGCAGGAATTCGCTGGAGAAAGGGCGTCGTTGGTTGAAATGAATAGGGAATTAAGGAATCAACTGAACCACACCCAGGACAAAATGAGGACCATACATACACGTTGGTGCATTAAGGAGGAGAAATGGGGCAAGGATAGAAAGGAACTATTGGGAGAAAAGGAGGCTTTGGCTAAGAAGACTGGACAAATCCAGGACCAACTGGACATCATCCAGGACGAACTGAGAACAAAAGATACTCGTTGGCGCACGGAGCAGGAGAAATGGGAGGAAGACAGGCAGGAATTAGCTGGAGAAAGAGAGTCGTTGGTTGAAATGAATAGGGAATTAAGTAATCAACTGGACCACATCCAGGATGAAATGAGAACCATACATACACATTGGTGCATTAAGGAGGAGCAATGGGGCAAGGATAGAAAGGAACTATCGGGAGAAAAGGAGGCTTTGGCTGAGAAGAATGGACAAATCCAGAACCAACTGGACATCATCCAGGACGAACTGAGAACAAAAGATACTCGTTGGCGCACAGAGCAGGAGAAATGGGAGGAAGACAGGCAGGAATTCGCTGGAGAAAGAGAGTCGTTGGTCGAAATGAATAGGGAATTAAGTAATCAACTGGACCACACCCAGGATGAAATGATAACCATACATACACGTTGGTGCATTAAGGAGGAGCAATGGGGCAAGGATAGAAAGGACCTATCGGGAGAAAAGGAGGCTTTGGCTGAGAAGAATGGACAAATCCAGAACCAACTGGACATCATCCAGGACGAACTGAGAACAAAAGATACTCGTTGGCGCACAGAGCAGGAGAAATGGGAGGAAGACAGGCAGGAATTTGCTGGAGAAAGAGAGTCGTTGGTTGAAATGAATAGGGAATTAAGTAATCAACTGGACCACACCCAGGATGAAATGACAACCATACATACACGTTGGTGCATTAAGGAGGAGAAATGGGGCAAGGATAGAAAGGAACTATCGGGAGAAAAGGAGGCTTTGGCTAAGAAGAATGGACAAATCCAGAACCAACTGGACATCATCCAGGAAGAACTGAGAACAAAAGATACTCATTGGCGCACGGAACAGGAGAAATGGGGGAAAGACAGGCAGGAATTAGCTGGAGAAAGAGAGTCGTTGGTTGAAATGAATAGGGAATTAAGTAATCAACTGGACCACATCCAGGATGAAATGAGAACCATACATACACGTTGGTGCATTAAGGAGGAGAATTGGGGCAAGGAGAGAAAGGAACTATCGGGAGAAAAGGAGGCTTTGGCTAAGAAGAATGGGCAAATCCAGAACCATCTGGACATCATTCAGGAAGACCTGAAAAACAAAGACAGTCTTTGGATAATGGAGCAGGAGATATGGGGGAAAGACAGGCAGGAATTAGCTGGACAAAGAGAGTCGTTGGTTGAAATGAATAGGGAATTAAGGAATCAACTGGACCACACCCAGAACGAAATGAGAACCATACATACACGTTGGTGCGTTAATGAGGAGAAATGGGGCAAGGAGAGAAAGGAACTATCGGAAGAAAAGGAGGCGTTGGCAAAGAAGAATGGGCAACTCCAGAACCAACTGGACCTCATCCAGGAAGTAGTTAGCACCAAAGATCCTCTTTCAAGCATGGATCAAAAGAAATGCGCAAAGGATCTACTGGGACTAGGTGAAGAAAAGTTGGATCTGACTAAGAAAACAGGTCAACTCCAAGATCAGCTAGACATCATCCTGAAAGATCTGAAAACCAAAGATACTGAACTGCAGGAACTAACTAGAGAAAAGGCAATTTTCTATAAGCAGAATGGGCAACTCCAGAACCAATTGAACCTAACTCAGGAAGAACTGAGAACTAAAGATACTCTTTGGTTAATGGAGCAGGCAAAATGGGGGAATGAGAGATATGAACTGGCTAGAGAAAAGGGGGCTATGGCTGAGAAGAACGGGCAACTCCAAAATCAACTGGAACTCATCAAGGAAGAATTGAGAACCAAAGATAATGTTTGGCGCATGGAGCATGATAGATTGGGGAAGGAAAGTCAGGGATTAACTAGGGAAAAGGAGGCTTTGATTGAGACAAATTGGCAACTCCAGAACCAGCTGTACCTCAATCAGGAAGACCTGAAAACCAAAGACAGTCTTTGGATAATGGAGCAGGAGAAATGGGGGAAGGAGAGACAGGAATTAGTAAATGAAAAGGAATATTTGGCTGAGACGAATGGGCAACTAAAGAACCAACTTAACCTCATCCAAACAGAGCATAATATGAAATATACTCATTGGAGCATGGAGGGAGAGAAATTGGAGAAGGAGATAAAGGAGTTAGCTGGGGAAAAGGACACTTTGGCTAATAAGAATGGGACACTCCATAAACAAATGGATCTCACCAAGGAAGAGCTGGAAACCAAGAATAATCTTTGGCGCATGGAGGTAGAGAAATGGGAGAAGGAGAGGAAGGAATTAGTTGATGAAAAGGAGTCATTGGCTGAGAAGAGCGGGCTAATCGAGAACCAACTGGACTTCATCCAAAAACAAATGGATCTCACCAAGGAAGAGCTGGTAACTAAAAATACTCATTGGCGCTTGGAGGTAGAGAAATGGGAGAAGGAGAGGAAGGAAGTAGCAGGGGAAAAGGAGACTTTGGCTGAGAAGAGGGGGAACCTCCAGAAACAACTGGACCTAACGAAGGAAGAGCTGATAACCAAGAGTAATCTTTGGTACATGGAGCAGGAGAAATGGGGGAAGGAGAGACACAGACTAGTTGGAGAAAAGGAGGCTTTGACTGAGAAGATTTTTAATCTACAGGAACAAGTGCACCTCATACAGGGTGTACTGGGCAAGAAAGATCCTCCTTCGCGCACAGAGCAAGAGAAATGGGCGAGTGATCTACAGAAACTATTTGGAGAAAAGGAAGATCTGGCTCAGAAATATTGGCAACTCCAAAGAAAACTCGAACGTATCCATGAAGATCTGAGGACCAAAGATTCTCTTTTGAGCACAGAACAGGAAAAATGGGAGAAGGAGAGACAGGGACTAGTAGGAGAAAAAGAGGCTTTGGCAGAGATGAATGGGAAACTCCAGGAACAGCTGGACCTCACCACGAAAGAACTGACAACCAAAAATACTATTTGGCGCATGGAGCAGGAGAAATGGGGGAAGGAGAGACAGGAGCTGGCAGGAGGAAATGAGGCTTTGGCAGAGAAGAATGGGACACTCCAGAAAGAACTGGACCTCACCACGGAAGAACTGACAACCAAAAATACTATTTGGCGCATGGAGCAGGAGAAATGGGGGAAGGAGAGAGAGGAGCTAACTGTAGAAATGGAGGCTTTGACTGAGAAGAATTGGAATGTACAGAATCAAGTGGACCTCATACAGGATGTACTGGACACCAAAGATCCTCCTTCATGCACGGAGCATAAATGGGCAAGCGAGCTACATAAACTATTTGGAGAAAAGAAGGATTTGTTAGAGAAAATTGGGCGATTCCAGAACCATCTTAACTTCATCCAGGATGTACTAGACACCAAAGATCCTTCTTTGTGCACTGAGCAAGAGAAATGGGCAAAGAATCTAAAGAAACTATTTGGAGAAAAGGAGACTCTGTCTCAGAAATATGGGCAACTCCAAAGTGAATTGGAACTCATCCATGAAAAACTGAGAGCCAAAGAGAATAGTTGGTCAACAGAGCAGGGGAATTTGGGGAAGGAGATACAGGGACTAATTGTAGAAAAGGAATCTTTGGCTGAGAAACTGGACTTCACCCAGGAAGAACTGAGGACTAAAGACACTCATTGGACCTTGGAGGTGAAGAAATTGGAAAAGGAGAGACAGGAAATAGCTAGAGAAAAGGAGGCTTCGACTAAGACTAATAGCCAACTCCAGAAACAACTGGACCTCACCAAGGAAGAAATGAGAACCATAGATACCTTTTGGTGCATGGAGCAGGAGAAATGGGAGAAGGAAAAAGATCAACTAGCTGGAGAAAAGGAGATGTTTTCTGACAGAATTGTGAATCTCAAGAATCAGTTGGAACTTATCCAGAAGGTACTAAGCACCAAAGATGCTGCTTTGGACACAGAGCAAGAGAAATGGGCAAAGGATCTACACCGACTAGCTGGAGAAAATGAGGCTTTGGCTGAGAGGAACGGACAAGTCCAGAACAACCTTGAGCTTGCTCAGGGAAAACTGACAACCAAAGAAAGACTTTGGCGCAAGGAGCAGGATAAATGGAGTAATGAGATAGAAGCGCTAGCTGGGGAGAAGGGGGTTTTGAAGCAGCAGTTGGACATTATCCAGGAAGATATGAGAACCAAAGATTCTCTTTGGTGCGAGGAGCAGGAGAAATGGGGGATTGAGAGACAGGGACTAGTTAAAGAAAAGGAGGCTTTGGCTGAGAATAATGGGAAACTCCAGAACCAACTGGACCTCACCAGGGAAGAAATTAGAACCAAACATACTCTTTGGTCCAGAGATGTAGAGAGATGGGGGCATGAGAGACAGAAAGTTGCTGGGGAAAAGGAGGCTTTGGCTGAGAATAACTCAAAACTCCAGAAACAAATGGATTTCACTGAGAAAGAATTGAAAAACAAAGAAGGTCTTTTGTGTATGGAGCAGGAGAAGTGGGGTAAGAAGATACAAGAACTAGCTGAAGACAAGGAGGCTTTGAATGAGATCAATAGGCATCTCCAGAACCAATTAGACTGTATCCAGGAAGTACTAGACACCAAACATCTTTCGGAGGAAGCAAGAGAAATGGAGCAAGAGAAATGGGAGAAGGCTCTACAGGGACTAGCTGGAGAGAAGTTGGTTCTGGCTGAGAAAAATGTCCAACTCCAAAAAGAACTGGATCTAATCCGGGACGATATGAGAATTAAAGATTGTCTTTGGTGCACCGAGCAGGAGAAATGGGGGAAGGAGAGACAGAGACTCATTGAAGAAAAGGAGGTTTTGGCAGAAAAGAATGGGAACCTCCAGAACCAACTAGACTGCACCGTTAAAGAAATGATAACAAAAGAAACTTGTTGGTGCACAGAGCAGGATAAATGGAGGAAGGAGAGACTAGCACTAGTTGGAGGAAAGGAGTCTTTGACTGAGAAGATTAGGCATCTGCAGAATGAACTGGACCTCACCCAGGAAGAACTGACAACCAAATGTACTCTTTGGTGGACAGATCAGGAGAAATTGTTGAAGGATCTTCAGGGACTAGCTGCAGAAAGGGAGGTTTTGGCAAATAATAATGGACAACTTCAAAATCAACTAGACCTCTTCCAGTCAGAACTGATATCCAAAGATACTCTTTTGTGTATGGAGCAGGAGAAGTGGAGGAAGGAGAGACAGGTACTAGCTAGAGAAAATGAGGCATTGACTCAGACGAAAGAGTATCTTCAAAATGAACTAAACGTCACCCAGGAAGTACTAAGCATCAATGACACTCCTTCCAGCACGGAGCGAGAGAAATGGGCAAAGGATCTACACAAACTAGCTGGAGAACGGGTGGTTCTGGTTGAGATAAATGGGAAACTCCAAAATCAACTGGACCTCATCCAGGAAGAACTGAAAACGGAGAAGGAGAAATGGGGCAGAAAGACACAGGCACTAGCAATAGAAAGTGAGGCTTTGAATAAAAAGAACAGGAAAATTGAAAACCAACTGGACCTCACAAAGGAAGACATCGGGCAACTCCAGAACCAACTGGACCTCACAAAGGAAGACATGAGAACCAAAAATTCTCTTTGGTGCAGTGAGCAAGAGAAATGGAGGAAAGAGAATCAGGAACTAGCTTTAGAAAAGGAGACCTTGACTCAGAAATATGGGCAACTCCAATGTCACCTGGAACTCGTCCAGGAAGAACTGAAGACCAAAGATACTGTTTTGTGGACAGAGCAGGAGAAATGGTGGAAGGAGAGACAGGGACTAGTCGGAGAAAAGGAGGCTTTGACAAAGAAGAATGGGCAACTCCAGAACCAATTGGACCTCACCCAGGAAGACATGAGAACAAAAGAATCTATTTGGCACACAGAGAAGGAGAAATGGTGGAAGGAGAGACAAGAAGTAATTGGAGAAAAAGAGTCTTTGGCTGAGAACAATCTGCAACTCCAGAAGCAACTGGAACTCACTCAGGAAGAACTGAAGACCAAATATGCTAATTTCTGCAGGGATGTTGAGAAATTGGAAAAGGAGAGACAGGAAATAGCAAGAGAAAAGAAGGCTTTGTCTAAGAATAATAGCCAACTCCTGAAACAGCTGGATCTCCTCAAGGAAGAACTCGGAACTAGGGGGAAGCAGAAACATGAACTAGCTGTAGAAAATGAGGCTTTAGCTGAGAAGAATGTGGATCTCAAAGATCAATTGGGCCTAATTCAGGAAATGTTAGAGACTAAGGATACTGCTTTGGGCACGGCACAAAAGAAATGGGCAAAGAATCTACAGCAACTAGCTAGAGAAAAGGAGACTCTGGCTGAGAAGAATGGGAAACTCCAAAATCAACTGTACCTCATCCAAGAGGACCTGAAAACCAAAGAAACCAATTGGTGCACAGAACGGGAAAAATGGGGGGAGGAGAGACAGGGACTAGCTGGAGAAAAAGAGGCCTTGGCTGAGAAAACCAGGCAACTCCAGAACCAACTGGATGTCACCCAGGACAACTTGAGAGCCAAAGAATTTCTTTGGAGCACAGAACAGGACAAATGGGAGAATGAGACACAGGAACTTGTTGGAGAAAATGAGGCTTTAACTGAGATGAATGAGAAACTCCAGAACCATCTGGACCTCACCAAGGAAGAACTGAGAACCAACGACACTCTTTGGAGCACGAAACAGGAAAAATGGGGAACGGAGAGACAGGGACTTCTTCGAGAAAAGGAGTCTGTAGGAAAGGCTTTGGCTGAGAAGAATGATAAACTGAAGAAACAACTGGCCCACACCCAGGAAGAAATGAGAACCAAAGATACTCTTTGGTGCACAGAAGTAGCAAAATGGGGGGAAGAGAAACAGGGACTTGTTTTAAAAGGGGAGTGTTTGGCTGACAAGAATGGGAAACTCCAGACCCAATTGGACCTCACTCAGAAAGAGCTGAGAAACAAAGAAAGTGCTTGGCGTATGGAGCAGGAGCAATTGGGTAAGGAGAGACAGGAATTAGCTGAAAACAATGAGGCATTGCATGAGAAGAATAGACATATCCAGAGCCAATTGGACCTCATCCAGGAAGAACTAGGCACTGAAAATCCTCCTTCAGAAGATGCAGGAGAAATGGAGCAAGAGAAGTGGAAGAAGTATCTGCAGGGACTAGCTGGAGAGAAGTTGGGTCTGGCTGAGAAGAATGTGCAACTCCAAAAAGAATTGGACCTAATCCAGGAAGATATTAGAACCAAAGATTGTCTTTGGTGTATGAAACAGGAGAAATGGGGGAAGGAAAGACAGGGACTCGTTGAAGAAAATGAGGCTTTGGCTGAGAAGAATGGGAAACTAGAGCTAATCGCAGAAGAATTGAGAACAAAATACTCTATTTGGTTAATAGACCAGGAGAAATGGGGGACAGAGAGACAGGGTCTAATTGGAGAAAATGAGGCTTTAGCTGAGAAGAATGAGAAACTTCAGTACCAACTAGAAATCACAGAAGAAGAACTGAAAACAAAATACAGTCTTTTAGTCTTGGAGCAGGAGATATGGGGAAGGGAGAGACAGGGACTAGTTGGAGAGAAGGAGGCTTTATCTGATAACTATGGGAAACTTCAGAACCAACTAGTCATCACAGAAGAAGAACTGAAAAACAAAGATACTCTTTGGCGTATAGAGCAGGATAAATGGGGGAAGGAGAGACTGAAACTATTCGGAGAAAAGGAGGCTTTGACTGAGAAGAAGGGGCATCTGCAGAGCCAACTTGACCTCACCCAAGAAGAACTGAAAAACAAAGATACTCTTTGGTGTCTGGAGCAGGAGAAATGGGAGAAGGAAAAACATCAACTAGCTGGAGAAAAGGAGGCTTTTGCTGAGAAGAATGTGAATCTTAAGTATCAATTGGAACATATCCAGAAAGCACTAGGCACCAACAATGCTGCTTTGGGCGTGGAGCAAGAGAAATTGGAAAAGGATCTACAGCGACTAGCTGGAGATAATGAGGATTTGGCAGAGAAGAATGGGAAACTCCAGAACCAACTAGACATCACAGAGGAAGAACTGAAAAACAAAGATTCTCTTTGGAGCTTGGAGCAGGAGAAATGGGGGAAGGATAGACAGGGACTAGTTGGACAAAACAAGGCTTTGACAGAGAAGATTGGGCATCTGCAGATCCAACTGGACCACACCCAAAAAGAAGTGAAAAACAAAGATGCTCTTTTGTGGATGGAGCAGGAGAAATGGGAGAAGGAAATACATCAACTAGCTGGAGAAAATGAGGCTTTTGCTGAGATGAATCTGAATCTCAAGAATGAATTGGAACTTATCCAGAAAGTATTAGACACCAACGATGCTGCTTTGGGCACAGAGCAAGAGAAATGGGCAAAAGATCTACAACGACTAGCTAGAGAAAAGGTGCAGTTGGCTGAGAAGAATAGACATCTCCAGAACAAACTGGAGCTCACTCAGGGAGAACTGAGAACCCAAGATACTCTTTGGTGCATGGAGCGGGAAAAATTGAGTAATGAGATACAGGAGCTAGCTGGAGAAAAGCAGGCTTTGGCTCAGCAGCTGGACCTCATCCAGGAAGATATGAGAACCAAATGTTCTCTTTGGTGCACGGAGCAGGAGAAATGGGGGGAGGAGAGACAGGTACTAGTTGGAGAAAAGGAGGCTTTGGCTAAGAAGATTTTGGCTCTCCAAAACCAACTAGATCTCATCCAAAAAGAACTGAAAACCAAAACTGATCTTTGGTGCACAGAGGTAGAGAAATGGGGGAATGAGAAACTTGAATTAGCTCGAGCAAATCAGTCTATGGGTGAGAAAAACGAGCAACTTCAAAATCAAGTGGACCTCATCCAGGAAGAACTGACAACCAAAGATACTCTTTGGTGTATAGAACGGGAGAAATATGGGAAGGAGGTAAATGGACTAAGTAGAGAAAATGAGGCTTTGACTGAGAAGAATGGGAATCTTCAGAACCAACTAAACCTCGTTCAGGAGGATCTGATATCCAAAGATACTCTTTGGTATACAGAGCTGGAGAAATGGGGGAAGGAGAGACAAGCACTAGCTAGAGAAAATGAGTCATTGACTCGGAAGAATAACTATCTCCAAAATGAACTAAACCTCACACAGGAGGCACTAGGCACCACAGACACTCCTTCCAGCACAGAGCGAGAGAAATTGGAGAAGGATCTACACAAACTAGCTGGAGAACGGGTGGTTCTGGCTGAGATGAATGGGAAACTCCAAAATCAACTGGACCTCATCCAGGAAGAACTGAAAACCAAAGATACTCTTTGGTCGACGGACAAGTTGAAATTGGGGATGGAGAGACAGGGACTAGAAAAAGAAAACAGGGAACTCCAGAAACAGCAGGACCTCACCCAGGAAGACATGAGATCCAAAGAGTCTTTTTGGTGCAAGGAACAGGAGAAATGGGGGAAGGAACGACAGGAACTAGCTGGAGTAACAGATGTTCTGGCTAAGAAGAAGGAGGCTTTGGCTAACAAGAATATTAAACTCCAAAATCAACTGGACCTTATCCAGGAAGAAATGAAAACCAAGGCTACTCTTTTGTGCAAAGAGCAGGAGGAAAGGGGGATCGAGAGACAGGCACTAGCTGGAGAAAATGAGGTTCTGGCTAAGAAGAATGGGCAACTACAGAAACAACTAGATCTCATCCAGGAAAAACTAGAACTAACTGGGAAAAGGGAGGCTTTTACCGAAGCAAATGGGGGAAAGACAAACCAAGTGGATCTTATCGAGGAAGAACTGAGACAGATAGTAGCTAGAGAAAAGGAGGAATTGATTGAGAAGAATGCAAAACTCCAAATTCAACTGGACCTCGTCCAGGAAAAACTGAATCTGACTCAGGAAGAATTGAAAACCAAAGATGCTCTTTGGCGCACAGAGCAGGAGAAATGGCAGAAGGAGAGACAGGGGCTAGCTAGAGAAAAGCAGGCTTTGACAGAAGAGAATGGGCATCTACAGACCCAATTAGACCTTATTGAGGAAGTACTATATCCCAAAGATCCTCCGTCGTTCGCGCAGCAAGAGACATGGTTGAAGGATCTACAAGCACTAGCTGGAGAAAAGGTGTCTCTAGCTGAAAAGAATGAGGAACTCCAAATTCAACTGGACCTCATCCAGAAAAAAATTAATCTGACACAGGAAGAATTGAAAACCAAAGATTCTCTTTGGCGCACAGAGCAGGGGAAATGGCAGAAGGAGAGACAGGAACTAGCTAGAGAAAAGGAAGCTTTGACAGAGAAAAATCGGAATCTACAGAATCAACTAGACGTTATTGAGGAAGTACTAAGCCCCAAAGATCCTCCGTCGTGCACACAGCAAGGGAAATGGGCGAAGGATCTACATGCACTAGCTGGAGAAAAGGTGGCTAAAGATACTCTCTGCATGGAGCTGGAGAAATTGGGCAAGGAGAAACAGGGACTTGCTGGGGAAAAGGAGGCTTTGACTGAGAAGAATGGGCAACTCCAGAACCAACTGGATGAACTGAAAACCAAAGATACTCTTCAGTGCATCAAGCTGGAGAAATGGTTGAATGAGAGACAGAGACTAGTTGGAGAAAAGGAGCAACTCCAGAAGGAGGTTGATCTCATCCAGGAAGAACATTCACTTTGGTCCATGGAGGTCGAGAAATGGAGGAAGGAGAGACAAGAACTAGCTGGAGAAAAGAAGTCTTTGGCTGAGAAAAATGAGCAACTACAGAACCTATTGGACATCGTCCAGGAAGAACTGAGAACCAAAGATTCTCTGTGGCACGCGCAGCAGGAGAAATGGGGGAAGGAGATAAATCAACAAGCCAGAGAAAAGGAGGCTTTGTCTATGGAGAACGAGCATCTCCAGAACCAGCTGGACCTCATCCAGGATGTAGTAGACACCAAAGATCCTCCTTTATCCATGGAGCAAGATAAATTGGCAAAGGCTGTACAGCAACTATCTGGAGAAAAAATGGCTCTGGCTGAGAAAAATGGGCAACTCCAAAAGCAACTGGACCTCATCTGTGAGGAACTTAGAACCAAAGACTCTCTTAGCCGCACAGAGCAGGCGAAATGGGAGAAGGATAGCCAGGGACTAGTTGGAGAAAAGGAGGCTTTGACTGAAAAGAATGGGCAACTCCAGAAGGAACTGGATTCCTCTGAGGAAGAACTGAAAACCAAAAATACTTTTTGGTGCATGGAGCAGGAGAAATGGTTGAATGAGAGACAGGAACTAGTCAGAGAAAAGGAGACTTTGACTAAGACGAACCGGCAACTCCAGAACCAAGTCGACCTCTTCCAGGGAGAACTACAGACCAAATATTCACGTTGGACCACGGAGGTAGAGAAATGGGGGAAGGAGAGACAGGAACTAACTGGAGAAAATAAGTCTTTGGCTGAGAAAAATGACCAACTCCAGAACCTACTGCACCTTGTCCAGGAAGAACTGAGAACCAAAGATGATCTTTGCATGGAGCAGGAGAAATGGAGGAAGGAGATAAATCAACTAGCTGGAGAAAAGGAGGCTTTAACTATGAAGAACAAGCATCTCCAGAACCAGCTGGACCTCCTCCAGGAAGTAGTAGACAACAAAGATCGTCCTTTGTCCACGGAGCAAGGTAAATGGGCAAAGGTTCTACAACAACTATCTGAAGAAAAGTTGGCTCTGGCTGAGAAAGATTGTCAGCTCCAAAATCAACTCAACCTCAGCCAAGAGGAACTTAGAGAAAAAGACTCTCTAAGGGACATGGAGCAGGAGAAATGGGGGAAGGAGAGACAGAGACTAGTTGGAGAACAGGAGGCTTTGACAGAAAAGAATAGGCAACTCCAGAACCAACTGGATTTCACTCAGGAAGAACATAGAGCCAAATATACTATTTGGTGCATGGAGCAGGAGAAATTGGTGAAGGAGAGAAAGGAACTAGCAGGAGAAAAGGAGGAGATGACTGAGAAGAATATCCATCTCCAGATTCAACTGGACCACATCAATACCAAATTTGCTCTTTCATGCATAGAGCAAGAGACATGTGTAAAGGATCTACAGAGATTAACTCGGAAAATAGAGACTCTGGCTGAGAAGAACGGGAAACTCCAAAATCAATTGGATCTCATCCAGCAAAGATTAAAAACCAAAGATACCTTATGGTCTACAGAGCAGGAGACAGCTTTGGCAGAGACAAATGGGCAACTCCAGAAGCAACTATACCTCATTCAGGAAGAATTTAGAAATGAGCAGGAGAAATGGGGTAAGGATCAACAGGGACTAGCTGAAGAAAATGAGGATTTGGCTAAGAAGAATGTGCAGCTCCAGTATCAACTGAAATTCATCCAGGACGAACTGACAAAAAAAGAGCTTCTGTTCATTGACTTTAGCAAAGTGATGAGCAGCCATGCAGAGGACCTGCGTATTGCAGTATTACAGATTGAGAAATGGGGGGAGGAGAGACAGGGACTACCTGGTGAAAAGGAGACTCTGGCTGGCAAGAATGGGCAACTCAAGAACCAAGTGGACCTCTTCCAGGAGGAACTAGGCACCAAAGATCCAATTTCATGCACAGAGCAAGAGAAATATGTGAAGCATCTGCAAGGTCTAGCTGGAGAAATGGCAGCTCTTTCTGAGAAGAATGGGCTACTGCTAAATCAACTGGACCTTATCCAGCAAGAACTCAGAACCAAAGATAGTTTTTGGTCTACAGAGCAGGAGAAATGGGCAAAGGAGAGACAGGGGCTAGTTGGAGAAAAGGAGGCTTTTGGCAAGGAAAATGGGAAACTCCAGAATCAACTATACCTCATCCAAGAAGAACAGGAGAAATTGGGGAAAGAGAGACAGGGAATATCTGGAGAAATGGATACTTTAGCTAAGAAAAACGAGCAACTTCATAACCAGCTTGATCTCATCCAGGAAGAACTGAGAAACGAACAGGAGAAATGGGGGAAGGAGCGGCAGGGACTAGCTGGAGAAAATGAGGTTTTGGCTGAGAGGAATGGACAAGTCCAGAACAAACTTGAGCTCGCTCAGGGAGAACTGACAACCAAAGATAGACTTTGGTGCAAGGAGCAGGATAAATGGAGTAATGAGATAGAAGAGCTAGCTGGAGAGAAGGAGGTTTTGAAGCTCCAGTTCGACCTTATCCAGGAAGATATGAGAATCAAAGATTCTATTTGGCGCAAGGAGCAGGAGAAATGGGGGATGGAAAGACAGGGACTAGTTGGAGAAAATGAGGATTTGGCGGAAAAGAAAGGGAAACTCCAAAATCAACTGGACCTCATCCAGCACAAATTGATAACCAAAGATACCTTTTGGTATACAGAGCAGGAGACATGGAGGAAGGAGAGACTGGAACTAGTTGGAGAAAAGGAGGCTTTGGCCATGAAAAACGGGCAACTCCAGTATCAACTGAAATTTATCCAGGAAGAATTGACTAAAAAAGAGCTTCTATTCGTTGACTTTAGCAAAGTGATGAGCAGCCATGCGGAGGACCTGCGTATTGCAGTATCGCAGATTGAGAAATGGGGGGAGGAGAGACCGGGACTAGCTGGTGAAAAGGAGACTCTGACTGACAAGAATGGGAAACTCGACAAGAACCAACTGGACCTCTTCCAGGAAGAACTAGGCACCAAAGGTCCTCTTTCATGCACAGAGCAAGAGAAATGTGTGAAGCATCTTCAGGGACTAGCTGGAGAAATGGCAGCTCTGTCTGAGAGGAATGGGCTACTCCTAAATCAACTGGACCTCATCCAGCAAGAACTCAGAAACAAAGATAGTTTTTGGTCAATAGAGCAGGAGAAATGGAGGAAGGAGAGACAGGGACTAGTTGCAGAAAAAGAGGCTTTGGCTAAGAAGAACGGGCAACTCCAGAACCAATCAGACCTCATCCAGGAAGAACTGAGAAACAACCATGTGCTTTGGTGCATGGAGCAGGAGAAATGGGGGAAGGAGAGACAGGGACTAGTTGGAGAAAAGCAGGGTCTGGCTGATAAAAATGGGAAACTCCTGAATCAACTTGACCTCACCAACGAAGAGCTGGGTAACAAAGATTCTATTTTGTGCATGGAACAAAAGAGATGGGGGAAAGAGCGACAGGAACTAGCTGGAGAAAAGGAGGTTCTGTCTGAGAAAAATTGGCTACTCCAGAATCAACTGAATGTGATCCAGGAAGAACTGACAAAAAAAGAGCTTCTGTTCATTGACTTTAGCAGAATTATGAGCAATCATGCTGAGGACCTTCGTATTGCAGTATTGCAGGTCGAGGACCTGACCCAACTACTGTGAAGAAACTGGATTGTGAAATGTGTCTGGTTATGTGAGACATGAGAATTATATTTTATTTTGGCAATTTTTTTCCTCATTTGACAGAAGAGTATATAGGGACAGGAAACTGGCATTAGAGAGAAGCAAATACACCAAGACATGACAGGAGGGTTCTCAACCATTGTCGATGTGCCCACAGCGGTCCACCTTGAATCAATAGCCCCCAAATTGTTTTTTGTAAGTCGTTGATGAAGTAGGGTTTGTCCTCCTTGTAAGTCATGAGGATTCAGGTCAGAATCTGACTCCATTAAGATCTGCATGTCTCCCTTCTTCGACCTCGGTTTCCTGTCTCTACAATGTACTATATAATAAGATAGTTAATAGCGTGTAGCTCTCTCTTTGCTAGAGCTCTATGTTAGAAACTGCAAGTTTCCCCTCATCTCAACAAGGGGACACAAAGTGGTGTTTCAGTGTACCTGTGGTAGTACCTCCCACCTTATAAACAGACCGGATAAGGACTTTCTCCTTTTTGTCTCCAAACAAATTCACCTGGGTTGAGTGTTTGTAAATCTTTGCTATGTGTCTTTTGAATAACCTTAAATGTAAGTCACAGTTTTCTTTCTATTGATATGGATAGTGTGGTGCTTAAAGGTTCTACATGAAATGTAACCTTTTCTTATTTTTTGGGGTTCTGTGATGTCCCCTATATACCATCTTTTTCTCGCACTGCATTAAAACCAGGAAATACCCCAACATGAATTTTCTTTTTAGTTTTTAATCTGTCTCTAGATTTCTAGTGACCAGATTTCTAGTGACCAGATTTCTAGTGACCAGATTACTAGCGGTAATTTACAATTAGGTGGTAATTAGGCTATATCAAGCCATACAGGACAGGAGTTCCCTTTCGACTGAAATCCATACTGAAGTCCATATAAGATCCCCAGAATCTCTCATCCGTCTCTGCTCAAGGTTGTGTTTTTTGTTAACCTGACATTAACGTAGACCAACCCGACCAACCCGCCCAACCCATAACCACTTAAACCCCAGCATCAGTATTCTGGGGAAACCTTCGCAGAAGTTGGCAGATCGACAGGCTCACTTGTGAGCTTGTCGATCGGCTATTTTCTGCAAAGATATTTAATGTACAGCGAAAACTGAAAAGTCACTAGTATAGAGCCCTGAGGGACTCCGCTCACCCTAGTAAACCGTAGCCTACCTGAGTTGGCTCTCTACTTAGACTTCTTTTTGCCAGACCCAGGGGGTCGGGCCTACATTAAGATCTGCATGTCCAAACGTTTTCGTCCATACATGGGCATAAAAGAGGGGGGCCTACATGAGGCTTTGTCGGTCCCCCTCTCCAAACGTTTTCGTCCATACATGGGCATAAAAGAGGTCTGTCTTCTGTCCTCTTTTTCATTGGCCAAGCTTAGCGTGACGTAGTGCTCTGATCTTTCAACCACTAGGGGTCTGGCAGTACCAGGTCTCCTGGTTCCCTTGTTTTCTTTCTACACCAAATCTCTTCCCCAGAAATAGCCGACATTGTGAGCTTGTAGATATGCTATTTTTGGCAAATGTTCCCCCCAGAATATGGATGCCCGGGGTCAAGTGGTTAACCGGACATCCAAATGATTGATCTAACCAGTGAGTATGGAGT
The DNA here is from genome assembly GCF_963280865.1 of Gymnoscopelus braueri. Classification (NCBI taxonomy): domain Eukaryota; kingdom Metazoa; phylum Chordata; class Actinopteri; order Myctophiformes; family Myctophidae; genus Gymnoscopelus; species Gymnoscopelus braueri. Next base: position 55,811,870 of record NC_137604.1, on the reverse strand, counting down.
GTTTGCCACCATCCATATTACTCTGTCTTAATTGCTTTCTCCCCTTCACTAATATCCATAGGTTATCTCCTTCATGAAAGGCTTAGTGACTGGTGAACTAATTGTGGGATCGCTTTAGCGATCACACTAATGTTATCTTCACTATTTTTGTGGGATCGCTTTAGTGATCACATGTTATCTTCACTATTTATTATTATAATTATTATTATTCCCCCCGTTTTTTGGGTCATTTCAATGGAGAAATGCCATTTAGTGACGTCATAATGCATAATGCCATTCTGGTGAATGCTAATGCCATTCTAGTTGTAATTATTCCCCCCGTTTTTGGGGTCATTTCAATGGAGAAATGCCATTTAGTGACGTCATAATGCATAATGCCATTCTAGTGAATGGTAATGCCATTCTAGTGACGTCATAATACTGATGTCATTGTATTATGACCCTACTATAACACTACTAACACTATCAATACTCAATACCAGCAACATTCTTAGCGATCCCACACTGTTTCTTCAGGAACATTACTTTCTAGTTTAGATATAATATCCTGCCAGATTTCATTAAATATTATGTACTAATGCTAACGAATAGCTTGCTCTGAACATCGTTAGTTCAGATCACAGCTTTGAGGAAGAGAATAAAAAAAAGTGGTGCAACTTCAAGTAGCATCTACCTTCATGTAGACAACGATGTATTTACAAAAGAGTAAATAGGTTATTGGACTCAGAGAACACACAATTACAGTGAGTGTAATAATAGCCAAATATATCACATTTATAATTGTTCCTTTATGATCTCTCCTTGGGAATAGCTCAATCAGAATTAAAAAAAACATGGAGCAAGCGTCAGAAGAGAGAGCAGAGCCACTGTCCGATTAGAATGGTGACAAAAATAATCAATAGATGTCCTACCAGAATAATTTCAACTACACAGCATTCAAAATACTAATTAGCTTCACATGGTTAATTAATACTTTAAGTGTGTATTTTAAGATTTTGCCAGGTAACAGGATGAAATAATGTCCCATGGGGTTTATTGACCCTTTCATACTCCCAAACTGAGACAAATGAGCACATTTTACATACAACTTTGGCCCAAGGAATTCGTTAAAGTGGTCATTATTATGATTCAAGCAAATCTTGAGTCTATTCCAGGATGACAACTGCAAAACCCTAGCAGAAAATGTTCAGATCTCATCTAGGCTATATTTCTCTTTTTAAATAGTGGATAAAGAGTGGATCTTCTTGCGGACCGTTTTTTCTTAATCCTTGAAGTGTGTGATTTAAGATCTTGCCAGGTATCAGGCTGAAATCATGTCCCATGAGGTTAATTTTCTACCTTTTTATTGCACATCTTACCCAAGCCTGAACATCTTACCCAACCTGAAAATGGATAACAGAAAAGAGCATAACTTTTGAAGTAAACAACATACAGAGACAAATGAACACATTTTCGCTACAATTGTGACTGAGGAATTCATTAAAATTAGCATAAATAAGGTTCAAGCAGACATCTTGACTATTTCAGGACAGAGAAAGAAATAAAAAAATAAAACAAAATAATGGCCCCTGTTTTTTCTTAATGGAATGTGTATTTTAAGATTCTGCCAGGTATATGCAAACTTATCTTTTATTATATTATGCAATTTCTGAATACTTAAAGTCTCTAAAATCAAGAGACAAAAAGTGAAGTTTTTAATATTTACTATGAATTGTTATTATAACAGTAGGCCTAAGATGCTGTTAGTTAAACTAGTTAACCAAGCAAGTGTCATACCAAAATTTCTTTATTCATGTACTCAGTTATGACTTGCAACAACTGTAAATTATTACTAACAATAACCACATACTAGGGCAAAATTCCCCAATGGCCATATGCACCAATAGAGGTTTTGTTTTTCTTTTGTCTAAACAATTGGATTAAGCCCTTCCTAGTGACATACAAAAATAAGTGAAGTGTAATTTCATTACATTGTATTAAAATCATCAATTCATCTCAGTCTCATTATGTTGGAATAACTAGATTTTGATGAAATGAGATCATAAAATGTTGCATGGAGCAAGAGTAGTGGGAGTCAGGAAATGTGTTTAATAGCAGTGCTTTTTTGGAGAAATACAGCCAATACACCTCAAGGGGGCGTTTTACCCCCACTCTACCCTAAATCGATGTATAATACAACTTTTCAATTTAAGCTAGCATATCATTTTTCTCTGTCACACTTGAACTTGAATTTACCGTGTGGTATTTTCCCACTGACTTTTGCATTGTTATGGCAGTTTATAAGTGGTTGACTAGAACCGCAACCCTGCTGCAAGTTGACTACAACACTGGTTGGTCTACAACACAAAATGGGGTCCGGTCTGGGGACCCCGCAGTGGCCCCTGAGTTGGTCCCTAACAAAATAAGGATGACTTTAAAAATGTAAGCCCTATATTTCTTTATAGCCGATCTACAAGATCACAAGTCATGATGCATCATTGGGATGCATCATTGTGTTGTGAGCTTGTAGATCGTCTATTTTCAAATTGATTAAATTTAAACAGGTGGTAAATGTGGTAAATATATTTTTCTAATAATAATCCAAATCTACAAACTAACTAACTAAAGTTTTCAAACAATTGTAGTGGAGTAAAAAGTAGCCTACAATATATTTATCTCTGAGATGCAGTGGAGTAGAAGTAAATATTGACATTTGGAAATACTCCAGTAAAGTAAAAGTACCTCAGAATTACAGTAGGCTACTGTAAGTACAGTACTTGAATACATTTACTTAGTACTTTACACACCACTGTCCACGGCCAAATATTGATATTATTCTAAAACAGGGGTCTTCAATGTTTTCAGCCCAAGGACCCCCTAGCTGAACGAGAGATGAAGCAGGGACCCCCACTACATAGGCCTACTGTATAAAATTGTATTTTTATAGATTTCATTAGATTAGACCAACACCAAACCTCTTTGCCAAAAATAGCAGCTCACAACGCCTCGCAGCTTGTAGATCTGCAATTTTTGGCTTAAATTCTCTTGAGAATAGGGATAATAGGGTTCAAGTGGTTAATGTAAATAAAATAAAAATCTAATCCCACAAAGATTTGGCGGCCCCCCTGTAGTAACTCTGAGGACCCCCTAGGGGTCCCGGACCATATATATATATCTATGTCCCGGACCCCCTGTTCTAAAACGTTTGAGAACCACTTGGACTACAATACCCATCAGCCACTAGGTCGTTTTAGGTATTTCCTGGTAGGACGGAGCAGCCATATTTGATTCGATTATGCTGTTCTGGCTGCGACAGCTAGTTTAGCTAGTAGTTCCTGACCAACAAAAAAAAAAGAAAAAAAAGAAACGCTAGCTTTTTTCTTGATTACACAGCGAGCTTTAAAGGCTAATCTACGACGAAAAAAATAAATAATAACCGTTTATCGTGTGTAGTCAACGATGAATCCCGAATAGTAAGTAGACACATTGTTGTGTGTATGTGACGATGACACTTTGGCTGAGCTGTCAGCTTACTATAGCGCAGCTAGCCTTTGCTTTAGCTTAGCTTAGCTTAGCTAGCGTCAGTTTACTGTAAAATGAACGTCAGCTGCTTTGTCTGCTGTGCTAGCTATAGGTATTTATTGGGGCTGGGTCATTATAACTCTTATGGCTGGGTATAGCTATAGGTATTGGGGCTGGGTCATTATAACTCTTATGGCTGGGTATAGCTATAGGTATGTATTGGGCTGGGTCATTATACAACACTTATGGCTGGATAGGTATGTATTGGGCTGGGTCATTACAACTCTTATGGCTGGGTAGCTATACTAAAGGTATTGGGGCTGGGTCATTATAACTCTATGGCTGGGTAGGGCGCGTACGCTGTCATTTATGTTATTTGGCCAGCATTGTGTTGTTGTTACAATGTGTTATGTCAAAGTGACACCGAATTACAGTGGTGGAAAAAAAGTACTCAATTTTTTTTTACTTATGTAAAAGTATCAATACTGCAATGCAGAAATAATGCAGAATGTCCCATTTCACAAGTTTTCAAATGTATAAAATGTATACAAAATCTTTAGTAACTAAAGTTGTCCGACAATTGTAGTGTAGTAAAAGTATAATATTTGCCTCTGAGATGTAGTGGAGTACAAGTTAAAGTGCTGAATACTTGAGTAAATGTACTTAAACCACTGTTGGTATCCAACTTTCTGGGACGTGTCAGGGTTTCTTTATTCACCATGTCAACCCACAGAAGAGCTACTCACTGGTACAACTTTTCAACAAACGTCAAAGTTAAAAGTCGTACATAGTGTTTTTATTTTGACATCTGTTTGACAAGTACATAATCACTTATTTGAAGGTAGTTATAGGTAGTTGAGAAGTTAATCTCAAAAGTATTACAGTGTAGGTTGGTTTACACTGAGCACTTAGCATTGTAACTGTCAACTCTCTGTGTGTGTGTGTGTGTGTGTGTGTGTGTGATAGGGCTGTCATGATTACGAATTGATGATTAATTGTCACTCAAATAATTGCAATTAACGATTTAATTGTGTGTTTGGCATTGAACATCGGCACATATGAATACAAAAAAAATATGTTTTCCTTTTCCTTTGACACATTTAATAATGTTATACATGTAAAAAATAGCAGATCTACAAGCTTACAACGCGCGTTGTAAGCTTGTAGATCTGCTATTTCAGCTTTTTTTAATATTTGAAAATGTGTGTACATTTTTCAACATGGAAACGATTATGCAAAAATAATTGCGATTAGACGATTATGTAATAATTGTGACAGGCCTATGTATGTACACATACTGACAGACGTACAGAAAAACGAGTTCTGTGAAACTGCTTGCTGTAATCTCATCAAATCAAATGAGTGACTAGTGCTATGATATCATAGCAGAAGTATTGCAGCATATCTGTGTAACAACAACCCTGAGGTATTTTTACTCCATCTTCACAGTGACTATTTATTCAAACTGCTCCTGATTGGCGATTCTGGTGTTGGAAAGTCTTGTCTCCTTCTCCGGTTTGCAGTAAGTACTAGTTCGTAAGCGTCGTCGTGGTAGAAATGCCACCATTGCATAACGGGCTATAAAGTTTCATCAACAACACAGATAGTTGATAACCCCCGTACATACTGTATCATATCTACCACTTCAGATAAGTACTCAAGATTATTATCTACCACTTCACATAATAAGTACATAACAATTCCAGTAAAACAGGCTTACAGTTTATAGATAAATCAAAGCACCCCAGAATAAAATTAACGCAGCTAAATCCAAAACCATAGCATTTGGTCTCATGTAAGTGTATATCAGTGGTTCTCAAAGTGGGGTCTCTAACGGGTTCCATTTGTACACTCTCAGAGCTAAATTAACATTGATCTTTCAATATAAATTGGGGTCCCAGAGATAGAAATGCCATTAAATGGGTGTCCGTAGCCTCTAATGCATGTCAAGCTGGGGGTCCTTGAAATTAAAATGGTTGAGAATCACTGCTAGAGCCGTAAAAATCTTCTCTTATGGGGGTCCCTGGCATATCTTTTCAAATGGGGGTCCGCAGGCTAATGTCCTGGGGGGGTCCTTGACATGAAAACGTTTGAGAACCATTGCTGTATATGAGATGTAACAAATACAATCTTGAATGTATGGCTTGGGCGGTATCTGTTTTTTCATACCTTTCACATTTTACGGACCTGGTGACAATTGGAGAAACTCAATAACCACTTTAACCCCGGCGTCCCTATTTTGGGTATGTCATTAGGTGAAAATGTTATTATTTATTTGCAAAAAATAGTCATCTACAAGCTCAGCAGCTCACATAGTTGGTCAGCTATATTTTCACGTAGATCGGCTATTTATCGTACAATGAAACGGCAACTATTTAAGGCTTACCGTTCCGTGGTTAAGATCACTATGGTCATAACCAAGAGAAAGTAAAATTCAGAAATTCACTGAGTAATGCAAATCTCACCAATCTAATGCTCATTTCAGACTGTGTATAAATCTCCCCTATGTGAAGTATTTACATGGGGAATTCCTCCCCCATTTTGGAACATGACTTTCAGGCACTGACAGTATATTATAACAGTATTTGCTAATAAAAAAAAAGAATGTGAGAGCTGAGCTAATGGTGGAATCATTAGCTAGCCTACAATGCTGTGTGTCTAATATACAGTTAGCCTACTTAGACAATTCTTCCTGGGTAAATACTTGAATAATGAATAGATGGGAAATAAGCGCCCTTCTTCCATAGATAGAGCATATCTTGACACGTGTTACCACAGCGGATACTGAACAGAAATGATGTTGGCAAACTGGAAGTTGAATACAATCATTTGGCTAATAAACTGTATTTGGAAGAAGTAATCTCAAGATAAAGCTATATGGGGCAATATTTTAGTGATTCCATATCTAGGAGCGTCTGAATTTGTGAAGGTATTAAAAATCCTACCTATTGGATTTCTAAATACTCTGGTATATCGTACTACCTTGATACCGCCCAAGCCTACTACTACTGAGCTGTGTTTCTTCTTCTCTCTTTAGGATGACACTTATACAGAGAGCTATATTAGTACGATTGGTGTGGACTTCAAGATCAGGACCATAGAGTTAGATGGAAAGACCATCAAACTTCAGATAGTAAGTACATTCCAGTGGAAATGGTCCTATAGTTAAAGTAAGGTACGGGATTTTCTTTGGTCAAGATAAGTGTTAAATAGCTCTGTATTGTGATAGTACTCATTTCTATAGAGTGTTTGTTCAGTAACAGGAGAAAATTTATTTTCTGTTCATCAAAGAGCTGGAGAGACAGGGAGACCCTGTGACTGAACAAACACTAGCAATGAATACTATCAGAATATAGTGCTTTAACCTTTTAATGCAAAACTTTCTGTTATAACCAAAAAATATCACTTACCCTACCTTTTAAATCAAAGAACCTCAGCAGTAAATTTACAAAATATGTTAATTCAGGTCTTTTATTTTCTTGTCTTGTTGTAATTGTATTTACAATTTTGCACTTGCATTTTTTTGCATTCAAACTTTTGTTTCACAGTGGGATACGGCCGGTCAAGAACGGTTCAGGACGATCACATCTAGTTACTACCGAGGAGCTCATGGCATTATTGTAGTTTATGATGTCACAGATCAGGTCAGTGCCTCTTTCTCTCTGTCCTTGTTACTCAGGAACAAAAATGTGGATGTAATTTGTCTTACATTATGATCCTGTTTGGCCTACTGAGTGTGTGTACTTAGATTATACATTCATAAAGGGCAAGACCACTTTGGTAGAGGTTTGGGTGATGTAGTCACCTTGCCATGATGTGACTCCAAAGGTGGACAAGAACTCAAAATTAATTGCTCCATCGATTAGAAATTGATCATTCAAAATGTGCTCCTCATTGACTCAAGTCACTCTTTTAGCCCGTAAACGAACACAAACAAAGCTGATTCAGACAATATAGATTAGAACATCTCCAAACTCAGTACTGTTTTTTTTAATATAAAAATGTCAACTTCCTGTTGATTTTACCATTTGAAAATCCGGATTCAGTACGGGGTTTCTTCCTAATAAAAATAGCAAAATCAACAGGAAGCTGACATTTTTATTAAAATAACATTAACAGTACCGGGTTTTGTGATGTTCTATATTGTCTGAATCAACTTTGTTTACGTTCGTTTACGGGCTAAAAGAGTGACTTTGAGAGCTCTTTCCCTGTACAATTAAGTCAACGAGGAGAATATTTTGAATTATCAATGGAGCAATTATTTTAGATTTCTTGTCCACCTTTGGAGTTACATCATGGCAAGGTGACTACACAAACCAAACCTCTACCAAAGTGGTCATGTTGTTTTAAGAAAGCCATTACCCAACTGGCATAATTCATTATATGACTTGAACTAACCTTCAGAGATAATAATCTTTTAAGGTTTTCTTTGTTGTTGAGCACTTCACATTTAATTAATACAAGTATAAAACTGGGTGCTCCAATATATAACTGTAGTTAGTCGTCTATTTTGATGAAGTGCTTAAAGGAAAAACAAACCTATAATTGCTGTCCATGACTTCAAGTGCCTATCCTCTTCTAAAAAAAAGAAGGGGAAAACAAAGTGTGGTTGAAGCACGTTCAATACAAGTTTTTGTTCTTCTTCCTACTTTCTTTTCTCAGGAGTCGTTCAACAATGTGAAACAGTGGCTACAGGAGATCGACCGTTACGCCAGTGAGAATGTCAACAAGCTGTTAGTAGGAAACAAGTGTGACCTTACGACAAAGAAAGTTGTGGATTATACTACAGCTAAGGTAAGTGGACACCACATTAGCAGTGTAGTTAGTTAATATTTCACTACTGTTTCCTGTGCACTTTTCTCTGATTGCATGCCAGTGTTTGAACATCAAAAATAGCAGATCTACAAGCTCACAAATGTGCCAAGCTGCAAGCTTTCCTGGAACAACATATTTTGAGATGGGGGTCCGCGGGCCACGGCCAAATACATATCATTTTGGGTGGTCCTTGACATGAAAAAGTTTGAGAAACACTGATATTATAGCAACATAGATTTTTTTTCCCCCAAAAAAACTGTTAGGACTTTGAAGACATTTGTAGAATCCCCCCAGAAGCAGAGATTTGAGTTACAAATGTTCATATATTCCAAGATTTGCACACATTTTCAAGATTTTTCAAAAAAAATCACACCCAGTGTGAAGTGAGCGGTGTCATCACAGTGATGGAAGCTCACTTAAAAAAAAATGATTTTTTTTGAAGTCTGTGGTACTATTTATAGGTTATTAATTTCATCATGCGTCTCGCTAGCCAATCAAAGCAAAGGGTCTGAATAGAGTCAGCCAATCACGGTACGGCGAAAAGGGTGTGAATAGAGTCAGCCAATCACAGTACAGGGAAGGACGGAAAGGGTGTGAATAGAGTCGGCCAATCACAGTACAGGGAAGGACGAATTCCCAATCCCACTTATACGGCTACACCGCTCAAATATAGCAGATCTACAGGCTCATAGCGCAGCACTCTGTGCTATGCTTGTATATCTGCTATTTTTGAATAGCCAAAGAAATCTAAAAATGACACTGATGCGTTCCCGGTCTTAATGGGTTTTAAAAAAACGTTTGAATCCCCACTCCCCTTCCCCCTTTCTCTTTTAATAAAGGAATTTGCTGACAACTTGGGGATCCCCTTCTTGGAGACCAGCGCCAAAAGCGCTACCAATGTGGAGCAAGCCTTCATGACCATGGCGGCCGAGATCAAGAAGAGAATGGGGCCCGGAGCCACGGCCGGCGCGTCGGAGAAGTCCAACATCAAGATCCAGAGCAAGCCGGTCAACACTTCTTCTGGCGGCTGCTGCTGAGGCGGGCGGGGACCCCCCACACTCCACCCAACCAGCCGCCCCCGCCCCCCCCCCCACCACCACAACCGATCTCAAACGCTATCCATGATCCACAGGGATAGAGAAACCAAGAGAAAAAAAGTAAGAAAGGAAAAGAGAAAGTGAGGGAAGGAAACACGAAGAACTGAGGGAAGACTTTTGAGTGGGCCCAGTTGTAAATTGTGTGTGCAGCTATAATAACCCCCCCCCCCCCCCCCCCAACACAAAAAAAGAAAAGAAAAAAAAGACCGTTCCAGACAAGGTCAGCAATAGGACAGTGAGCCCATCGTCCACCGAACCCACTGGGCTATTTTTTTGTGCATACTTTACTGAAACACACACATATACTGGAAACGAAGGCTCAAAATGTATACAGCAATTTTTAACAGCCTAGTGTGATGTTAACCAATCAAGAGAAATCTCAAGTATACAGCTTTTCTTCATTCTTTTTTTTCTTTCCTTCGGGTTTAGTAGATGAGTCACTTTTCTAAAACATGGTTGTCTTTTTCTTTTCTTTTTTGCTGTGTGTAAACAGCATGACTTCAGCCTGAATCTCCTCAGACGAATTAGTTAAGGACTTCAAATGAAGCACATGCTTAACCAGCATCATGCATGTTAGCAGAACCGATTACATTGCTCTCTTAATGCATCTGGAATGCAGTCGTTAAGCGAGTGAATTTCGCGCACTGTAAGACCGCGAAACACTTCACAAATGCCCTTTTATGTCACGTGGTCCAACTTCACAATGGTACCCCCCCCCATTCCCCCTTAAAAACTGATTAAGTGCCAGTGCCTTGTTGGCAGGACTTTTAAATATTATGCCTTTGGTGCACTGTGTTGTTGGCATATCCCCTATGCCCACGATATTGAATAGCTCTTATGTCTCATAGGATTGACTTTGTATGATAGTATTATTAGTCAACATTCCTGTATATATTAGGCTACGTGTGTGCTCTGCTGGCATAAATGATACGACGTAAGCATGTGCTACATTAGGAGGCGTGACGTCGGTCATGTGTATTCCTCTGCAAATGTTTCTCAACCAACAACAGCAGCACAACGACGGGAAAAAAATTAAATCGCCATCCATGCTATCAGAATCATCTATAAACTGTATATATTTATACATAAATGTAAGAACTGATTTGCAAATTCTGTAGAGAAGTGACATGAATGACATGATACAATAGCTGGAACTCGTAAACCTTGGCACGTGATTTGTGGCTGCGGACATGACATTTTTGTGGCACAATGTCTACTATTAAACAATGAAGGAGATCTTTGATAATCATTTAGTTGTATTGGCATTCTTTTCGGTTGTGCACAATTTATTTTTAAGTAATTGCTTTACAGTCTCAGTGTGGCCCTTGTTTTCACCAGCCACTTTTTTTTGTGTGTTCTACTTCCATAAGCTGTGAGGAATGGTGATCTTTGGCCTAGATTCTCAAGCCTCCAGTAAAGGGTGCTGTTGCACAAAACTACGGTAGTTGCACTGGGCCTTTGACCTTTTATCCCGTTCAATCCAGGGACGCATCAGTGTCATTTTAGATGTCTTTGGCTATTCAAAATGAGCAGATGTACAAGCTAATGGCGCGTGAGTGCCGCACTATTAGTTTGTAGATCTGCCATTTGTTTTTAATCGTGAAAATTTGTGCAAGTATTTGAGTATATATATTTTTAAAGGGACAATTTTTTACTCAAATCTTTGCTTCATGGGGGTCCCTATTGCAAAATATTTTGAGATGGGGGTCCGCGGCCAAATACATTTAATTGTGGGAGTCCTTGACAGGAAAAAGTTTGAGAACCACTGATATAGAAACATACGTTTAAAAAAAAAAAAGATTTGTAGAATTCCCAGAAACAAAGATTTGTTTTAAAAAATGTTCGCTTTAAAAATTGTTATATATATTCAAAAGATTTGCACAAACTTTGACAATTTTTTTTCCAAAAATAGATCTACAAGCTCGTACGAGCTTGTAGATCTGCTATTTTTGAATAGCCCAAAAATCTAAAAAGACACGGTATGCGTTCCCGGATTGAATGGGTCCTACAACGCGGCCATCTAGACTGCAATGAAAACTTTGTCCCTGTAATTTGTTTAATCAGCCTGATAAGCTGCATGGCATTTTGTATACTACCCTCAAACATTGTAATACACAGTAGAGCAATCAAAAGTGTAGCAAAAAAAAGACATTTGATTAGATTCTGCCAGTAGAGGTCAGCATTGACTTCCTGAGTCCTGATGCAAACAGCAACATCTGTGTGGCAGTATTATGATTAAATTGCTCTTCAAGATCATGCAGAATGTCTTGCATTTACATTTTTATACAAGAAAGGAAAGCTCTTAGTTTCAGTGTTGATTTTGACAGCAAATTTTGATTTAGTTTCAGTAATTTTGTCTAGTTTTAGTCGACTAAATATCATATTTATAAAGATTATAGTCGACCTAGTATAGTTCTACTGGATCTCTTCTCCACTAGTCCCTCACTAACATTTTAGTCTAGTTTTTATTTGTTGACGAAATTGTCAATATATTTAGTCTTAGTTTTAGTCGTCGTAGCTTAGTTTTTATTTCGTTTTCGTCAAAAAAGGAAGTCGACGAACATTTTTCGTCATAGGTTTAGTCGACGAAATCATCACTGCTTAGTTTGCCACTTTGTTCCATATTATGGATAATCAACCAAAGTTCACCTGGTTGGTTGACAAATAAGCACCGTCTGTGACCTCAATGCTATAGCATCTGTTATACCTTCTTCACAGGTAGCCTAAAGACCACTAGATCAGCCTGAGGTTGTGGTGTGTCAGCTTGTTTTAACATCTGGCCCTGTCAGCAGCACTGTGTAGATGCAGGGCACTTGCTGCTAGAAATTGGCCCCAGCCTTAACCCAACAGAGACCAGCAGACGAGGCCTGGGCAAAAAAAATTAACACACTTTTGCCCCTCCCCCCACCCACCCTTTTACTAGCCCTCTCTTATTATGTCAAACTAAGAAAGAAAGAAAAACATTTAAAGAGGCAGTGTGAGGTTGCCAGTGGTGTAAAGTAACTAACATTTACTCAAGTACTGTACTTAAGTATAATTTTGAGGTATTTTTACTTTACTGGAGTTATTTGAAAACTTTAGTTACTAGTTACTTTGCAGATATTAATTATTATTTTATAAAACATACAACTGCCAGAGGTATTTTCATATTTTTTTAGCCAGTGCCAGAGTTTTTCATTGGAAAAAAAAAAGTACTCAGGAGCCGAAATACAGCATTTTAAAGTTTTAAGTTAACAAGGAAGTGGATAGGAGTCTAGATCTTCAACTAATCATATCTCCTTGGTCTTTGGGTGAAATTGAAAAAAAAAAAAAAAAGCGGTTCGCGTAGATCTAGGTGATTGGCAGTGAATCAGTTAACCACTTTAGCCCTATATTTATTTGAAAATAGCCGATCTACAAGCTCAACGCGTCCTGAGCTTGTAGATCTGCAATTTTCAAACGTTTTGGTACTTTTACTTTTGGTACTGTAAGTAAATTTCTATACCAATACTTTTGTACTTTTACTCAAGTACATTTAGAATTCCGGACTTTTACTTGTAACAGAGTATTTCTACATTGCAGTATTGATACTTATACTTAAGTAAAAGTACTTTTTCCACCACTGGAGGTTGCGTTGGCCTTTTTGTTTAACAGCAGCAGCCTTCTCTCTTTCAAGGCATAACCCCAATTTGCTTTTAAGTGAAAACAAAACACACATTGAGTCGGTGGGCAGGGGACAGAGAGTTTAGATGTTGTGAGTGTTTTTGAGGAGTGGGAGGTGATGATGATGTCGCAATGGGGGGGCGACAGGCCTGTTTGCTGGCTTTATTTGTTCTTGGTTGCCAGGCAATGGCAGGGGGAAAGCATCTGTGACAGCTGTAGAAGCTGTAGCCTTTCACCCGCTCTGCTGAAGAAGCCCTAGAGGTGGGGGGCGGTAGCAAGAAGAGAAAGGGGGTTTTATTAGTCCATGTGTGAAGTTCACCCAGACAATAGTATGCACACTTCACAAATAGGCCACGCTGATTTGACTGGTGTAAGATGGACACGGACAGATACTACTGAAGGCATTGCAGCCTAGGGTGCCTGGACCGTCACGCTACGGCCCAGGCCGGAATATACACTTTTTGCTTACATTTTAACATTGTCAAATATAGTGAGGGGTGTCAGTGGGTGCAATGAGCCTGGTTACGACGACGGGTCCCATTTGGCCTCGTGAACAATAGCCAAGTGTGCTGCAGCAGCAGCAGCGAGCACACAGTTGAATCAGTGTGGACTGGACACGGCAGAATGAACAGCCTGCTTAAACTGCAGCAATCGGCAGTGACTGCAGTGGTTCATTTTACCTACAACTCAACCATGAGCTTCCCAGTACTCGACTTTTTCAAATACACTGCTGCGTATTTCCATAGTGAATAATGTATAGCTTATTATTACTGCAGCGTTCTGTATCTATGCAAGGGTAATATTCATTGACAAAATTATTGTTTTTCAGTAAATTACAATGCGCCTGCGGCAAATAGAATGTTGATAAATGGTGTATTTACATTCACCCATTCACACACCGATGGCGGCGGAAACCATGCAAGGCACCAACCTGCTCATTGGGAGCAATTAGGGGTTCAGTGTCTTGCTAAAGGACGCTTTGACACCAACTCTGGGGGAGCCCGGGGTCGAACTGGAAACCTTGCGGTTCCCATCCGGCCACTCTACCGGCCACTCTACCCCTGAGCCACTGCCGCCCCAATGTCTCCAGGTTTATTTAATTGTACAAAGCAATGTACTTTTAACTGCAAACTGATAACCCTTCAAATATTGTGTCATTTGCTGCAGCAGAATATTCCCTTTTAATGAGGTGTACAGCTTTCCTTCCCTCCAAACAGGAATTGAACCTAACTCTTTTTTACAAACCACCCTATTTTGAACTAAATTGACACCGGTTGTCTTCAGTGACGTTATTATGTAGGGCAAGACCAGCACAAACACAAGACATCTGATAATGTGTGGTTGGCAATGACTTTGCAGTTAGAACAGCAGGGGAAGCCCTTTTTACTGCTGACTCAAGTATTTATGTAATCTACTATATTTATACATTCCCCCAGAGTATTTACTCAGCTCATAAACAATGACAATTCACTCCTTACTGCCCCAAAAGAGGATGATGTTTTCAGTTTAAGCTGTCCGTGGCAGCCTTTACTTACCAGTATGTTGTTAGCACCATGCAATATTACCTTCTTTGATTTCATCATAATGAGGGCTTAGGTTTGTGCAGAGTTTTGAATGTTTGCAACGCAAGATTCTAAACATGTCTGTAAAGTCTGGAATATAGAAAAAGAATACTATGAAGGATAGAGCAATACGTCTCAGCCCTGTGACTGAATACACATGTAATGCCATTGGAGAATCATTTCACATGTTGCTGCATTTGTTACTGTGCAGCAATTTATTGGAGCTATTTTGTGAG